>NW_022436954.1:10090813-10405533 GCF_009761245.1 Sapajus apella | reverse complement strand
AAAAAAAAAAAAAAAAAAAAAAAGCACATTCCTTTCCCTTCAGCTGCACTAAGATAGGGAAGCCGAAAAGCAGACTCAGGGAACATGCAGAAAGCCGTATGGAAACAGACACACAACTCTCCCTCCCAGATAAGCACAGCAGAGGCACAGGAGCAATCCAAGCCTCTGATAAACTCTCCCACCCTGAATCCTTAAAAACTCTTAATCTGTAACACAGTGGCGCTCTGACCTAACTCAGCCAGCCGCCCCTCTCAGGTGGATTCAAAATAAACCTGTCCCTGTTGACTGTCGAGCGCCCTTTGTGTTCCTTTCCTCTTTCTGTAATTCTTACAGTAATGTCTGCAGATCAGATCGTTGTGTTTATACCAGCGTTGGTTTCCTGAGTTTGATCATTTGACTGTGGGGGTAATTTGTGTTTTTAGGAAATGTATACTGAAGTCATTAGAGGTAAAGGGGAGTCCATCACTTCTGCAACAACTCTCAAATGGTACGGAAGTGTGTGTGTGTGTGCATGTGTGTCTGCACGCATGCACAGAGAGAAAGCGGGAGCTACAGCGAATGTAAAAAGTGTACATCTGAGGAATCTGGGAGGCGGCCATATGGAACTTCTGCAAATCTGAAATGATCGCAAGATTAAAAGTTTAAAACTTCCATATTGTCCCTCAGGAAAAATCCAATCCACTCCTCCGCCTGCCTGGCTCCTCTCCCTCCGCTCCTAGTCCTTCCCTCGCCAGCACCCCCAGCCTGCCTGGAGTCCCTGTCCTGGACCTTCATGTGACTGCTTCCTCCCTCCTCCTCCAGTCCTGCTCGCCCCAGATCCCCATCGCACCAGCCCTGTCCTCCCCACCTCCTCCCACCTCTGCTCAGGACCCCATTCCTCCAAAAATCTTCCCATGTCCCCCACCCTCAATGCTGTGTGGAGTGCCTCTTCCCACTGTGCTCCCAGAGAGACCCCCATCTCGCCCCACCAGGCTTTCCCAGAATTTCCCTAATCACAACAGAAGTGAATTATCGCCAAGCATTAAATCATGACCACATCTGGTGCCCATGACTTGTCTCTTTGTGTCTTCCTGTCCACCCTGCGGGCAAGGAAAGCATTATCACCCCCAGTTTACAAACAGGAAACCTGAGGCTCAGAACAGACAATGCATCTGAGTCACAGCTAAGAAAGCGGTTTGGGGCTTTGTTTTTAAAAAACAACTTTTATTTTAGGTTCAGGAGTACCTATGCAGTTTCGTTATACAGGTAAACTCGCATCAAGAGGGATTGTTGTACAGATTATTTCATCGCCCAGATACTAAGCCTAGCACCCAATAGTTACTATTTCCGCCCCTTTCTCCTCTTACCCTCACCCTCCAATAGGCCCCAGTGTGTGCTGTTCCCTTCTGTGTGTCCATGTGTTCTCATCATTTAGCCCCCATTTACAAGTGAGAACATGAGGTATTGCTTTCTGCTCCTGTGTTAGTTTGCTAAGGATAATAGCCTCCAGCTCCATCCATGGTCCTGCAAGGGACATCATCTCATTCCTTTTTATGGCTGCATAGTATTCCATGGTGTATAGGTGCCATATCTTGTTTATCCAGTCTACCATTGATGGGCATTTAAGTTGATTCCACATCTTGGCTATTGTGAATCGTTCTGCACTGAACATATGCACACGTGTCTTTATGATAGAACGATTTCTATTCCTTTGGATATAGACTCAGTATTAACGATTGCTGGGTCACATGGTAGTTCCATTTTCAGCTCTTTGAGGAATCACCACACCGCCTCCCACAATTTACAATCCCACCAGCAGCAGGTACGCATTCCTTTTGCTCTGCAACCTCACCAGAACCGGGCTCTCAGCTACCAAGGCATTTGCTCTCCCGTCCCAGCTGCTGCTAATTATGATAGCCACATTTCCTCATGTTTGCTGAGCGCAAACACTGCTGGGCCCCAGGCTAATAACTCGCAGGAATTAGTGGTGACATGGGGCTGGTGGTAGTCCCTCCCGCAGGGGATGGTCAGGAAGCATGTAAGGAGCTAACACAGCAATGCCTGGCGCTGTGATCACGGCAGATCGCAGGCCACTCTTGTTGTTTCCAGGTACTTTTATGTCTTAGAACTGTTCTAGATTTACAGAACCACTGAGATGATAGTACAGAGAGCTCCCATACACCCCAGGTCCAGGCCGGGCGTGGTGGCTCACGCCTGTAATCCCAGCACTTTGAGGCTCTGTCACCCAGGCTGGAGTGCAATGGTGTGATCTCAGCTCACTGCAACCTCCGCCACCCAGTTTCAATTGATTCTCCTGCCTCAGCCTCCTTAATAGCTAGGATTCCAGGTGTGCGCCACCATGCCCGTCTAATTTTTATATATTTAGTGTTTTAGTTTACTTCATAACTGATCTTACACAAGTACAATACATTTATTACAATGAATGAACAAACCAATGTGGACACATTATTATTAACTAAAGTCTACTTCCTTTGCTTTCATTGCCTTTTCCTCCTCCGTGATCCCATCCAGATGCCACATTACATTTAGTTGTTTGGTTTTTTTGAGACAGAGTTTGCTCTGTCACCCAGGCTGGAGTACAGAGGCGTGATCTCAGCTCACTGCAGTGAGCCTGCTGGGTTCAAGCCTCAGCCTCCCGAGTAGCTGGGACTACAGGCACGCGCCACCATGCAGGGCTAATTTTTTGTATTTTTAGTAAAGATGTGGTTTCACCATGCTGGGCCAGGCTGGTCTCGAACTCCTGACCTCGTGATCCACCCATCTCGGCCTCCCAAAGTGTTGGGATTACAGGCGTGAGCCACCACGCATGGCCTGTTCTTGTTATTTTTTATTAGTAATAGTCATCGTCGTACTGACCGGCTAAATCCTCAGGAGAGCCCTGGGAGGTGCTAGTGGTCTGTTTACTCACCTGCAGCCGCCATTCTGCTGCCAGCTGTGAGGGCTGTGTCTGGTGGTCTTGCTCTAACGCCCCCAAGGCCCTGCCCAAGGAGCCGTGACTGCACTGACCAGGCCTGGAGCTCCCAGCGGTGCCTGCCAAGGCCTCAAGGCAGGAGGGAAGTCCTGGAGAGTCACACCAACCCTGTCCTCCCCACCTCCTCCCACCTCTGCTCAGGACCCCATTCCTCCAAAATACTTCCCTGTTGGGGCAGGGAAGGGAATGTGGAAAGGCTGGGGTGGGAGGGAGACAGTGGAGAGTCTGAGGCCTGCAGGGCCACCTCCCACCCCTGATCCCTCCTCACAGCCCACCTGCAGCCTCAGTTTCCCAGAAAGCTCTCTCCTCCCTTCCAAAGCCACAGCTGAGGGACAGAAAGCCAGGGTGAGAGGCCACGTGCATTCCTGCCTCCCTCTGCCTTCGGAGCAGGAGTTTCACCACAGTCCCTGGTGGCCAGGTGGGTGCTCCCCCAGGTGGGTGCCCTTTGCCCTTAGAGGCACCCACTTGCCACCTCCTCCGTATGAGGCCTGGGCCCTGCTCTAGTGGCAGTGGAGTAGGGGTGTTGTGGATGTCTGTGGTGTCTCATGGCAGGAGGAGCCTCAGCGGCGACCTGGGGTTACTGTGTGGCCCTGCTACTGCTAGTCACCACCCTGGGGCTGGGTAGGCGGCTGCAGCTCGACCCTGGCCCCCCAGGCCCCTGGCACAGCTACGACTGTAGGATCAAGGGAATGCAGCTCCTGGTGTTCCCCAGGCCAGGCCAGGCTCCCCGCTTCAAGGTGGCGGGTGAGTGCTGGGAGAATCCCAGCCCCCGCCTCCCTGGCCACGAGCTACCGCCAGGAGGGAGCTGAGACCCTTCCCTTGGAAAAGGAGCAAGAACAGAGGCCTCCCTCCAGCCTGGGGGTGGCCAGCCCCCGACCCCTCAGAAAATGGCAAGGAAGAGAATCGTCACCCAGGGCAGCTTCTCCCACCTTAGTGTGCATGGGAATCACCTGGCCACCTTGTAGAAATTCAGGTTATGATTCATTTGGCATGGGACAGGGCCAAGGCTCTGCATTTTTTAAATTTTTTTGAGATGGAGTCACTTCTTTCACTGCAACCTCCACCACCCAATTCAAGCAATTCTCCTGCATAAGCCTCTTTAGTAGCTGGGATTACAGGCGTGCATCACCATGCCCTGCTACTTTTTGTATTTTTAGTAGAAACAGGGTTTCCCCATATTGGCCAGGCTGGTCTCGAACTCCTGACCTCATGTGATCCACCTGCCTTGGCCTCCCAAAGTGCTGGGATTACAGGCATGAGCCACTGAGCCTGGCCTAGGCTCTGCACTTCTAACCACACTCAGTCGATACCGTGGCTGAGGGTCCATAAACCACTTTCAGCAGCAGGACCCTAGTGGGTGTGGCCTGGTATGGGTTTGGAATTGGGGTTTGGATGTGCAACTTCTAAACGGTGTGATCTTGGACCACTGACCTGACCTCTCTGAGCCTCTGCTTCCTCCTCTGCAAGATGGGGAAGATGAACCTGGCTGTGTTCACGGAACAAGGGCTTGGGCGTGTGCCCACACCCGGAGAGCGCCCAGGCTGTTCTGGGCCAACAAGGGGGGTGAACACCTAGGAGATGTCTCTAAGTGACTGCAGCAGCCAGTTAACCTGGCAAATGGGCTCAGGTCTTTCTACAAAGCCCATGGTTCGAAACCTCATTCTGCCCCACATTGTGTGCACCTGAGAAAACTCACACACCCTCCCTCCCTCCGCTGCCTCCGCCACAAGATGTGAATAACTAAGCTTAAGAGAAGCGATGTGAGGCGCGGTGGCTCACGCCTGTAATCCCAGCACTTGGGGAGGCTGAGGCGGGTGGATCATGAGGTCAAGAGATCAAGACCATGCTGGCCAACATGGTAAAACCCCATTTCTACTAAAAATACAAAAAATTAGCCAGGTATGGTGACAGGTGCCTGTAATCCCAGCTACTCATGAGGTTGGGGCAGGAGAATCACTTGAACCTGGGAGGCTGAGGCAGGAGAATCGCTTGAACCTGGGAGGCAGAGGTTGCAGTGAGCCAACATTGCGCCATTGTACTCCAGCCTGGCAACAGAGTGAGAATCCGTCTCAAAAAAAAAAAAAAAAAAAAAAAGGCGATGTAAAATACTCAGCCCAGTGCCTGACCCTGAGACCCTGTGTATCCCTTCTCCATCTCATCTTCATGGCTGCCTGCTGCTATGTGCTATGAGCAGGGAACCCTAGCTAGAAAGATCCTAGGACCCACCCCCCATCCCCCTACAGCTGTGAAAGCTGAGCGCAGAGAGGGGAGGGGCTTGCCCAAAACCACACAAGCTAATAGCAAAGCTAAGGCAAGAACCAGGTCTCCTGCCTGCTGAGTGGGAACTCCTTCTGAGACCCCAGCAGCCTCTCCCTGTACCCTTCAGCATACCTGCCCCTCCTCTTCCCCACTGCAGATGAATTTGGGAACCAATTTGATGTGAACAGCTGCCCCATCTGCTACCCCTGGGTCACCTCCAGGTCTCAGGAGCCTGTGGTCTTCTTGGCTGGTTGCAGAGGCTGCCATGTGCTGGAGAAGGTAGGGTTCTTCATGCTCTCACGCAGAAGCAAGCTTGTCCTGTATCGTGTCAGGCTGGAGAAGGCCCCTCATGGGCCAGAAAGGAACCAGAGCCCGAGATATGTTGAGTTGGTGGGTGAGGGAAACTAAGTCCTGGTAGGGACTTTCTGGGATCCACCGTGAATCCAGCTCTCTGCCTAATGGCCATCTTAGCCTCAGGGGCCATCCTCTGCCTGGGATGCTAGGTGGCCTCACCTTGTTGCTCCCTGGCCTCTCACCTGCAGGATGGGCGTTTCCACCTGAGGGTATTCGTGGAAGCTGCGTGGATGTAGCACAAGACGCTACTCTGATCTGTCCCAAACCTGCCCACCCCAGACACCGGACGCCCAGCTGGCACCACCCACCATGTTCCCTGTCTTGACCCCACAAATCCTTCCCTTCTGCCCCACCTCTGGCCACATCTCCCCAGGCTCTGGCCACGCCTTTCCCAGCCCACTGGACCCAGGGCACAGCTCCACCCACCCAGCCCCTGCTTTACCATTCACTGGACCTGGACCTGCCCTCGAAACCTTGGCTCAACCCCACTGGGGCCCCATGGAACACTGGGATGTGAACAAATCAGATTACATAGGTGTGCAGGACATCTGAATGTTCGCACCCTCTGTCTGGGGCCTTCTGAAGTCCAGCGTGGCCTAACAGCCTTTTACTGGGCTCTAAGAAGCCATTTCTTTCTTTTTTCTTTTTTTAGAAAACCACGATTCTCCTATTCCTTTGTAGTACTTGGAAAAACAGCTTTAAACATGTACAAGTATACTAAAGCTAGAAGAGGTCTTGCCAATGTATCGCTGCCTAATTTTAGGCAGAAACTCATTAAAACCATTGCCAGGAACACCCGGTTCTCAGAAAACGTTCTCTCGATATTTCAGTGATACGCACTTTTCAGGGAGAACACGTAGTGTGCTGGTTAAGAGCACAAACTCTGGGCCAGGTGCAGTGACTCATGCCTATAATCCCAGCACTTTGGGAGGCCAGGCCAGGTGGACCCAAGGTCAGGAGTTTGAGACCAGCCTGGCCAACATGGCGAAACCTCGTCTCCATTAAAAATACAAAAGATTAGCCAGGCGTGGTGGCAGATGCCTGTAATCCCAGCTACTCAGGAGGCTGAGGCAGGAGAATGGCTTGAACCCAGGAGGTAGAGGTTACAGTGAGCCAACATTGTGCCACTGCACTCCAGCCTGGGCGACAACAGTGAAACTCCAAAAAAAAAAGAAAAAAAAAAGGCACAAACTCTGGAGCAGGTTCCCAAGATTCAATTCCAGGGCCACGATTTGCAAACTGTGTGCCTTCAGCCTCATTGCTCTGTCCCAACCCTAGGTACCCACCTGAGTCAGAAGCGGTGCCAGGTGGCCTCGGGGCACCTCCCCTGCCTCATGAGAGGAACTTCAAAGGAAGCCTGTCAGCAGGCTGGCTATGACAACACCACAGAGGTTCCCTGTTACTATGGCAACACAGGTACAACCTCCCACACCAGCACCATCCTGGTCCCCTGGATTCTGAAGCGGAAGGACAGCCATCTCCTCCAGCTGGTGGAGGCTGCTTCCCATCCTCCTCCTGGAGAGCCCAACTCTCAAAGCAGATGGCAGAGGAGACCTTTAGATGGGGCAATCATATGTCCCAGCTGGCCTTATAACAGCTGTCCCGGGGAACTATTAATAGATCTACCTTTACACACATCTGTACTTTCAGATCTAAAACACCCTGGTTTGGATGACAGATTCTATGGTGAAGCTACTTTTAGAGTATAGTTCAACCCACTTGTCTCATGGATGAGACAGTCAGTCTGTAAAGGGTTTGCTGGGGCCAGCACCGGCCTAACTGGAGAGTAAGCGTCTAGACTCCCAGGCCAGCACTTAAAGCCTGGCTCTCACCCAGCCATCCCCTGTCTCCATGCTGGGTAAACACCAAATCCCAAGGCCCTCATCTGCCTTTGTCCCAGCTACTGTCCAGTGCTTCAGAGATGGCTATTTCATTCTCATGGTGTCACAAGAAATAGCCTTGACACACAGGATCACACTGGCCAACGTCCGCCTGGCCTACGTCCCCACCAGCTGCTCCCCAACACAGGACACAGATGTTTTTGTGGTCTTCCAGTTCCCTCTCACCCATTGTGGAACCACAGTGCAGGTAGGGCTCGGGACCACAGGCTGGGGCCTGGTCCCCCAAGAAGTCCTCACCCAGCTGTCTCTTCCCACAGGTGGCTGGCGACCAGCTCGTCTATGAGAACCGGCTGGTGGCCAGCATTCACATCTGGAAGGGGCCACAGGGTTCCATCACATGGGACAACACCTTCCAGTGAGGGCAGCCCTCCTCCAACAGGCGTGGCTGGGGGCTGGGGTGTCGAGGCACAGGAGAGCTCAGAACAGTTTTTGGAGCCAGCTGGGTCCAACCCGGGTTCTGCTGTTACCTGGTTATGTGACCTTAGGCAACGGGCCCACCTCTTTCCAGCCTCCCCTGCATGGCAGGGGAAATGTCCCTTTCTCAGGGCAGACATGTTAAGTGGGGACCTTCCACGCCTGGCCTGTAGGGCTCAGCTAGAAGCCCATGGCCAGTCCTGAGAGCGCTGGAGTTCTGAGACAGCCCCGTCTTGGTCTATCTAAGAACTAAGCTCAGAGCAACTGAAAGCGTCCCCTTCCAGGTCCCAGGAAGAGGCTGAGGTTATGGCTGTTGCCCCTCCTAATGTCAGGTTAAGAAGCCACAGATGAAGCTGAAGATACATCGGGCTGAAGCTGAGGATGTGGTGGGAGAGAACTGGGTGGGGGAGGAACCCCTTATTGTTAGGGGCCTCCTGGACCTGCTGAGTCAAGAGGCAAAAACCAAGCCAGGTGCCCAGGATGCCAGTGGGGGTGACCCGAGGGAATCTGTCTGTCACACCTGGCTCTGCACCTGTGAGGCCAGGTGCAAAGCACCTAACCTCAGCCAGTTCACCCTGTGGGACACCACCAGTGCATTAGCCGTGACTTGGGGAAACGCTGTGCCTGACGCTGCGTGGATGCCCAGGCATCTCCTTTGCCCTTCCCTCCCTGCCGTGAGGGTTGGGGAGCAGGGGCTGCATCACAGTTCAAATGTATTTGGCTTTAAAGCTCTAAGTACCATGGAGGTGGTAGCTCACACCTGTGATCCCAGCGCTTTGGGAGGCCTAGGTGGGAAAATTGCCAGAAGTTCAAGACCAGACTGGGCAACACAGTGAGATCCTATTTCTATTTTTTTTTTTTTTAATGTTTAATTCAAAAAAAATTCCTAAGTTCTTATGGCCACGTGATGGGTGACAAGTCTGGGTCATGGCCTAGAGTCTCTGGTGTAAGAGCTGTAGGAGTCAGCCAGAGGTCAACACAGCGACTAGGGATTCCTGGAGGGCGGCAGAGGTCAGGGGAAAACAGCTGTAGCTGGCAGGACTAGCCCAGAGGGCTCCTCTGCAACAAGGCCTCTGGAACAGGGGCAAGCCACTTATACCTACTTAGCATCTCCTTGGTGCCAGGCCTCTGGGGTACTGGGAGGGTGTGGGCCCCAGCAGAGTGTGGAAGAGCGGCCACCAGGTCCTAAGCTAGTGAGGAAGATGCTAGACACTGTGGCCCTTAGGCTGTGGCAGACCAGCTGCAACTACAAGGACAATGAAGATGACGTTATCTTTGATCTCATTGTCTCAGAGCCCTCCGAGGGAGGCAGTCATGGCCATTTTCCTGGCCATAAGGACACTGAGTTTTAGGTTAAAAAGACTTGCTTGTGGTCCCAAAGCCTGTAAATGCTAAGACTCAAACCCAGGTCTGTCGGGAGGTAGAGTGCCAAGGCCCACCTGCAGCCTCAACTGTCAGGCTCCAGGAGCCTCGAATGGCACGGCAGACAGCGGTGGGTAGCCAGGGCAGACCCGACAAGGTGCCAGCCCCCCAGGGACCCATCTCCATCCTGCCGTATTCTCCCACCAGGCGCAGGGCCTGGCATAACAGGCTTGAACCATCCCAGGGAGACAGGATGGGGCAGGGTGAACTTCCTGAGCCTGCCTTGGAAACGCTGAGTGCTGCTTACGTAGCATCTGTCTGCCTTGCTGGACAGTACCATTTGTTGCATCCAGAGTTGATACCTAGTTTCTAACATGAACAGGATGCTCTGATTCTGTGTCTTCTCCCCCACCCTAGTGCACTTCAGGCTTCATGTGCGCTGTGTCTTCAACTCCAGTGACTTCCTGCCCGTTCAGGCATCCATCTGCCCACCCCCGTTGCCTGCCCCTGTGACCCAGCCTGGACCCCTGCAGCTTGAGCTGTGGATCGCCAAGGGAATGCTATGCTATCCCTGCACTCTTCAGGCCCTGCTTCTCTGACACACAGCCCACCCTGGCTCATGAGTTGCTCTCCCTGCAGATGAGACCTTCAGCTCCTACTTCGGGGAGGATGACTGTCCCATTGTGAGGCTGCTCCGAGAACCAGTTCATGTGGAGGTCCGGCTTCTGCAGAGGACAGACCCCAAGCTGGTCCCGCTGCTGCACCAGTGCTGGGGTGCTCCCAGTGCCAACCCCTTCCAGCAGCCCCAGTGGCCCATCCTGTCAGACGGGTTAGTCCCCCCAGGCTCCCCCCACCTGCTCTGCCTCCTATAAACAGCCCCTCTGACTTCTCTTCTTCTCAGATGCCCTTTCGAGGGTGACAGCTACAGAACCCAAATGGTAGCCTTGGACAGGACCACACCTTTCCAGTCTCACTACCAGTGATTCACTGTTGCCACCTTTGCGCTGCTGGACTCAGGCTCCCAGAGAGCCCTCTGAGCACTGGTAAGAAGACCCGGCTGCCGCATGCTGGCCCCATGTTAGGTGGGGAGGAGCTGGTCACCAAACCCCTCTGGCACCTTGTGAGCTTATGTGGACAAAGTTCTGGGGATGGGGCTTGACTTCTACCAGGTGTCATGGAAAGCAGCTGGCTTTGCATCAGCAACAGGTAACCCGTAAGTGCCACCAGGAGGAAGGAAAATGCTGCCTGCGCTGCAATCAGCCCAAAATCTGAACTCTGGTCGTGGCGTTCTAGGGTAGCCTCACCTCACTTCTGATTCCGGAAATGATAATGTCTTACACGTAATTCTGCTTTGAATTTTCTTTAACTCAGCAACTTCTCCAGAAGGTAGAAGTAGATAAACTTAAGGTATATTTAGGTTTTCTCTGTAATACACAGATGGCCCCAGAGGCAACAGACACCCTGTAACTCCTGTCCTGTTGAACAATGTATCTTTCACATTGCATACACAAATCTCTGGATGCTTAAGTCACTGTCTGTTATTACGTCATATGCAGACTGATTTCACTCCTAAGCACTGATTAGTTAGGGTGGCTTCGTTCTCATCTCTGCTGAGCGCTGCCTCCTGATCCAAGAGATGCTGACCTGCCTGGATGAGGGGCACCCATGGGTGAGGCCTCCTGGGTGCTGGGTCGGGTCAGCTCCTCCTGCTTCTGCTCCCATAGGGCACTGCCCCTGCCCTGGTGTATCTGGAAGCAGTGGTAATCCACCCTGCCCTCTGCCCCCAGTCACTGGTCTCCAGGGGTCACAAAGGGAGGGCAAACATCTATTCTCCTGCTGCCTGGTCAAGCCCCACCCCCTTGGAACTTGCTGTCTCCCTCAGTAGGGCAGGTGGAAGGGAACAATCTAGCCCGCCCAGGGGCTGCGCAGCCAGAGGCAGCATTGGTGGAGCAAGCCCGCCAAGGGCTGGGGTTCTCAAAGTGTGGTGGCCCCACCTGCAGGGCACGCCACTGCAGACTTGGACCTTGGGGAGGAAGGAAGGTGTGGATTTCGAATTGGGAAGGAACACATTCAGCTCCGCACTCCCTCAGCATGAGCGGCAGTCATGGTCTTGGTCTGCGTGCTCAGATTTCCCCCTGCCTGGCCAGCAGCCAGGGGCCCAGCTAGGGAATCCCATGTCCCTGCCTCTGTGCTTCCTGCCCAGTGGCGCTGAGCCAGCCGCTCTGATGTTCTTCTCCTTCCACCATGTGCACTTCTTGTGCAGCACCTCTGCCTGCCACACCTCAGGGCTGAAGACTTGCTCCACCGCGTGCCGCCCTGGGACGGCAAGTGAGTCTGGGGTGTGAGTGGATTTGTTCTTTCATTCATCTTCAGGCCTATGTTTGGCTTTGAGGTCACAGGGGCCGGAGACCAGCCCAAGACTTCATTCTTCCCCTGGGCAGGACAGCAACGATCCTCAGGTCACCGTAATGACACTGCCAGGCCCCAGGACATGGTGAGCTCTCCGGGGGCAGTGGGCTTTGAGGATTCTATGGGCAGGAGCCCACAGGTATGAGGGCTTCTGGGTAGGGCCCACAGGTATGAGGGCTTCTGGGTGGGCCCCTCAGGCCTTACCAGCTCCCACACCCCCAAGACTATGCTGACAAAATGGGATGCTCCAGCCATAGCTGAGGGCAAGAGATGGTGTAACTGCAATCAGTGGGGAACTAAGTGAAGACACAGTCCACCTTATCTGCAGAAAGGCAGCTTCAGCTCTGCCCAGTGTGATACAAAGGTCTGGGGTGGAGGAGAGTGTTGGAGGGGCCTCACCCAGCCCTACCTTTCCCTTGTCTCTGACATTCCAATGGGAACTCTAGCCTGAGGCCTCTCCTTTGGGTGGTCCTTTCGCTGCCAGTGGTTTCCCTGGTCCTTGGGTTTGGTCTCTTTGTGGGCCTGAGCCAGAAGCTCTGGGAAAGCAGCAGTGAACGGGCTCAATAAACAATCCTTTCAAACCTACTGAAAGCAGTTGTGGAGAAGTTATTCATGACAACTAGAACAGAACTACTTCTCATGTGAGAAACTTCCTCCAAGTCCACTCGGTCCTTCCAGAACTGTGATGTCAATTACAAATACTTCATATATGCCACACCCTGCACAGAGGCCAACGTCCCCCAAGGCTCAACTCAGGAGACTCAGCCTCTCTGCAAGGAAGGGTGGCATTTCAGGCAGAGCAAATGGGACAAAGATACTGGAGGGTAAGACCTTGGCAGTCAGAACAGCAACAGCTGGGAACTGGGCCTCTGGCAGGAATGAATGGCTTGTGAAGTCTTGTCACCTCCCCACAGACACAGGAGTTCTGACAAGGGCACCCTCAAAGCACCCTGAGCAGTTGTGCAGGGCGGACAAGCTGAGCTCTAAGGCTGAGTTGAAGGGGCACTTTGCAGACCCCCTGAGCTGCCAGCCTACAGCGAAAGGCTGCATTTATCACCAGCCTCCTATCCCCTCCCCTGGCCTCCCAAGACTAGTCCATGCAGGAAGGGTTGGCCCCCAAGGAATGGGAGCCTGCTGGTCCTGACCTGCCTGCCACTGTGGGCATGGCCACCAGACAGGTCCGTGCCGGCGCTGGCTATGCCACTGAGCCCAGTTTTCCCATATGTGGCATGGGCCTTCATCTCTGACTTGGCAGCAAAGCCCCTTCCAGACAGACATGTGGATCCTCTGGTGGAGGGATGGGCAAGGCGCTAGGGTTCAGCCTCCAGGGGACAGGGAGAAATATCTGGTAGGGAGGGCTGAACTTGCTTTCAGACACCTTTCTGGGCCTCAGGGCATGAGCTTAGAGAGCTGTTAGAAGGGGAGCAAAGGTGCTCCAGTCAGGCCCGCGGCCTCGATACGGCGTGCACGCCCTATTTACCTGGCTCTGGGCTACTCAGCCTTTCCTGTCTTCAGAATACTGGCCAAGCATGTGGACTCCAGAGCTGGCTTCTTAGTAGCTGTGTGATATTCAGTGAGTTACTGAACTTCCCTGGGCCTCAGATTTCTCGTCTGTAAAATGAGGTTAAAGTCTATTCCCATAGACGCATTGGATAAAATGAGTTAATAGATAAGAATGCTTAGAATAGTACATAACAGCCGACAGTAACTGGGTGCTGTTAACTACTAACTAGAACTTCATTTCCTCTTGCCCAGGCCCAAGGATTACCTCGCTTTTGTTGTCAATGTTTGGTTTGGTTTTGTATGCACAAGTTTATGTGCCAATGCGAAGAGGGGCTCCAGGGAACTGCTGTCTTTGGCTTTTCTAGCTAGAGGGAGAACATAAGAGAGGGTAAGGCCCAAACACCTGCCATGGAACTAAGTGGCTTCCCCTCTCTGGGCCTGTCTTCCTATCTACGGCCAGCCACGGCCAGTCTTGCCCTGCCCAGCTTTCTGGCTTGTACAGGGGGACATAGGATATATTCTGCAGCGTCAGCGTGACATATGTAAGGATTCTTAGCTTGGCCGGTTGGAGGAGCCAGGCTGACTTGCTCTTAGTGACCTGGGTTCTGGTTCCTTCCAGCATCACTTCTTCTTCCTTCCCCTCCCTCCACCATACAAACTCATGTAAGGATTTCAAATTTCCAGAGGTACCAATCGAAATAACACTGTGTAACTGAATTTTCTCTTTAACAAAAGGGTAGGTGTCTTGTGTCAGTTCCTATCATTTCAAATAGATGTCTTCTCTAAACTGTGGTTGAACTATGACATTTGATCTGTTGATGGGGACCATGTGGGTTAAGGACGACAAGCGTTGAACACAAGTACGTAGTTCTTTGTATATTTTCTCAAAAGATAGTCTTAGCACTGCTGGGTCAAGACCACACCTCTTATGGCTGTGGGGCTCTAGGACTGTCCGAGTGTCTCCCCACGCAGCCCCACAGTGCAGCCTTGCCACCACAGGCCAGTAACACGCTAAATCTTTACCTATCTGAGCAGCGTAAGGCAAACGGCATGACTGTTTTGAAGGGGCTCTCTTTGATTGGAAGCCAAGCATCTTTCTAGCCACTTGTATTGCATGAGTTACCCTTCATGTGTTTTATCTATTCTCCACTCTCTCATCTGTAAAAAGCTTTCACATAGCAAGGGGTCAGCATCTTTTTACAAATTTGCCATCTAATTGGCCATTGGCTTTTCTCTGCGGGGTTCTTTCATCTTTGAAAGGATTATGTAACAATGAATTTTTCCCTCATTTGTAACTTTGAGTATGGCAAAGACTTTCCCCTATGCTATATAATCATCCAAGTGTCCATGTGCTTTACTGTGATACTCCAGGAACAAGACAATTGTTGATCTCCTCCTTCCTAGTGTATATAGGTGCATGATTTTGGCAACTGATAAACTGTGCATCTGTGCTGTCAACAATTCTATGTCAAAGGAGTCTGTTTACTGAAACAAATGAACAAACTAAATGAACAATGAAGTTCATTGCAGCACTGGGTTTCTCTCTTAGATTGCGAGGGGAAAGCAATCTAAGCTCTGGCTTTCCTAGGTGACTATCTAGTCTATATTTTGCCCAATGTAAAGCTTTTTTCCTCCCTTTTTCCACCTCCTGATGTGAGCAGGCCCCTGCTGGGACTTGAGAACAATTCATCAGACCTGATGGGGACCACAACCACTTTTGCTGACCTGTGGCAGGAAGCAGAGCTGCTCATGGCCATCAGGTTTTCTCTCTTCCTGCCCTTCTGGGGAGGTGACGGGCAGAAGCTGTAGCTCTATATAAGAGCTAAGGGGGCCAGGCACGGTGGCTCAAGCCTGTAATCCCAGCACTTTGGGAGGCCGAGGCGGGTGGGTCACGAGGTCAAAAGATCGAGACCATCCTTGTCAACACGGTGAAACCCCATCTCTACTAAAAATACAAAAAATTAGCTGGGCATGGTGACGCGTGCCTGTAATCCCAGCTACTCAGGAGGCTGAGACAGGAGAATTGCCTGAACCCAGGAGGCGGAGGTTGCGGTGAGCCAAGATCGCGCCATTGCACTCCAGCCTGGGTAACAAGAGTGAAACTCTGTCCCCCCAAAAAAAAAAAAAAAAAATAGCTAAGGGAATCCCCTGCCTTTCCATTCTCCGGGTCCCCACCAGCTCCCATATACTTACATTGTACATTGAGTAAATTCACTTCATGGTGCTTGGTTTTTAATAAAGGGGACAGCATACTTCACCGCCTGTTCAGCTTAAGTAGAATCCAACTCCTTGTCTGAACACTTATGTGAGAGCATTTCATGGAAAACTACCACTTCTTTTCCAGCTATAGGAACACTAGATATTCTAATCAACCTGAAGTAAACAACTAAACTGCCAGATTATAAATATTTAAAAATATGCTTAGATTACTGTTGAACTAACATGGGCAGCAGGGGAGTCAGGGGGAGGCATGCAAATAGGCCAAAAATAAAAATAAAAAGCAAAAACTCTGGGAAGTTAAACTCAGCTTCTATTCTGGGAAGTTCTACAGAACCCTGGAGAGCTTGACCTTCTGCTTTGATGAGATTAAGCCCAGAGCCCGCAAAGGTGACAAGTCCAGATGCAGGCCTCCTTTAAACTGGAGCTCCAGAGGGCCCAGTCCTCAGTGTAAGAGTGAAGGAGAAATGAGCCCCTGGCACAGAGCCGGCAGCAAGGAATCCTGCCTATTTTTATCTTGGGCTGGATGTACTGGAAAAAAACAAATCACCCTGAGAATGAAAAGTGTAATTCCGTCTTCTCTAGTGTGTGCAGTAAAATCCTCAGACCGGAGGGAAGAGGAGAAAGGTGAACCCCTCGGGTTCAATCTGGGAAAAAACCTCAAGGGCTGAATTTAATTTAAAGTGATCCCAGGTGGGGTGATAATTAAAGTGATTCCCAGGCTTCAGGAAGAAACAAATGCAGGTCCTGTCTGAAAGAATGTGATTTCACCAAAGCCTCAGAGAATTCTGACAGATAAAGGTACAAATAAGATGAGCACCTCGAGATAAGAAATCACAAGATACAATAAAAATAGTGAAGAGTCAGGGCACAAAGTGAGAAGATAACTGCAATACATTCTTGACAAAGGATTACCATCCAGGAAACATCTATGTTTATTTTAAAACTGCTGCAAATCAACAAGAAAAAGATAACACGAATAGAAAAACAGGCAAAGGGCACTAATAGGCATTTCACAAGAGGAAAAACTCAAATGGTCTGCAAGTGGCCGAAAAGATGCTTAACCTCAACAGTAATCATGAATGTGAAAATTAAACTTCAAGGTACTATTATATACCCAGCAGGCTGGCAAAAATTAAAAAGCCAGAAAATACTAAGCATTGGTGAGGGTATGAAGACAGGAGCGTTCCACCAATGTTAATCAGAATATAAACTAGTATATTGCCATTCCCTAATATATGTCTTCTCCTAAACACCCAAGAAAAACCCTTGCACTAGAATGTCCACAGGAACACACTAATAGCAAAAGAAAACTAGAAAGAACCCACATGTCCATCATGAACACTAGAACCTATAAACACACTGTGGTATATTCCTACCATCAAATTCTACGATGAATGAGAAATAAGAGTTAACCTGTTTATCCCTTGCAGGCTGGCCTCCCAGGAAAGGAGTTGGCCCCTTACAAGGTTCCATGGAATCCAGCCATTGCTAAGTGCCTAAGACACTGATCAATTACAAGGTTTGGACACCAGCCCTTTAATCATGTCAGAGGAAGGGCTGATGCTTCTACAGCCATGAACACAATGCAGTTAAATCTAGCTGCTGGCTGACCACATCAAATAACTGCAGCAGCAAAACTTAGACCCTAGCATCCTGATCACAGTGGGAGGAGGAGCTGTGCTTCCTAATCATGCAGCTTAAAAGCCCCATAGCCCAATGCCAGGATCCCTCTCCCAGAGTGCAACGTCCTAGAATGAATGGCCACGCAGGACTGGCACATCCGCAGCTATTCCTGCCTCCAATAAATGCTGTCACAGCACCCTGGTGTGAGTTCTGTTTGGTCATTTTCCTTTGTTTTCCCAAGAGTGAATGAACTGGGGCTACGCGTGTAAATACAGGTAAATCTCAAGCACGATGCTGAGATGAAATCAGAGAAACTAGGTTGAATGACTTCATCTATATAAAGTTCAAAAATCAGTTCCCAAAGCCCCAGTGTAGTATTAAAATTGTACAGAAAAACAAAGGAATACTCAACACCAATTTCAGCGTAGTGGTTTTCTCCGCAAGGGTAGGGAGGGATGCATTCATTGAAGAACACACCGATGGCCCCTAATGCTTGCTTCAGCTGGCTAGTGGACACAAAGATGTTTATTATTCTTTAAACCATACAGGTACATTTGAGACACTTTGGGGTGAGTACTTCAGAAAACCTTTAACTTCCTGGGCTGCCTTTCTTCAATCTGCTGGGCCTGTCTCCAACCACAGCGCTGCTCCTACTTCCCCAGCTGCCTGTTCCCTCAAACCTGACTTCTCACCCCTCCTTACACCCCTCGCCCACACAGTGGGGCTGCCAGCACCTCTGCTCACACCTGCCACCCCTACTCTGCTCCTCTGTCCTATGTCCACCAAGGGAACTTCCACTTCAGAATCCCCAAACAGTTGCACACCCCGACCTCTGCGCTGGCACCTCTATCAGAACTCTAGCGCCATATTTGTACTGCTCTGTTTACTCCTGCCTTCGTGCCTGGATTATGTTCCAGCCGCTTTGTGTCAACAGCCTTAGGTTTACTAAGCAGCAGAAGGCAGTCAGACCAAGCATTTATATGATAGGTGTCAAGGACCACCATGACCCCTGGCTACGTGTCAATACAGTTAAATCTCAAGGACAATGCCAGTGCAGAGCAGGGAAAATACATGGCAGTCAACACTTACAGAGTGCCTCGTCCCTACATGTTATCAGTTCACTTAATTTTCAGCCCTACAAAGTAGGCACCAGGAACTTACTTTTCAGAGGCAGCAGCTGAGACATAAAGACACGCAACACAGAAAGGTGTACAGCTGGAGTTCAAACCTGGGCTGCTGGCTCGAGCCTGCATTTAACCATGACACTACCTCCTGGAAAGCTGTGCAGTGGGTCATCAGCTGCCCATGCCTGTCTTAGCTGGTAAGGGTAACCAGCTTGGTCTCCGAAGCCAAGTGGCTTAAAAGCCCTAGCTGCATTATTTATTGGGTGGCCCAAAGCTAAGGCACTTCTCTGAGCTTGTCGTCTCATCTGTAGAATGGGGACACCACCACCTGTCTGGCAGGGTCGTTCTGTGGTACTCAAATATAAGGAGCTCCAGCTCCATCACCGCACCAGCATTACTGGGGAGACTGGTGTGACTACACTGCCCCCAGGTGGCCTCCGTGATTAGTGCTCCAAGTTCAGGCCCAATAAATATGCTTCCTCACCTTCAACAGTGGAGGGCTAAGCCGGGTTTGATCACCAAAGGCTCAAGTGCACAAAGGATGCAGCAAGCATTGATTACACCACCGAACAATTTCCCTTCGGACACCTGGGACTACTGACTACAAAACTCATTGGCTAGACAATATGGGTGAGCCCTTTAGAATCTTTTCTAAATTCTAAATCTTTTCTAAATTCACCCCCTCAACCAAGATCTACTTCTAAAAGGTTCACTACAAGGCAGCCGAGCCAACATCTGGTGAGCTGTGGCAGGGGGTGGCAGCTCTTCATTCATTTTGGCTGATACAACTAACATTCTGTCAAGCCCTCTGTGTTCACTTATCAAGGAAGGAGACAAACGTTGCCTGGGCTTTGGACTGAGCCCCAAGGTTCTAACTCTCAATCTACCACTCAGCAGCAGTGTGACATGAGCTGAAGAGGTGAACTGCAGCAATGGATGCATGGTCCTGTCCTTGAGATTAAAATCTAGTTAAGACAAATGCACAAACACCTTCAAGGTAACACACAGCTATGCTAAAGGCATGAATCATGGGCTCCAAGAAGGCTCACTCACCTGGCAGGGCAGCAATGCGCTCCAGAGGCTTCCTGAAGGATTTGGCCTGTCTCTGGGGAGGGCAGACTCCAGACAGAGGGAACAGTAGAGCAGTAATAGTCGCAGCAGCGAGTTTAAAAACAGAGCATTTATGATGTGCAGTCCCTATTCTAAGCACTTGTCACGTTCACTTAATCCTTACTCTATCTCTAGTAAGCACACTATCCCCATCTGGATGAAGAAACTCAAACAGAAAAAAGTTAAATTATCTGTCCAAGGTCTCGCAGCTACCAAGTGCCAGAACTGGGAGCCAAAACCCGAGTCCAGCTCCAGGACTATGCTCCCAACTGCTGCTCTGTTCTGCAAAGGAAGAGAGGTATCAAGTCCCACGTGGTATATACAGGGACAAACAATCTGCTCAGAATTGCCGGACAGCAAAAGGCAAGGTTGTTTTAAGAATTAAATGAGCAAATGTAGGTAGAGGGCCTGCCGCTCTTCTGCTAATGCGACTGCACAGATGGAAGGCCAAAGATGCACTGTGGAGCCTCAGGACCCAGACATTAGGCTCCTGGATGCCAGGACAGCACCAAGTGCCAGTTCTAGGGCAATGGTTTGGAACTGGTGAGGGACACAGATTAGTCCCTCTGAGATACAAACTAGAGCTCCCTTTCTCTAGAAAAATGTGCATATGCATAGATGTGCCCCATGCGTCACAGAATTTTAGGATGACTATAGCATCCCCCCAACCCACGGATCCCCCAAGGACCTTTGTCCTTCAGTATCTCCTGCTTACTTTTCCTGGAAAGGAAGGCAGATCTGAAATATGCACATTAATACCTAACACCAGAAACTGTTTGAGGCTTTAGTGCTGTACTAGCCCTGAGGTCCAACTTAGCCCTAGCACGTCCCCTAGCCATGCCCTTAACCCTCTCCCACTCATGTGGCCCACTCTACCACCTGCAAACCATAGCTGTTGTTAGCCCACCTTTTACTAGGCAGTTGTCCTAACTTTTTAAGTATGCCTGCCTTGGGAGAAATATATGATTGGTCTTTCCTTAATAACACACGCTTGTGTAAGTTAAATGGTTTCCATTCAACCTGTATAAGCTAAGTAGTTTCTTTACCGCAGGGTTTTTCAGCTTTCCCTATCTAGTAGGCATCCTGACCCTCCCAGGCAGATTCGGCATGCCCAAGCTTCCCTGACAACAGAACCCTGCCCCAGCAAACGTGCCTGGAGGTCTCCTGTTGCAGCCACAATATGCACTACCATACTTTGCCCTGCCCCCAAAGCTTCCCTCCTGGTAACATCCCATTTCTCAGCTCACCTTCTCAGCACTATGTTTTGTCTATAATCAGACTCCCACACTTCATCACCTCATATCCTCTCACCCCACTCCAGGCAGGTGGCCAGCCCCGACCTTCCACTGGGATGGCCCTTGTCAGGGGACTGTCAATCACCCAGACCAAGCCATGGTCCCCCACCCTTAGCCACTACGACCTGCTGCCTGCTCCTCCATACGGCTTGTTCAGTCCAGCCCTAGCACCTGCTAGGGTGGACTGCAACACGCCTCCCCTTTCAGGTCCTTGTCATTCCAGCTTCATTGTCACCACCTCAGAGGCCTTTCCTGACCTACAATCTAAAGGAGCCACATGACCCTACAGCAATTCCCTATAAGGCACATTCATTATCAGATCTTTGTCCCCAAACCCGTCCAATCTCAACTTTTCAATCACCACAGTCAATAAAATCTCCTTTTTGACTTATGCCAGCTGAGAACAGGCTTTCTAGCACCTACAGCTAAAAAACCCTGATGGAGATGCTCAGGCCGCCTCACCAGCAAGATCCAGCCCATCTTTCCTGCAGGGCTCCCTCACCTTCCAGGCTTGTGTAAGAAACCAAGTCCACAAGGCAAGTGGCAGCACCACTGACTTGAGGCCCTTGAAACACAAGGTCAAGAACTGCAGGAACATGGCAGATTTCATCTGCAGATTTGTTTTTATTTCCGCTGTGAAAGGAAAGGAAGATGAGCTTCCCTTGAGCCAATGTCCCACTGTGTGCTCCCTCCTCTTGACCTTCCCGGCCCAGGGCGCTCCTGGTGCAGATAGACACAGGGAGGTGGTTATGTTTATTTTTTTTAATGAAACTAGATCACTGCTTACAAAACCCTGCATAAGCCCTCCTGCCCTCCCCTTCACAGTTCCCTTGGCTCAGCCTCTCCTGTCTCACAGGAACTGCAACAAAATGGGTGTGGAACAGCCACCACCAAGGCCATTGAACGACAGGAAGGGAGAGGCCCTAGGCACCGACCCTAGGCCTTTAGAGAGTGACAGTTCTTCCTTCCACGTCCATTTCCATGGGGCCTGGAAGTGCATGGATGATGGTGGTCCATGCCACCATGGTTCTCAGGCCACCACTCAGACCAGAGTGAAATGATAATGTCCCACCCCACTGAGCGCCCTCCCCCCATAGATTTCCCACCCCCAAACCCTAATTCTACCCCTCTACTGAGATGAGGCCCAGCTTCCATCAGAAGGGCCGGGGCCTACAGGCTGTAGAACTTGAGGCTTCTGTCCATGCCTGTTGAAGCGATAAACTTGGCATGATGTCCGAAGGCCACCCCTGTGGTCAGGCCGCTATGCTCTGAGGAAAGAAACAAGAGGCAACCGTGAGAAGGCTTTTCCTCCTTTATCCTCCTTTAAGCTGAACACAGATCCCCGATAACATGCTCCCTTACAACCAGGCCTTCCCTACTTAGCATTTATCACACTGCAAGCTCCTGTTTGCTTTCCCTAGTCTGACCTGCACACTACCCCCAGTGCCTCCTTCAGTGCCTGGCACTTTTCACTGGTGGGATGAATTAATAAAGCAATGCCAGCCCCGTTCTCACCTGAGCTTTCTGGGTAACTGCAATTCAGCTCGGTTTAGCTGAAAATCTCAGTGCTCGGCTTGTTTATCCCTAGTGCTCACTTCCTGCTCGCAAGGGGAACAGTCCATGGGCACGTCCTAGCTCATAGGGTTCCAACTCCAGGGCACTCAGGCCCCTAACACAGAGCAGGACCAGATAAGGGACAGATGAGGCTGGGCTCATGGGATTGGGAAATTCATGAACATCTAGCCAAATTCCTTCTAGATTTAGGATCACATCTGGAGTCCACCAACTCCCCATTAAAAAGCGCACACTGTATTTTCGGCTACGTAACTCAGCTCCAAATCAAAACACCAGGTACAGTACAGGTGAAAACCAGTGAGCCATACAGTTAGAATGGACACCTTTGTTACACAAACACACTGAGCAGGGCTCAGGAGAATCCGAGGCAATAAGAAGTATCTTGTATCCTGCTCACAACCTGCTAATGAGGACAAGAATTTCATCAACAGAGACAGCAGTAGCTCCCATTCACACAGCATCTGAAGTGAGCACCAGGCACCCCTGTTACCAGCATATTAGCATGCCACCTCCACAACACCAGCTGTCACACTCTGCAAAGCCATGCCAATATTCCCATTTGCTAGATGAAGGAGTAAAGCTCTGAAACGGAGAGTCACGTAGCCACAGCCACGTAACTGTTAGGTTAGAAACCGTTACCCATTCTCTCAGCAGCTCATACTTTGCTTCTCTTGCACTTTCAATTGCAATTAAATGTATGTGTGTGAAATCAATCTACATCTGCCTCCCTAACCTGACCATAAATTTCATAAGTGTCCAAATCAGGTCTGTCTTATTCACTGCTCTAAGACACAATGCTGAGTAAGAACTGCAAATCCTGACTATGTGCCAGGCACTGTTCTAACCTACATATTCACAGACAGTCCCCGATTTACCATGCTTTGACTTGCAATATTTTCAGCCTACGATGGATTTATCAGGATGTGGCCAAGCGTATGTCAGCAAGCACCTGTATGTATTTTCATCTAAACCTCAACAACCCCACTGAGTCTGTACTGTTATCATTCCCACTTTTCTGAGGCTCCAGAGACATTAAGTAACGTTGGATCTCAGAAAACAATACCCCAAAGTACGGTGGTTTGGCATGCTGAGGACTTTGAACCAAGGTCTCTCGCCCTCTTTCTCTTATCGAAGGGCAGATCATCTGAAAGGAACATCATGAAGCCCCTCCCTGGGAATCTCAACCAGGGGAAATGAACTGGTATCACAAGAGAGAACATGCCAGACACTGTGCCAGCCAGTCTTTGTCACAGGCTATCGTGTATTATTTATCTAAGGTCTGCTCTGAGACAACTTTTATTACCTGAAAGACTTGGAGTGCATTACCCCTCACACCCGCACAGAAACTGTGTCGACAGCACCCCCAGGAACCCAGGCCCCTACTCCCTTCTGCAGCTCACGATGCTACAGGGTCGTGTCACATGACATGTCAGCAACGGACCGCACAAACGATTGTCCCATAAGATTACAGTGGAGGTGAAAGATTCACTCCACTGGCCAAATTCCTTCTAGATTTAGGATCACACCTGGAGTCAACCAACTCCCCCTCCACCGAGTGATGTTATAACCACCATCATGTCACAGTGCAATGCATTACTCACGTTTGTGGGGATACAGGTATAAACAAATCTACACTGCCAGTTGTACAGAAGTATAACACAGCCGGGGGCGGTGGCTCACACCTGTAATCCCAGCACTTTGGGAGGCTGAGGTGGGTGGATCACGAGGTCAGGAGTTCGAGACCAGCCTGGCCAACATAGTGAAACCCCATCTCTACTAAAAATACAAAAAAAAAAAAAAAAAAAAATTAGCCAAGTGTGGTGGTATGTGCCTGTTGTCCCAGCTACTTGGGAGGCTAAGGCAGGAGAATCGCTTGAACCTGGGAGAGGGAGGCTGCAGTGAGCCGAGACCGTGCCATTGCACTCCAGCCTGGGTGAGAGCGAGACTCCGTCTCAAAAAAAAAAAAAAAAAGTGTTACACAATTAGGTACAGTACAGAATACTTAATAATCACAAATAACTACATTACTGGTTATTGTACAGGCATACCTCAGAGATATTGCTGGTTCAGCTCCAGACCACCAATAAAGCAAATATTGCAATAAGGCAAGGCACACAAATTTTTTTGGTTTGTCAGTACATGTAAGCTATGTTAGCCAGGCACACTGCCTCATGCCTCTAATCCCAGCACTTTGGGAGGCGAAGGTGGGTGGATCGCTTGAGTCAGGAGTTCAAAACCAGACTGGCCAACATGGTGAAACCCCGTCTCTACTAAAAAGACAAACATTAGCCAAGTGTGATGGTGCGCGCCTGTAATCCCAGCTATTTGGGAGGCTGAGGCAGGAGAACAGCTTTAACCCAGGAGGCAGAGGTTGCTGTGAGCCAAGATCGTGTCACTGTACTCTAATCTAAGTGATACAGCAAGACTCCACCTCAAAAAAAAAAAAAAAAAGTTATGTTTATACTATAGTCTATTGAACGTGTAATAACATTATGTCTGGTAAAACAATGTACATACCTAATCAAAAATACTTTATTACTAAAACATGCTAAAAGCCATCAAAGACTTCAGTGAGTTGTAATCTTTTTCCAAGACCCACCGGGGGGGTCTTGCCTTGATGCTGATGGCTACTAACTGACAGGGGTAGTGCTTGCTGAAGGCTGCAGTGGCTGTGGCAATTTCTTAAGACCACAATGAAGTTCGCCACATCATTTGACTCTTCCTTTGACAAAAGAGTTCTCTGATGGCCGTTGTTTGAGAGCATTTTACCCACAGCTGAACTTTCAAAACTGGAATCAATCCTCTCAAACTCTGCACCTGCTTCATCAACTCAGTTTACGTAATATTCTAAACCCTTCTTTATCATTTCAACAATGTCACGGCATCTTCACCAGGAGCAGATTCCGTCAAGAAACCACCTTCTTTCCTCATCCCTAACAGCTCCTCATCCGTTACAGCTTGAACACGAGATTGGAGCAATTCAGTCACATTTTTAGACTCCACCTCTTACTCTAGTTCTCTCACCATTTCCTCCACGTCTGCAGTTACTCCCTCCCCTGAGGTCTTCAATCCCTCAAAGTCATCCATGAGGGCTGAAGGCTTGGAATCAATTTCTTCCAAACTCCTCTTAAGGCTGGTAGTTTAACCTCCTTCCATGAGTCACAAACGCTTTTAAGGGCATGTAGAATGGTGAATCCTTAACAGGTTTTCAATGTACTTTGTCAGATCCATCAAAAGAATCACTACCCATGGCAGCTATAGCTTTACGAAATGTATTTCTTAAATAATAAGATTGGAAAGTCAAAATTACTCCTTGATCCGTAAGCTGACGACTGGATGTGATGTTAACAGGCATGAAACATCTCCATCTGAGCTTTAGGGTAATGAGGTGCACTGTCATATTTTGAAAGGAATCTATTTTTCTCAACAGTACCTCTTAATGGTGGGCTTAAAAAACAGTCAGTAAACCATGCTGTGAACAGATGTGTTGTCATCCAGACTCTGCTGTCCCATTCACAGGCAGAGGCAGAGTAGATTTGGCCCTACATTCTTAAGGGTCCTACAATTTTCTGAACACTAAATGAGCTTTGGCTTCAATGGAAAATCACCAGCTGCATTAGTCCTAACAAGGGAGGCACTCTGTCCCTTGCAGCTTTGAAACCAGGCACTGACTTCTACCTGTGAAAGTTTTAGACGTCACCTTCTTCCAACAGAAGGCTATTTTGTCTACAGTGAAAATCTGTCGTTGAGTGTAGCCGTCATTGATTATCTTAGCTAGGTCTTCCAGATAACTCACTGCAGCTTCCACATCACCATCTGCTGCTTCACCTCGCACTTTTCTGCTATGGAGACGGCTTCTTTCCTTAAACCTCATGAACCAACCTCTGCTGGCTTCAAATTTTTCCTCTGTAGCTTCCTCACCTGTCTCAGCCTTCACAGAATTTAAGAGTTAGGATCTTGCTCTGAATTAGGCTTTGGCTTAAGGGAATGTTGCGGCTGGTCTGGTCTTCTATCCAGACCACTGAAATTATCTCCAGATCAGCAATAAGGATGTTCCACTTTCTTATCATTCGTGTGTTCACTGGAGTAGCACTTTCAATTTCCTTCAATAATTTTCCTTTGCATTCATAATTTGACTAACATTTGGTGTAAGAGGCCTAGTTTTTGGCCTATTTGGCTTTTCACATGCTTCCTCCCTAAGCTTAATCATGTCGTTTAATTTCAAGTAAGAGACATGGGACTCTTTCTTTCACTTGTGCACTTAGAGGCCATAATATGGTTATTAACTGGCCTAGTTTCAATACTGTTGTGTCTAAGGGAACAGGGAGGTCTGAGAGGGAGAGAGATGGGGGAACAGCTGGTGGGTGGAATGGTCAGAACACATACACCATTTCATTTACCAATGAAATTCAACATCTTATATGGGCACAGTTCATGGTGCCCCCCAAACAATTACAATAGCGACATCAAAGATCATTAATAAATCAGAGATCACCATAATGGATACATATCACGAAAAAGTTTGAAATGCTGTTGTGAATTACCAAAATGTGACACACAGACACAAAGGGAACATACACTGTTGTAAAAATGGAACTGACAGACCCACTTGGGGCAGGGCTGCCAAAAACCTTCCATTCACAAAAAACAAAGGATCCACGAAGCAGAATAAAGCTGAGTGCAAAAAGACAAGGTATACCTATACTGCACTTTTTGGTATTATTTTAAGTATACTCTTTCTACTTATAAAAAGTTAACTGTAAAACAGCACCAGGCAGGCCCTTTCAAGAGGTATCTAGGAAGAAGGCATTATCATCAAAGGAGATGACAGATCTATGCGTGTTAGTGGCCCCTGGGACCTTCCAGTGGGACAAGACGTGGAGGTGAAGACAGTGATGTTGGTGATATGGCTGTGCCTCCACTCAAAGCTCATCTTGAATTGTAGTGCCCATAATCTTCACATGTGGGAGGAACCCGGTGAGAAGTAATGGAATCATGGAGGTGGTTACTCCCATGCTGTTCTCATGATAGTGAGTTCTCACGAGATCTGGTTTTATCAAGGGACTTTACCCCCTTTGCTCAGCATTTGCCTCTCCTGCTGCTGCTTTCCCTTCTACCATGATTGTGAGCTTCCTGAGGCCTCCCCAGTCACTGTGAGTCATTAAACCTCTTTCCCTTATAAATTACCCAGTCTCAGGCAGTTCTTCATAACAGTGTGAGAACGGACTAACACAGCTGGTGATCCTGACCCTCCGTAGGCCTAGGCTAATGTGTGTTTGTGTCTTAGTTTTTAACAGGAAAAGATTAAAAAGTAAAATATAAAAATATTAGAAAACAGAAAAAAGGTTATAGAACAAGGATATAAAGAGAGTCAACATTTTTGTACAGCTGTACAATGTTTGCTTTAAGCTAAATGTTGTTACAAAAGAGTCAATTTTTTAAGTTTATAAAGTATAAAAGTTAGCTAAGGCTAATTTATTACTGAAAAAAAGCATTTTATAAATTTAGTAGAACCTAAGTGTACTGTGTTTATAAAGTCTACAGCAGTCAGTGTACGGTAAAGTCCTAGGCCTTCACATTCACTCACCACTCACTCACTGAAAGCCACTTCCAGTCCTGCAAGCTCCATTCATGGCAAGCACCATATACCAGTGTACCACTTTTTAACAATCTCTCATACCATATTTTTACTGAACCTTTTCTACGTTTAGATCTGTTTCGATACACAAATACTTACCATTGTGTTATAACTGTATTCAGTACATTTAATACACTGTACAGGTTTGTAGCCTAGGAGCAATAATAGACTATACTAAGGTTATGGCACTAGCCTTGGTGTGTAGTGGGCTACACCATCTAGATATGTGTAAATACACTCTATAATGGTCGCACATGGCGAAATCGCCTAACAAGATATTTCTCAGAACATATCCCCATTATTAAGCAACGTGACTGTATGATCTTCAATCATCTGACCCTCTGCAAGTCTAATGTTTTGTGGGACTCTTGTGCATATACACAGAATTAAAATGGCTTTCTTCCTGTCACTCTAATGTTCATTTATTTCAGATTCAGTTAGCAAACCTTCAGAGGGAGGAGTTTTCTCTTCCTCCAGCAACCTGCCCAATGCCACAAGGCAAGAAAGTGGCAGAGCTAATACTAGCATTTACTGCCATGCAGTCTCAGTCTGCTTCCTTAGCCATAAAGCTCTGCCTTAGGAGGTAACCAAAAGCTGCTTAGGTAAATTCATGCAAGCCTTAGAGATTCCTAACCCAGTGCGGCTTCCCTCCAGGCCTGGGCACCTAGAGACCCCAGGAGCCCAAGACCAGCCTCTACCTGTAAAGTGAAGAATCTCCGTCCATTGTTTGCAGATGTAGATCTGGACATCCGTGCCCCCAAGGGCCAGGTAGGTCCCACTCTGGTCAAAGATCAGTGACTTTACCTGTCAGAAAAAGAAAGGTCACACGAGGGGAACAGAAACTATGGGGCAATTGCAGATAAGCAGAAGCAATGAGATTAATTCAATAATCAACAAATAAAGAGACATAGTGGGAAGCTGGGGAGGGAGAGGGGCACACCTCGAAGTTGCTATCCAGCTGCAACGTCTTAAAGTTCTTAAGCTTGCGCAGATCCCAGAGCTTAACAGAGGAGTCATCAGCCGCTGTCGCCAGGTAGTAACCATTCTCAGAGAAGGCGATGCTGGTGATGGGGCCCGAGTGGCCAGGAAAGTTGGCCACATTGGTACGTTCCTACAGTGGCGGTGGGTAGTAAAATATGTTACCCATACATCATGAGAGGAAAAAAAATGGGGCTCAGCAAGCTCCTACCTGAGATGTCCGCCACTGTCCTTCCAGGAAGGACAGCCAGCAGGACCCCCCAGACCACACCATCATATCACACATGCATAGCCAGTGTCATTCCACCCTCAGGGCCAGGTGCCATAAGCAACCAATCAGCCCTGCACTGTCACAGATGCTCCCTCTGGCCCAGGGCCTCAGATGGAGGCCTACCATGTTCTCCTACCTTCAAGTCCCAGATCTTGATCTGAGAGTCCATAGTTCCCGTTCCAAAGATGAGTCCGTCAGGGTGGAACTGTGCACAGGTGAGAGCTGTGGAGGAGGGAAGACGGACCTGTGGTTAGAGCCCACCGGGGAGAGACTAAGAGCAGCAAAGGTAGGTTCCTTGTTCTTCACATTCGTCAATGCACCCAGGACAAAGCCTGGCACTAGACAGGTGCTGGCGGTAAATGTATCTTTAGAACAAATAAGCAAATGACTAAATAAAACGTAAAAATAAATGATAAACAGCAAACAAAAAGCTGAGTGCCTACGAGGCAACTTACAGCAGCCAGAGGTCTCATCTGTCACCTTGGTAAGCACACGCCCTGTCTGGATGTCAGAGAAAGCCCAGTACTGGAAAAAAAGAAAAAAAAAAAAAAAGAAAGAAAGAGACAATGGAGTCAGTGAGAAAGTGAGTGGGTCCCAGGCTTTGGTGGCCCTTCAGGAAGGCAGAGCCCCTGGTTTGGCAAACCCTGGCAAGCCTAGCACCTCCCAGCAAAGGAAACATTCTCCTTTCAGGTTCTGGAGAACCAGCTGGGGTGGGAAGATGTTCCTGCAACCCTGGATGTTCAAGCTTGGGGATCAGCAGGCCTCTTCAGGGCACTGGCTGGGACCGCACCTGATCATCGGAGGAGCTCAGGAGATAGTCACCAGTGGCATGAAGGCTGAGGCCGGTCACAGCACTCTCGTGGGCCCGAACCACCTGTACACAAGACGCATTGGGGACCGACCAAATCCTAATAGTGGCATCAGGGGAAGCAGAAAACACCAGGTCCTAAAAGGAAAACAAATATCAGAGAATATCAGAGTCGGAAAAAGGATATAGATCATAACAATCTTATAAAAGGGGGCTGGGGATGCCCACAACTACCAACAACTGCTTCTCCTTTCAGCCCTACGCTCCCTGGAACCACCTACCCACCCAATGGTGCCCAACACAGCCAATGGTAAACGCTATTAAACTGGTAACTCATACAGCATCAGGCCTTGTGTAGGAGACCTCGCCATCTAGTGGTAAAAAGGCTAACTAACTGCAATATAGGGCAATTTTCCCACCCCATTCTCAGGACCAAAGGAAACATGTAGCTAGTACCACTGAGGGACTGAATTTTTTATTCTATTTCATTGAAATTTAAATAGCCACATGTACCTAACCGGTACTGTACTGCATGGCACAGGTCTGAGCAGTACGGGCACTGTAAGGGGCTGCATGGTCGTATTTCAGCACATCCCACATTTACGGATTTCCACGGTAAGTTAATTTTCCAAAAAACTTGGGGCAGGGAGAGAATTTCGTTTCACTTACCAATTTTTTTGTTTAGTTAAGACATTAAAAGCCATAAGGTAAAAATAACGGCCATCTTTTTTAGCAATACAATTTCAGGAGACATAACTATTAACATCCCATAAGCAAGGAAATACTGCTTTGGATTTGAATAAATTCAGTCATGAAAAATTCACCATGTTATTCTTATATTTCTCATTGCCCTAACGTCCAAGGGAGAGCTTGACTGGGAAGCACTAACCAACCACTGTCCTGCAGCCCTAAACCCAAACTGTCTTAGGCTTAAAATTCGAATCCCATAATGTCATTCTTCTGGTCCCATGAGTTACCTTTACTCTGTAAACCAGACGTTCTGTTTACAACCCACACCATTTTCAATAGCCAACATGGTTTTTACCCCTCTTGGAGGATCATGGGAAAGCAGATGTATCTGTCTTCCTCATACCTGTGAGTCAAGACTGTGCTGAGCGTTGTTTTCTGTAGTTTGTATTATGAACACTACAGGATTTTTTCTTTCCCTAATATAAAATATTTAAGTGAATAATATGCTTGTCAAACTACACAGTTCCTTTCTCTCCCTGGTTGAGACACCACTGCTTTAGAAGGTCTCACGCAGAGCAAAGGGCAATCTCCAGAACTCCAAAGTGAAGCCCCTCCAAGTGTCCAGTCTCAGGAGTTGGAGCTCTTTCTCAGCGTCAGTTCACACAGAGACAGCAGGGGCTGGGGGACAAACAACAGCCAAGGAAAGAACCAAGGGTGGCTAGAAGTCCTTACCTGGGAAGGGTGAAACACCACACTGGTGACCTTCTTGGTATGGCCTTTGAGGGTAGCCAGGATTTGTTCAGAACTTTTGTCAAACACAACGACATTTTTATCTGCCCCACCTAGAGGCAACACAAAGAGACCAAATAATGAGTCAGACCCACCCAGGCCCTTTTGCTGAAGGAAATGCTTTTATCCCGTGCCCACCAAGAGGACAACGAGCATGCATCTTCCCCGCCACTCCTCTCCATTTTGGCCTGCTGGGCTAGGCCCAGATTCTCACCCGTGAGGATCTTGTTGGTGTCGGACGGACAGAGGTCCAGGGCCAGGATCCCAGGAATGCTGGCACTGTGCAACCCCTTTGAGAGAGATACACCAAACCCTGTCACAGCCAAATCACAGCAGGCCACAAAGCCATAGACCTCCCCTACTGCCATCCCAGTCACCCACGTTCTCAGGGGAGTTCTATTCCTTACCCATACCTCTTGGCTATCTGCCTGGTGTGGTAATTCCCTTACTGCATCGCTGGGAAACCCACAGCTGGGCAGGAAGAGGAGCCCTGACAACTCAGCAGCCCAGGTGAGAAACAGTGCCAGAAGCCTGGGACGGCTCTCCACTCAGCACTCCCCATGCTGACCCGCTCCTCCAGAAACAAAGCAGGAGGGCTGTCTCCAAGACAGTGGAGACCCAGACACTCACCACGTGGGACGCCACCTGCCGGTATTTGCTGAGCTCTTCTGGCTTCACCAGCTCCTCAGGCACAGTCTTCCCCCTCTGAGAAAATGAAAAAGCCCCCAAAGAAGGGCAGCAATGAATCCAAGATTCAGCCATGCCCCTTTCACCTAAGGGGTCAACTGCCTCCCCCCAGGCCAGCTCCTTCTCTTGGCTTCAGAAGAGAACTCACCTTCTTGCGCTCTGTAGTTAGCACAGTGGCCTTGTCTTGAAGCTGGGGAAGAACAGGCTCAATGTAAGACAAATTATCTTAAAAGGAGAAAAGCACATTGAATGCTGGTCACACCTGTGCTTTCACAAGCATCACCAAGAACTTGTTATCTGCCAACTTCTACATTACAGGTTTACAAGCATTCTCTCTTTTTACTTCCATCTCAGCTTTATGAGGCGGGTGTTGATGACTATTTTACAGCTGAGGAAACTGAGCCTCAGAGAAGCGAAGTCAATTACCCAAGGTCACAGAAGTGATAAATGGCAGAGCAAGAATATAAGCCAGGACTGCAGAGCTCCCATAGGTCTATATGCCTGTAAGACAAGGGCTCAGACACATGCTGATAATTTGAACTGCTGAGAAAAATACCATCAAGCCCTGCAAATGAGAATTCCACCAGACTTGCAATCGGGAGCCCAGCTCTGCCTCTTAAATGTGCCTTTCACCTGTCCCTTAAAATAGAGATTATAATTCCTGTCCTATCGCCCTCATAGAAAAAAAGCAAGAAAACATACAACAAAGTAGTTTACTATCTGCAAAGAATCCCAATAACAATAAGAGCTAAAAGGTGCACTTATCAGTAATTAAATCTTTTAAATTCTCACAAGCCGATACAGTGGATATTATTATATTCTCATATAGAAGCTAGGGAAATGAGACACAGAAGGGTTGACTAAGTAAGCCAAGGTCATAAAGCTTATAAGTGGTGGCATCAAAATACAAACCCAGGCAATCTGGTCCCAGTGTCCATGCTCTGTACCACTCAACCCCCAAAAGGATAGCGATTTTAGTCACGATGGACTCCAGACAGACGGTGAAAAGTAAGTGCCCATCTGCACTCCCACCAGGTGAGAGCAGGACTTACCTTCTGAATAATCTCTGGGGTCATTCCCACCAGCTCACCCAAATCCATTGGCTCACCCGCACCCTAAGGAGAAGAAAGGTGAAGGTGAGGGGCGCAGAGCACCAAAGACACTTGCATAAGGACAGCTCTATGGGCCACTGCACACAAATGGGCTGCTGGTACGGAAAGGGGGACACTCACCACAACACTTGGTTGGGAACTTGGCACAGCCTGGGGCACAATGAGACCAGCCTGTGGTTTCAGGGTAGCCAGAGCTGAGAGAAAAAACGACGTTAGAAATGGGATACCACAAAGCAGAACCAGCCCAGGGTGGGGGATGGCTGGGGAGAGGCTGCACCTTCTCGGGCAGCAGTGACTTCCTTGGTGAGACGGGCAATGACACGGCAGGCGGCATCGTGCTGGTACAGAGCGTGTGACAACTCCTGCCGGGTTGTCTGCAGCTGCTGGCGCAGAGTGAAGCTGTGCAGCATGACTGCATCCTGGAGGAGGCAAGTATCACTGTGAGGGGAAGTGGGGGCAGCAGGGAGCACCTGAGGGGATGCTGCCTTCTATCCCACAGCCTAGCCCAGTACCGGTGACCCAAACAACATCCCAGCAACCATGAATGTGCCGGCAAACGCTCTTGAGCTCCTGCCCCAAGCCAAACACGGGCACAGAGACAGGACTGGGAGTCAGCTCTTTCCCACACCACCTTCCCTAGTTTACTGGAAATCCCAGCTGCCACGCCGTCAGCTTTGTAAAGGGAATAACAACATGGCTGCTGCTGCTTATTGATCACCCTGGCTGTGTCAGGCACTGTGCGCAGGATGTACTCAATCATTCAATTCATATTTCTACAGCACCTACATCGTATTCCTGGTGCTGCTCCCAGTGCCAGGGATACGATGAAGAATAAAACAAGTTCCCGATGTCACACAGTTTACCCTCTGAATAATGCTCCATCCTTCCCACCCCCAAGTCCTAGCCCAGCGATGCACTCTCTTCAAGTGGGGAAGACACCGATTCTCTTGCAGGAACTCACCCACTCATCCTGCAAGGCTTTCAGAATGGCCGGGATGCTGGTGGCTGAGGGAGGCTTGGGCCGGATTGGGTGAGCAACTGCCGAAAGGAAAAGCAGGTATGAAGAGCAGAACCCAGGGGACGCCCCAGCCATCCCGTCTTTTACTTTTAGCCATTAACGGCCCACCGTATCTTCCTCCAGTGCACTCACACCACCTCCCATCCGCTCAGGCTCTGAGCTAAGATGGCCCTAGACTAAAGCAGCCAATAGGCACCTTTGATGTCAATGAGCTGCTCCTCGGAGAGAGGCTGGTTGTTGATGGGGTCGGTGCCATTCTCTGCAATGTACTTCTCAATGAGCCGCCGCTCATAAACATGATTAGAGACAGGGGACACACATGGGTGCTCCGGCACTTCATTAGAGACTGTAGAGAAAAGGCCGGCAGTGAGCTTGGAGTGAGGGCAATCTTGCTGTTAGCCCCAACAAGACTAAGCATCCTCACAATCAACTAGCAGGAAGCAAGACATCTAACCCTCAGTCAGTTCTGTACTGGCCCCAGAATGCTTTCCAGCTATGGAACTAGCTTCTCCATTAGTCTCCTGACAATCAGACAGTCAACAAATAATCATTAACAACTACTATGTGCCAAGCACCTAGAGAACAGCAGTCCATATCCTCACCCATCTCATTTTTGAACAATGATCTACGAGTACAGTTTACTCCATGATCTGGAGATACACATGAAGCTATTCTAATGCCTGCCATCCATTTTAGTCTACAGCTCCAGAGGGATTATCAAAGAAATTATAAAGTCTGAGAGCATAGGAATAACAAACTCAGTTTCTCCTATTCTGTCACAAAACAAAATATTTCTGTGACCTCAGATGTGACCATCTGGGTGTCCTCCAATTCAATTCTGACACTAGGTACCTGGAGATAGCGTCAGCTCAGAAAGGTTGAGGACTTAGTCCCACGAGACTCCCCTGCCCCTTCAGATGCCAACTGCAAGCCCCACGTTGTTTGACCTGTTCTTCTGATCGACCAGCAGTAAATCAGGGTCCCGTGACCCCCTTTTTGGGTTCAATTAATTGGCAACAGTGACTCAACGGCATTGTGGGAAACACTTGTGTTTACCAGTTTATTATAAAGGATATTACAAAGGATACAGATGAAGAGGTGCATAAGATGAGGTATGGGAGAAGGGGCACAGAGCTTCCAACGCCCTCCCTGGGCACCCCACCCTCCAGGAACCTCCACATGTTCTGCTATATAGAAGCTCTTTGAATCCTGTCCTTTCGGATTTTTATGAAAGCTTCATTACAAAGGCATGATTCATTAAATCATTGGTCCTGCTGACCAACTTAACCTCCAGCTCCTCTCCTTACCCAGGTTAAGTGAGGGGTAGGACTGAAAATCCCAACCTTCTAATATCTCCTTGGTCTTTCTAGATGACTAGTCCTCATCCTGAAGCCACTGAGGGTCTGCGAGCTACCAGTCAACTGATTAGCATACAGACAGACATTTATCACCTGGAAGATTCCACGGAGCAAAGTGGCAATCACTAGAATAAAAACATTTACATGGCACAGTACTCTGCCAAGCACAACTCTAAGCATACAGTACAGTAATTCGTTCTCACAACAACCCGAAATAGAGGTATCATTTACACGCTTGCCTGCGTAGTCTGTGCACCCCTTGAGGATAAGGATTACAGCTGGTCTCTCCCTTCCAATACAATGCAGATGCCCCACGGGCACTCGGTAAACATCTAACAAATGAGTGAACCATGCCAGGAAGGACCGTCCTGGGGAACGTAAAAGAGAGCTTCCCCAAGATTGGAAGGAAACAATGAATGTGAAAGTACTTTGCGAGCTGTAATTTCTTCACTGTGAGGGATTCCTTTTCCATCATTTCCCTTCCTTCTTCCCCCTCTTTGGATCAATGTACAGGTTCTGAGAAGAGAAGGAAATGAATAGCAAAAGGGAAGGGAAACGAGTAATCTGATGAAACAACGAAAAGCTAAAGGGACACGTCTGAACGTCATGATAAAATATCAAAGGGAAAGGCAGTGGAAGGTATGGAAAAGGCATGGATTCAGGCAGGGTCCAAGCTCCATGTCAGCTAACTACGTCACCCAGCTCTGCCACTGACTAGCTACGCATCCTTAGATAAGCCCCCGGCCTTCCTGAGCCTTGCGTCCTCATCTGCAAAACCAGGATCTTTATTTCTCCTTCAGGGAATTCTTGTGAGGATAAAATGAGATCACAGACTTGGAAGCGCGTTGTAAACTAATAAGGGCTTTACAAATGTGCGACTGTTTTTATTAGTCATACAGTGTAAGGCCGGGAGCCAGATACCTGGCTGGTAGCCTTGCCTCTGCCTCTAACTCATCATGTGACCTTTGCAAATTGCAAAAGCTCCGATTATCCGAGCCAGACCTCGCAAAACATCCAGTGCAATGCTCCTCAATTTTGCAGATGGGGAAACCGAGGCCCAGAGCCTTAAGCCAATTCACAAAGCCAACGGGAGGCGGACCGTGGAGTTTCCAGACTCCTACATCAAGGCTGTTTCCCCTGCACCAGATCTCTCTGTCCAGGACTGTTTCCACTCTGTAGAACGAGGCGGTTGGCCTCAGCAATGCCTGCGGCAATAAACCTCAGGCATTATATAAACTGCGGAGCACTGCGCAAATGCACCCCGCTCCGAGGGGAGGGCTGCGGCGTTGACAGGCCACCGCTACGCCTCCCGGGCGCCCCATTCCCGCCTCCACCCCGGCCCAGGCGCCGCAGCGGCCCGCACACGCTCCCGCGCCGCTCTCCGGCCTCCGGCGACCTGCGCTCGGCCGCAGCCAGAACTCACTGGAGCAGATCAGGGACATGGCGCCGTCGCCGCGCTCCGAGACGCCACACGCCGGGCTCCGGGACTAGCTTCTGAGCCTCCGCGAGCCACTTCCGGTCCCCCGCTGCTGCCGGGACTGCTCCGCGGCGAGCTGGGAGCCGCCCGCGGAGCGATGCTAGCGTAGCGCTTCACGTGGGAATGTGGACACCCGCGCGCCACAGCCTTTAGCACGTAACGGAAATTGCCCTTTCCCAGAATGCAGCCGGGCAGGAAAAGGCCTGCCGGGAGCACTCGGTTATTTCCGGATTAACTCGGCTCGTTCCGTAAAGCGCCGGCGGAGTGACGGAGACGTCGGGAGAGAGGAGACTCGAAACTACATTTCCCATGATGCAGTGAGAATTTAAAACCAAAGCAATTGGCCAGTACTTGTTTTGACAAGGGTGATTTGGGGCAATTCACATTGAATTCCCTGCCCTTTCTTCTTTGTCAAAAGACAAAATCACAACAAATTTAAAGTTTAGTTTAATTTTTTTTAAGAGACTCTGGCAATGTTGCCCAGGCTGGAACGCAGTAGCTATTCACAGGTGCAATCATAGCGTACTACATCCTGGAACTCCTGGGTTCAAGTGATCCTTTTCCTCAGCCTCCAGAGTAGCTGGGACTACAGGTGCAATTCTGTAGAACTGGGCAGGGCCCCTCACTCTACAATATAATGATTGGTCCAATGAGCTGAACAGGGGAGCTTGGTTTTATAGACAGAAAAGAACTGAGGAAAACAGAACCAGAGACAAAAAAGCGGATTGGTCGTTTGGTCATTTCAAAATTACTTTTCTTGCAAAGGTTAAAGTGGAGGGGACTTCCTTATCATGCCATCTAAAACTAGCCTGTTTGGGAATTTGGCTATTCTCTCTCTCTCCCCCGCCACCTCCCCTTTTTCTCTCTCCTCTCTCTCTCTCTTCCTCCATTTCTCTCTCCTACTCAGAAGATCATAAAGATCCCAGTTTCAGCTTATTGGCGCGGAACTTCAGCAGGACTAACTCTTTTTGGCTTGGTCTGTTGGGCTAGTGCAAGAGCTGAGTCCAAACCAATGGCCTCCTATAAATTTATTTTATATTTCCTACTTCTCTTCCAGCTCAGATAGTGTATGATTCTTTGCAGATGTCTGTAAGATAAGATACTCTCAGGAATCATGCAAACACGTGGTATGGACTATCCATACCAGACAAAAGGGCAGGATGAACAGGATGTGTGAGCAAGAGGGACTTTGACAGATGGGCAGTATTCAGATAGAAGAGACGGAGAATGAAAGACATTCCAGAAGGAGAAACAACATGAGCAAAAGCTTGGAGAGAAAAATAAAAGTTACAGTTACAAAAGGCAGCATGGCACAGGGGCCAAGGGCATGGACTCTGAAACCAGACTGCATTCTCGAATCCTAGCACCACCCAGGTGATTGGCTGTAGGAACTTCTCTATGCCTTAGTTTCCTCATCTGTAAAACAAAGGGAGTGATGACAAGGGTAGAATTAACTCACTGAACTCTTATGAAGAGCTAACATGCAAAAGGGCATCTCATCTCTCTCTCGCACCAACAAAGTAGCTGCTCACTTGTTCCTTGCTTCCAGCCTGGCCTCCTTCTAATCTACTTTCCACAGAGCAGCCAGTGATCCACTTTCAATGAAATATCGATTCATGTTATTCCCCAGGCATTTCATTCATCCAACAAATATTGATTGGGTGTTTCCTATGTGCTAAGCCCTGTTCTGAAAACTGGAGATCGAAAAGGTCAGCAAGAAAGACATAGTTTCTGCTCTCTTGGAGCTTACATTCTACTGGGAGTGGTGGGAACACAGACAATCAACACGTAAAAAGAAAATTCCAGAGTAGTAAGTGCTAGGAATAAAACAAATCAGAGCAAGGTAGACAGAGGTGCTGGGGATTGGAGGGACAGCTGCTTTAGGCAGGGGATTTAGAGAGTGAATCTCTGAGGAGCTGATATTTTTGCTGAGAACTGAATAAGAGCATGAAGCAAAAACGTTTCCCCTCTGCCCTCTAAAGATTTGCTGAAATTAACTGACAATTGACAGAATAACAAGAGAAAAGGCATCAAATGTATTAGTGTGCAAGTGTGCACAGGAGCCATACAAAATATGAGGCTCAAAGAAGGGTCAGGTGGCTGATGCTTACTTAAATGGCACTGGGGAAAGAGGGAGATGGGGAAGTGTAGGCAATTTTGAGGGGTAGTAAATAATTTTGGGGGGAAATCAATGAGCCCCAAGAACAGACAATTTCTTGGGACAAAATTCCTATAAGCTCTGGAGGAGGTGGCAACAAATTGTGGGAAGGTGAGGGGCAGAGTTCCCTTGTGAACAAAGGTTGTCTTAATATGCACATAAAGTCTCCCAGGTAATCTGCTAGAGCTGCCTTCAGAAGAATAGATTAAAAGTCTGTCTAGGTGTAGTGGTGACTTGTTTTTTAGTTTTTATTCTTCTCCAGTTGTTAATCTTTCTGGTTATTTGATGAGATTCCTGTGGAGGGGGATTTGAGACAATTGCATTTCTTTTGAAAGAAATTTTCTCAGTCAGATAAGGGAACTTCTAGAGAGAGCTTCTCCCTGTACTTAGGGTGGGAGTCAGGGAGCAACAGAAGGTTAGAAAGTCCTTGGTTCTGAGGCAGCTTCTAAGACTTTGCAATATCTTTTCATTCAAAAGTGTTTAGCATGCTGTAACCTCAGGACCAGTCCAAAGTGGGCCTACTCTTTTGATAACAGAATGTCATGTTACTTTGTAGGTATGACAGAGCCAAAACTCCAAGTCATGTCAGCAGAGCAGGCACAATAGAAAATGCTTTGACCTCTAACAACACCCAGAACTGATGATTCCTCCCCATGGTACCAAGAAAACCTGGACATGACCAGAACCTAAATGCTAGAACACCCTCAGGAGCAAAGGGTCTGTTGACCAGAAAGACCCAGGGCTAAAATCCACCTCAACATACCCAAGTAGTCAAATTTGAAGTCCTCCAATCAGACCCTGCCAAGCCAAAATTCCTAACACTTTTCCTTGCCCTCTCTATTAGTCTGTTTTCATGCTGCTGATAAAGACATATCCAAGACTGGGCAATTTACAAAGGAAAGAGGTTTAATTGGACTTGCAGTTCCACATGGCTGGAGAAGCCTCAAGATCATCTCAGAAGGTAAGGAAGAGCAAGTCACATCTTACATGGATGGCAGGAGGCAAAAACAAAGAGCTTGTGCAGGGAAACTCCTCTTTCTCAAAACCATCATATCTCACAAGACTTATTCACTATTACAAGAAAGACATGCCCCCATGATTCAATTACCTCCCACCAGGTCCCTCCTACAACATGTGGAAATTCAAGATGAGATTTGGGTGGGGACACAGCCAAACCATATCACCCTCTGCCCCTTAAAACTTGCCCCAGACTCCAAATTAGGGACACAGTTTTCAGCTATCCCTCCAGTCTGTTTGCTGGGCCGCCCTGCAATAAAGCCTTTCTGTTCTCAAAAACTGGTACCATAGTATTGGCTTCTATGTGCATTGGGCAGTCAGCCTATTTGCTCAAAAACAATACTAAAGCACCATACTTTGGGGTATCATTCTCTGAGCCCCAACCAGGGATCATCCCTGAGGCCATCAATGAGGGAGAGAGTTTCCGGCTGAGAAAACTTGTCCCCAAGTCTTGTACCATCTGGCCCATGCTGACCATCAGTCTCAATCTCCAGACACACTGGCCTTTCAGTTCCTCAAATATACCTGCGCTGGCTGGTTTCAGAACTTCTTCCTGGACCACTTTCCTCCGCCCCCTCCCTCTTCTCCCTCCTGTCCCAAACCCTCTAATGTAAACTTCAGTCTCACCTTAAATGTCACTTCCTCTGGAGCCCTTTTCATGGCCCCTGGTTCCTATTTAGTCCACACAGCAAACTGTAATTGTCCTCCAAACCACTTCAAATAACTGTAATCATGTAATGATGTATTTATAAGTATCTGATGTCTGGGTTCTCCACTAGACTGTAAACTTCATGACGGCAGGAACCATAATGTTCTGGTTATTCTTGCTCTCAGAGTGCAAGAGTGCCACGTTGTGCCTGGCACGTAGCAGGAGCTTTAGAATGATTGTTGGTTGGAAGACAGGTTGCCTGACAGGCCCGGTATCTCAAGTACTGTACTTGGATATGTGGTAGGAAATCAAATGGATCCCTTTAGAAGAGGCCTTGAACCCAGGGTGGTTAAACTGGGCTGGCAGCAGAACAGCATGTGTCTTCACATTTGATCTGTGGAGTGATGACCATACTTTCAAGTTTTTTTTTTTTGTTTTTTTTTTGAGACGGAGTTTCGCTCTTGTTACCCAGGCTGGAGTGCAATGGCGCGATCTCGGCTCACCGCAACCTCCGCCTCCTGGGTTCAGGCAATTCTCCTGCCTCAGCCTCCTGAGTAGCTGGGATTACAGGCACACGCCACCATGCCCAGCTAATTTTTTGTATTTTTAGTAGAGACAGGGTTTCACCATGTTGACTAGGATGGTCTCGATCTCTTGACCTCGTGATCCACCCGCCTCTGCCTCCCAAAGTGCTGGGATTACAGGCTTGAGCCACCGCGCCCGGCCGATGACCATACTTTCAGAAGTTTCCTCTGGAAGACACTTACTGGATGGGTTGGAGTGGGACAGACTAGAAGGAGGGAGACTCAGTAGTTAATTGTTGGACCAATCTTTATTGAGGACCCACAGCATGTCAGCCAAGCACAACGCTAGGTACTGGTAATATCACAATGAGCCAAACCAGAGGTGCCCCTCTACCGGGGAGCTTATGGCTGTGACAGCAGAATGCAGGAACAAGGAAGTCCCTTCAAGCCTTTTCAGTTTCATAAGCCAGCCTACAGGGAATAGAAAAAATGCAGGGCGCTTGATTTTGGAGCCACAGGGAGACTGAAGGGAAAAGAGATATATGCACTGGCGTTGGTGAGTCCCTGAGGAGAGAACTCTATGCCTTGTTCCCCCGGACCAAGGCTACTGTTGCTGCCTGGGAAGCATGGGGACACCTTGGCCAAACACCCAGAAGCAGCTCAATTTCCCAGGTGGCTTCAGTGGCAATCTGTGTGGATAAGGCAGGGAGATTAGGCAGGAAGAAGTCGCCAGCTTAAACAACTAACAACTAAAATTAGATGAATTTTTTTTCTTTCTTTTTTTTTTTTGTTTGTTTTTTTGAGACAGTCTCACTCCCTCCGCCATCCATGCTGAAGTGCAGTGCCGTGATCTTGGCTCACTGTAACCTCTGCCTTCTGGGTTCAAGCAATTCCCCTGCCTCAGCCTCCTGAGTAGCTGGGATTACAGAGTGCACCACCACACCCAGCTAGTTTTGTTTTGTATTTTTAGCAGAATTGGGGTTTCATCATTTTGGCCAGGCTGGACTTGAACTCCTTGACCTCAAGTAATCCACCTGCCTCGGCCTTGCAAAGTGCTGGGATTACAGGCGTGAGCCACTGCCTCCGGCCAGGATTAAATGAATTTTCTCCTCCCAACTTTGGCCCTGTGTTCATTTTCCAAAAGGCATGTATAACCTGAAATCCAAGGAGAGGAAGAACCCTAAACTATCTGAGATTGTTTCTACCACTCATATGGAAAAGAGGGTTGAAAACAAATTAATTTGTCATTAAAAACAAAAAAATTACATTTCTTTCCCAGGAAAGTCTGTGCCCTAAGGTTAGTAATCCTACAAATCAGAAAGGATCTCGCAAGCAAATGTAAAATTGCAACTGTGAGAAAAGCTGGGAGGTGAGGTTCAGGATGCTACCAGAGCCTGTTCTAGAAGCAGGGCTCTTCGCTGAGGGGCAGAAAGTGACAAGAGCTCAGATGAAGACAGATGAGTCTGAGGAACATCTGATGGAAAGAAACAGCTGGGTGCGGTGACAGACTGGGAGCCTACAGAGTGTGTAGTCTAGGAGGCAGGCAGAATTGGAAGGCTGAGTGATTGGGGGTGGGAGGGAAGAGTTACGTTTTAGAGGGTTGAGTTTGAGAAACAAGTTTCAGCATCAAAAGGACGCTCTCCTATGATAACTCTTGATGGTGATAAAAACGTTCAGTCAGCAACTTGGATTTTTTTTTTTAATGTTCATGGTAGCTACTTCCTTGAAACTTCACGCCTGTGAAGCGGTATTTTTAGGTCCTTTTTAGTTATTGAACGTCAAACAATGAATGCCCAGAGAAATGAAGCAGTGTGCTCAGGATCACACGACAGGCAAGAGATCGCCTCATTCTGAAGCCCTGCTCTTTCTCTTTCACGGTGCTGCTGAAGCAGGATATTTTCCTGACTCCTTCACAGGACTCACAACAGGGGTGCCCCGTTTACTCAGCCCGCTGCTTTCAACAGGCCGTGGGAGGAAGTATGCAAGCAAACAAAGAGGAAACTGGAGTGCCCAAGTGCTGGAATCAGCCAGGCGTTTTTCGGCACGGGTGGGATCAAACTCCACTCACTCAGATTCACTGCGTTCCACCCTTCATGGAGGGAGCAGGCAGGTAAATGGATGGAGGAGCTGAAGCGCGCCAGAGCAACCTCCGTGCAGGCCCTGTGGCAGCGTCCAAGCGGGGTGCCTGAGACTCCTGAAGCCCAAGAGGGCTTGTTACAGTGCTCTTTGGGCTCTGCCATCCGTGGACACCTTAAGTGTTAACAGCTTAGTGGGCCCACAGTTGACCTTCACCAGCGACGGCAAAGGGCCAGCATGACAACCTTTGTACCCACACTCGTGACTCCCAAGCTCTTGTCCAGCGTCCAGGAAAAATAAAGTTGCACGAACAAATTAAAAGATGGTAAATCCCAGGGATTTCATTGCTGATGAAAGTGGCTTTCAGCCGGAAGGGGAACTGAAAAGGGGGGCGGGGCAGGCGGGTATGCAGTCTTCCCCTGAAGTCCAGCGGTCTGTGGCCAGATTCTTCTCCAAAGTTATGCCTCAAACTGTCCCTCTGAAGACAAGTTGCTTCTCTCTGATGTCCAGCCATGGTCATCCCCTCGTCCAGCTGCTTCTCCTCTCTGCCAGATGAGTCTGGGGTCTTTATAGGCACAGGATGGGGCAAGGCAAAGCCGTGGGTGGTTTAGGAAAAGGCAACATTCAAGTAGAAAAACAGGGATAGAAGTTACTACTTTGGACCGCAGTTTCAGGCTTTTGGGCTTGACGGTGGGGTTTCACCAGGGACCCGCCCTTTTCTACTTAGCATTTATCTGACCCCCTGTCCCTATCACCGCCTTTGTGGCAGAAAAGGAGAGTGGGAGTTGGTTCCTCTCCTCTAAAATTCTAACATTTGGGAGTCTGCTGTGTTCAGGTATGAATTTGCTCTCTGGGGGAGCGCATGCGTTTTCCAAACGCAGTGTGCCTTTAATTGCTCCTTTAATACCTTTCTCTTTTGTGCCTTTTCAGCGCGAAAAGTTTCTAGGAAAACCAGGTACTGGTTAGCAGCCCGGTTAGAACTACATTTCCCACAACGCCCCAAGGAACATTTGTAGCCCGAGAACTACATTACCCCAAATGCCAAGCGGTGGCAAGAACGGGATTAGCTTCCACCCGGAGTTCAAACATCCAGTTTACCCACTCTACAGCCCAGATATAGTCACTTATTTCCCCTTTTAAGCCAGAGACTTCCGTTCCCAGCTGGAACTTCCGATCCCATTCTTCTCTCGGTGGAATGCTTGCGTGGGGAAAAAGAAACGCAATAGATCAGGCGAGGCGCATGCGCTTCCGGCAGCGGCTTCGGCTGGGAGGGAGGCCGGCTAGTCTCCGAGCTCCTCCCGCCTTGTGCATGCGCAGACCGTAAACCAACGCCCCGCGTCGAGGCGCGGGTTTGGTGGCGCGTTTTAGCGAAGTCGCACGTGAAGGATAGCAGTGGCCTGAGAAAGGTGAGTGCGGGCCGAGGCCGGAATGCGGGATAGCACGCAGGAAGGGTGGGCGGCAGCCGCTGTAGGCGGGACCAGGCAGAGCCGCGAGGCCTGGAGGGTCCGAGTGGGGAGGGGTCCGCGCGCCCGGCAGGCGAAACAAACCGGGGACCAGGAACCTCGTTGCTATGCAACCGGGGGCGTCGTTTCTAGGCAACCCGGAAAGCGCACGTTTCCGGGGAGAGGAGGGTTGTAGCAAGGTTCCTAGGTCCGGCGGAGGTGGAGCGGCTCAGTGGCGTGGGTACCAGGCCAGCGCCAAGCCCGAGCCCCCAAGCCCCAACCCACCGCCCAGCCTCCTGCAGCCTCGGCTCGAGCCCCTCGGGGGGGTCCCAAACTCTTGGGTCGCGCCTCATCTCTTGCCAGCGACGCCACCCCGCAGCGCTTGGCAGGGGACGCGACGTTCGAAATAGCACATGCCACTGACACCCTGTCTCCGGGAGGTTGGGCGCTGGGAAGGGCGCGGGGCGGCCAGGAAGCTGCCCCTTTGCTGTCGCCCTGCCCCCAAACAGTTGCTGGGCAGCAGCTGTCAGGGGTTTAGTGGGAGCTGCCCCCAACCTGCCAGGACGCTGACTTCATTCTCTGCAGTGGCGGCTTCGCCCTGTTTAGTACTTTCCTGTAGACTCAGCTGTGCTTCTCGTGTGGCTGCTGTATATTTGGATCTACTATTAAAATAACCTCCCTCCTCACCTCTCCATGACTTTCTCTTTCTACCCTCACGGTTTCTTGGCGGGTCGCTAATATTGATTTAACAAGCATTTATTAGTCATCTTTCCTACTAGGTGCTGGGGGTTCCAAGATGTCAAATTTAACCGGGAGGCGCTCAGTCTAATTGGAAAGATAGGTTGATAAGCTGCGAAATTATGCTAGGATATACAGTCAGTGGTAATAGTTCACAAAGCTCTTGCTGCAGAAATATCTTCACTCATTGCAGCTACTCTTAACCCGGCTTCACTCCCTTTTACGTTTGAGGAGACTGCAACTCAGGAGGTGAAATAACAGGCGTAAAAGTAGTGGCTTCTAGTCTGGCACGCTTGAGCCTGGAATGGAAGTCTGGAGTCCTTTACAGCTGCTGCACTTTTGAAGCTTTGCTTAGAGTAGACTTTTCCCTGAGGTGCTGGCTATGCATCAGAAATTCCTAGGGAGCTTTGCAAAACAAAGGGCTGAGCCCCTCTGGAAGAGTCTGAGTGAGTAGCCCTGGGTGGGGCAGACATCCTCGTTGAACGGACTGCACAGCCGGCTCGGATGGGCAGCCAGAATTGAGAACTGCCGCTCCTTAGGGGCAGCTATCAGCTGCGGCTGGACAGTCAGAGCCGGCAGAGGGCACTTTTTGCCGCCTCTCTTGCTACCTGGTGATTCATAGCATGAAATGAAACTAACAGAAGGAAAGAGAAGAGGAGGAAGGCGCCTTGATGGGGGGGAGGGGGGCGCAAAATGCCCCACCCTACCCTTGCAGCAAACCACAGTAAACATTCGCAGTGGTGCCTTCTCACTAACACAGTAAGTAAAGCTGTTTCCCCAGCGAGGCTGGGCTCTGCAGACCCACCTGAGCCATATTGCAGCTGCCGAGCAGAAGTGACAGGTTTTATCCCCCACCTTCTGCTGTCCTCTCATACCTCTTGGTACAAAACTATGGCCTGTAAGCCCAGAAGGCAGATGATCTCCTGGTATGTGTTCCCTCCGAGGAGCCTGGATGTCCTTCCACTTTGAGCTTGTTGATAAACTTCAGCTCCTTGAGGGCAGGGACTGTGTCTTATCAAAGCAGCACACGGCTATGGGACAAGCAAAAAGGCAAGATTGAGATCCTGGGTACTGGAGTCAAGTCCCAGCTCTGCTGTGTGAGCTTGGATAAGTCACTCAGCCTCTCTAAGCCATACTTTTCTGAGTAAAATGAAGGAGGGTAATAATACCTTAAAAGATAGTTGCTAGAATTAAACGAAGTGATGAAATAACAAGCACTTTGTAAATTGTAAAGCACCACACAAAAATTATTATAACATATATGTATACAATTTTATAACATACATGTATACAATTATTATTATTAGTTGTTATTGAGTGCCTATTATTTGTCTGAGGCCAGGCATTGCAGAAGGTGAAGAAGCTTAAGACATGCTTCCTCCTCTGAGAGGCTGAGACTGTTTCCACGCCTTTAGTCAAATTATTTGATTAGGCCAAAATGAGGAGGCATAATGGCAGTGAGTCCATACTGCCTGAGATTCATCTGGACAAAAATGAGAAGGAAACGTGTTAAATATAATTTGAGGCTGTGCGCGGTGGCTCACGCCTGTAATCCCAGCACTTTGGGAGGCCGAGGGGGGCGGATCATGAGGTCAGGAGTTTGAGACCAGCCTGGCCAATATGGTGACACCCTGTCTCTACTAATACAAAACTTAGCCGGGCATGGTGGCAGGCACCTGTAGTCCCAGCTACTCTGGAGGCTGAGGCAGCAGAATTGCTTGAACCGAGGAGGCGGAGGTTGCAGTGAGCCGAGATCATGCCATTGCACTCCAGCCTGGGCAACAGAGCGAGACTCCGTCTCGGAAAAAAAAAAAAAAAAGAATTTGAAAAAGCAGACCAGCCAGCCACTCTCCGCACTCATTATCTCCACAGGGTATACTACACAGTCCTGTTTGATTTGGTTTCTGGTGCACTTCAGAACATCAGCTGGCATGACGATGCCACCCTCACTGGTAGAGGGCTTATTTCAAGGTCTCCTAGCTCCCTTAACTGGGGCAGGTGGCCACTGGAAGGCTGAGGCTGGCACAGAACAAGGCAGGCTGCTGTGGGAGGAACAGCTCATGGCACCCTAACCTCCTGGGGCGGAGGAGAGGACATTTGATCCCTCCTTGTGGAGGTCCTTGGATAAAGGATCCAACCCAAGATAGCAACCCTGCTCTTTAAGTCCCCAGCATGGTCATGGCCCAGATGGCTCAGGAATGACCAGTGCTTTCCTCATCTCTGACCATGGGCAGGCAGGAACCATCTGGTTCTTGATTTGTGCCAAAGAGAGTAGAAGCCTTTCCCAGCCTGAGGGCCTTCTCATGAATTGCATATTTTTCTGCCTTGCTTGACCCTCCAGACCTCAGGAGGGACTTAGAGCTGCTGTTTCTGGGCCAGAACGTACCCTAAATGTAGTATTTTTAGGACCCTTTCCTAGACTCCTCCTTCCCACTAAACAAGAATGGGGACAGCCTTCTCTTCCGTGTCTTCCATCCTCATGGCTCTGGATTTATGGTCAACTCCCTGAGTGCCTGGGTAATTGCAAAAACTTCCAGAACCTAACTGCTCCTACCTCTAGGGCATGGCTTAGCCTCTGATCATCAGATCTGAATCATGAAAACATCTGGAGCTCCAGGTTCCTTTCTGAGCCTGGAGGAGAACAGGGAATTTGCCGGTGCTGACATTTCTCAAGCACAGTGACAAATAAAAGGTGAACTTGCGTCCTTTTTTCTTGGCCGATCCTTACCGGCTTCGATGAGCTGGTACTTGTGGGGTCTTAACTTGTCTATGGCATTGTGTTACAGTCAAGACCGGAGCAGAGAGCACAAAGTTGTTAGGTAATTTTCACCAGTAATTCACTGAGATGATTGGTAGATGCCAAGTTTATTTTAACTCATGAATAATCTGTTGTGTGACTTTTTTTTAGAGTCTTGCTCTGTCGCCCAGGATAGGGTACAGTGGCATGATCACAGCTCACTGCAGCTGTGACCTCCTGGGCTCAAGTGATCCTTCTGCCTTAGACTCCCAAGTAGCTGGGAGTACAGGCACACACCACCATACCTGGCTAATTTATTTTTTTAAACAATTTTATTTTTTTATTTTTTATTGTACTTTAGGTTCTGGGGTACATGTGCAGATCATGCAGGATTGTTGCATAGGTATGCACATGGCAGTGTGGTTTGCTGCCTCCATCCCCGTCACCTACATCTGGCATTTTGCCCCATGTTATCCCTCCCCAACATATCCCCCTGCTGTCCGTCCCTTGGCCCCCCATAATAGACCCCATGTGTGATGCTCCCCTTCCTGTGTTCATGTGTTCTCATTGTTCAACACCCGCCTATCAGTGAGAACATGCGGTGTTTGATTTTCTGTTCTTGTGTCAGTTTGCTGAGAATTATGCTTTCCACATTCATCCATGTCCCTACAAAGGACACAAAATCACATTTTTTATGGCTGCATAGTATTCCATGGTGTATATGTGGCACATTTTCCTTGTCCAATCTATCGTTGATGGGCATTTGGGTTGGTGCCAGGTCTTTGCTATTGTAAACAGTGCCACTATGAACATACATGTGCATGTGTCTTTATAATAGAATGATTTATAATCCTTTGGGTATATACCCAGTAATGGGATTGCTGGGTCAAATGGAATTTCTATTTCTAGGTCCTTGAGGAATCGCCACTCTGACTTCCACAATGGTTGAACTAGTTTACACTCCCACCAACAGTGTAAAAGTGTTCCTATTTCTCCACATCCTTTCCAGCATCTGTTGTCTCCAGATTTTTTAATGATCGCCATTCTAACTGGTGTGAGGTAGTATCTCGATGTGGTTTTGATTTGCATTTCTCTAATGACCAGTGATGATGAGCATTTTTTTCATATGTTTGTTGGCCTCATATACATCTTCTTTTGAAAAGTGTCTTTTCATATCCTTCTCCCACTTTTGAATGGGCTTGTTTGTTTTTTTTCTTGTAAATCTGTTTTAGTACTTTGTAGATTCTGGATATTAACCCTTTGTCAGATGGGTAGATTGCAAACATTTTTTCCCATTCTGTTGGTTGCCGGTTCACTCTAATGATTGTTTCTTTCGCTGTACAGAAGCTCTGGAGTTTAATTACGTCCCATTTGTCTATTTTGACTTTTGTTGCCAATGCTTTTGGTGTTTTAGTCATGAAGTCCTTGCCTATGCCTATATCCTGAATGGTTTTTCCTAGGTTTTCTTCTAGGGTTTTTATGGTGTTAGGTCTTATGTTTAAGTCTTTAATCCATCTGGAGTTAATTTTAGTGTAAGATGTCAGGAAGGGGTTTCTGCTTTCTGTACACTGCTAGCCAGTTTTCCCAACACCATTTATTAAACAAGGAATCCTTTCCCCATTGCTTGTTTTCGTCAGGTTTGCCAAAAATCAGATGGTTGTAGATGTATGGCGTTGCCTCCAGGGCCTCTGTTCTGTTCCATTGGTCTATATCTCTGTTTTGGTACCAGTACCATGCTGTTTTGATTACTGTAGCCTTGTAGTTTAGCTTGAAATCAGGTAGCGTGATGCCTCCAGCTTTGTTCTTTTTGCTTAGGATTGACTTGGCTATGCAGGCGTTCTTTTGGTTCCATATGAAGTTTCAGGTGGTTTTTTCTAGTTATGTGAAGCAGGTCATTGGTAGCTTGATGGGGATAGCATTGAATCTGTAAATTACTTTGGGCAGTATGGCCATTTTCATGATATTGATTCTTCCTAACCATGAACATGGAATGTTTCTCCATCTGTTTATGTCCTCTCTTATTTCGTTGAGCAGTGGTTTGTAGTTCTCCTTGAAGAGGTCCTTTACATCCTTTGTTAGGTGTATTCCTAGGTGTTTTATTCTTTTTTAGCAATTGTGAATGGCAGTTCATTCTTGATTTGGCTCTCTGTCAGTCTGTTATTGGTGTATAGGAATGCCTGTGATTTCTGCACATTGATTTTGTATCCTGAGACTGCTGAAGTTGCTTATCGGTTTAAGGAGATTTTGGGCTGAGATGATGGGGTCTTCTAAATATACAATCATGTCATCTGCAAATAGAGACAATTTGACTTCCTCTTTTCCTAATTGAATACCCTTTATTTCTTTTTCTTACCTGATTGCTCTGGCTAGAACTTCCAATACTATATTGAATAGGAGTGGTGAGAGAGGGCATCCTTGTCTAGTACCAGATTTCAAAGGGAATGCTTCCAGGTTTTGCCCATTCATTATGATATTGGCTGTGGGTTTGTCGTAAATAGCTTTTATTGTTTTGAGATATTTTCCTTCAATACTTAGTTTATTGAGAGTTTTTAGCATAAAGGGCTGTTGAATTTTGTGAAAGGCCTTCTCTGCATCTATTGAGATAATCATGCGGTTTTTGTCTTTGGTTCTGTTTATGTGGCGAATTACGTTTATATACTTGCGTATGTTGAACCAGCCTTGCATCCCTGGAATGAAGCCTACTTGATTGTGATGGATAAGGTTTTTGATGTGCTATTGCAATCAGTTTGCCAGTATTCTGTTGAAGATTTTTGCATCTATGTTCATCATGGATATTGGCCTGAAGTTTTCTTTTTTTGTTGAATCTCTGCCAGGTTTTGGTATCGGGATGATGTTGGTCTCATAAAATGATTTGGGAAGGATTCTCTCTTTTTGTATTGTTTGGAATAGTTTCAGAAGGAATGGTGCCAGCTCCTCTTTGTACATCTGGTAGAATTCAGTTGTGAACCCGTCTGGACCTGGACTTTTTTTGGGTGGTAGGCTATTAATTGCTGCCTCAACTTCAGCCCTTGTCATTGGTCTATTCAGGGTTTCAGCTTTTTCCTGGTTTAGGCTTGGGAGAGTGCAAGTGTCCAGGAATTTATCCATTTCTTCCAGGTTTACTGGTTTATGTGCATAGAGTTGTTTGTGGTAATCTCTGATTGTAGTTTGTATTTCTGTGGAATCAGTGGTGAAATTCCCTTTATCATTTTTTGTTGCATCTATTTGATTCTTCTCCCTTTTCTTTTTTATTAATCTGGTTAACGGTCTATTTTGATCTTTTCAAAAAACCAGCTCCTGGATTTATTGATTCTTTGAAGGGTTTTTTGTGAGTCTATCTCCCTCAGTTCTGCTCTGGTCTTAGTTATTTCTTGTCTTCTGCTAGCTTTTGAGGTTTTTTGATCTTGCTCTTCTAGCTCTTTCAATTTTAACGGTAGGGTGTTGATTTTAGATCTTTCCTTGCTTCTCATGTGGGCATTTATTGCTATAAATTTTCCTCTAGACACTGCTTTAAATGTATCCCAGAGATTCTGGTATGTTGTGTCTTCATTTTTGTTGGTTTCAAAGAACATTTTTATTTCCACCTTCATTTTATTGTTTATCCAGTCAACGTTCAGGAGCCAGTTGTTCAGTTTCCGTGAAGCTGTGCGGTTCTGAGTTAGTTTCTTAATTCTGAGTTCTAATCTGATTGTACTGTGGTCTGAGAGACTTGCATTTGCTGAGGAGTGATTTACTTACAATTATGTGGTCAATTTTAGAGTGGGTGTAATGTGGTGCTCAGAATAATGTATATTCTGTGGATTTGGGGTGGAGGTTTCTGTAGATGTCTATTGGGTCTGCTTGGTCCAGATCTGATTTCAAGTCCTGGATGTCCTTGTCAATTTTCTGTCTCGTTGATCTGTCTAATATATTGACAGTGGAGTGTTAAAGTCTCCCACTATTATTGTGTGGGAGTCTAAGTCTCTTTGTAGGTCGTTAAGAACTTGCTTTATGTATCTGGGTGCTCCTGTATTGGGTGTGTATATATTTAGGATCATTAGCTCTTCTTGATGCATCGATCCTTTTACCATTATGTAATGCCCTTCTTTGTCTCTTTTGATCTTCGTTGGTTTAAAGTCCATTTTATCAGAGACTAGTATTGCAACTCCTGCTTTTTTTCACTCTCCATTTGCTTGATAAATCTTCCTCTATCCCTTTATTTTGAGCCTATGTGTGTCCTTGCATGTGAGATGTGTTTCCTGAATACAGGACACTGATGGGTCTTGACTTTTTATTCAATTTGCCAGTCTGTGTTGATTGGGGCATTTAGCCCATTTACATTTAAGGTTTATATTGTTATGTGTGAATTTGATCCTGCCATTTTGATGCTAGCTGGATGTTTTGCCCATTAGTTGACACATTTTTTCCATTGTGTCGATGGTCTTTACCATTTGTTATGTTTTTGGAGTGGCTGGTACTGGTTGTTCCTTTCTATGTTTAGTGCTTCTTTCAGGAGCTCTTGTAAGGCAGGCCTGGTGGTGACAAAATCTCTGAGCAATTGCTTGTCCATAAAGGATTTTCTTTCTCCTTCGCTTATGAAGCTTAGTTTGGCTGGATATGAAATTCTAAGTTGAAAGTTCTTTTCTTTAAGTATGTTGAATATGGTCCCCCACTCTCCTCTGGCTTGTAGGGTTTCTACCGTGAGATCCACTGTGAGTCTGATGGGCTTCCCTTTGTGGGTAACCCAACTTTTTCTCTCTGGCTGCCCTTAGCATTTTTTCCTTCATTTCAACCCTGGTGAATCTGACGATTATGTGCCTTGTCGTTGCTCTTCTTGAGGAATATCTTTGTGGTGTTCTCTGTATTTCCTGGACTTGAGTGGTGTCCTGGCTTGCTAGGTTGGGGAAGTTCCCCTGGATAATATCCTGAAGAGTATTTTCCACCTTGGATTCATTCTCGCCATCACATTCAGGTACACATATCAAATGTCGATTAGGTCTTTTCACATAATCCCATATTTCTTGGAGGCTTTGTTCATTTCTTTTCACTCTTTTTTCTCTATTGTTGCCTTCTTGTTTAATTTCATTGAGTTGATCTTCAGTCTCTGATATCCTTTCTCCTGCTTGGTCTATTCGGCTATTGAAACTTGTATATGCTTTGTGAAGTTCTCATGCTGTGTTTTTCAGCTCCATCAAGTCGTTTATATTCTTCTCTAAACTGTTTATTCTAGTTAGCATCGCATCTAACCTTTTTTCTAGGTTCTTAGTTTCTTTGCATTGGGTTGGCACATGTTCTTTTAGCTCTGAGAAGTTTGTTATTACCCACCTTCTGAAGCCTATTTCTGTCAATTCATCAGATTCATTCTCCATCCATCTTTGATCCCTAGCTTGTGAGGAGTTCTGATTCTTTGGAAGAGGAGAGGTATTCTGGTTTTTGGTGTTTTCATCCTTTTTGTGCTGGTTTCTTCCCATCTTAGTGGCTTTATCTACCTGTGGTCTTTGTAGTTGGTGACTTTTGGATGGGGTCTCTGAGTGGATTTCCTTTTTGTTGATGATGAAGTTATTTCTTTCTGTTTCTTAGTTTTCCTTCTAACAGTCAGGCCCCTCTGCTGCAGGACTGCTGGAGGTCCACTCCAAACCCTACTTGCCTTGGGATCACCTGTGGGGTCTGCAGAACAGTAAGGGTTGCTGCCAGTTTCTTCCTCCGTTGTCTTCGTCCCAGAAGGGTACCTGACAGATGTTGGCCTGAGCTCTCCTTTATGAGATGTCTCTTTGGGTATACGGGGGTCAGGGAGCTGCTTTAGGAGACAGTCTGTCCCTTATAGGAGCTCCAGTGTGGTGCTGGGAGCTCCGTTATTCCATGCAGAGCTGCTGAGCAGGTACCTTTAAGTCTGCTGCAGTGGAACTCATAACCGCCTCTTTTCCCAGGTGCTCTGTCCTAGGAAGGTCAGCCTTATTTATAAGTTCCTGTCATGCTGCTACCTTTTTTCTCAGATGCCCTGCCCCACACGGAGTAGCCTAGTCACAGTCTGCCAGCAGAGGTGTTGCTGAGCTGCTGCAGGCTCTGCCCAGCTGCTGGGTGGACTGGTTCAGTGGTCGTCACCCTTCCCTTCACTGAGCAGAACCATCCTGGGTCCTATTGCACTTGCTGCGAAACTCTCAATCCAGAGCATTTCAGAGGGTGGCACCCTCCGAGCCAGATTGCCTGGCTCCCTGTCTCTGCCCCCTCCCTTTCAGTTGAATGAGCAGCTCTGTCTCCTAGGTGTTCCAGGCGCCAGTTGAAATGGCCACCCAGATTTGTGTGAGTTTCTGTGCACCAACCCAGCACCAGCTTTCTGAAACGGCCGTGGTGAAAACTCGTGGCGTTTTTCGGCCTGGGAATATGCTGGTCTGTGGGCAGTGAAAATTTGTTTAGAAATGTGGTGGGCACTCATCCTCTGCATTGCTCTTGCTGGAAACTGCACTCTGGAGCTATTCCTATTCGGCCATCTTGGATCATCTCCCTGGCTAATTTATTTATTCTTTTTTTTTTTTTTCTTTTGGTAGAGACAGGATCTCTCTAGGTTGCCCAGGCTGCTCTCAAACTCCTGGGCTCAAGCAGTCCTCCCACCTCAGCCTCCCAAAGTGTTGGGATTACAGGAGTGAGCCGCCGTGCCTGGCCTTTAGCCTGTATGACTTTCTAAATCACTTCTGAGACTTAGCTGGAGACAATACAGCAGAGTTGCTGTATGTGAGGGGTCCAATGTCAGATGTACCTGGATTCAAATGCTGGTTCCCCCACTCATTACTTAACCTGCCTCAGTTACTTCATCCATAAAATGGGGGATAATAGCAACACCTATGTGATGGCCTGTTGTGGCCATTGAATGAGCTAGGTGGTGCATGGCAGGACCTGGCTGAATGTTAGCTTTTTATTAATCATATTTTTCTTTAAAGGTTGTTCATTATACCTGTGCCTACTGTCATAGTCCATTTTCTGCTTGCTGTAACAGAATACCACTGACTGGGTAGTTTATAATGAACAGAAAGTCATTAGGGTCACAGTTCCGGAGGCTGAGAAGTCTAAGGGCATGGCGCTGGCTTCCGGCAAAGGTCATCATATGGCAGAAGGCACAAGGCAGAAGGCAGAACCCAGCACTTGAGACAGAGAGGAAATCAGGCCAAAGTCATCCTTTTCCTCAGGAGCTCCACTCCTATAATAACTAAGCCACTCCCAAGATAACGGCATTAATCCATTCATGAGGGCTGAGCCCTCGTGACCTAATCAGCTATTGAAGGTCCCACCTTTTAATACCATCATTGTGGCAATTAAATTTCTTTCTTTTTTTTTTTTTGGTGGGGAAGTGGTCAAACTATTTTATTGAGGGGGATGGAGTGGCAAAGAAGTGCTGAGGACCACAAGATCCAACATCCTTGGCTGGGCTGGGAGCTCCCAGGCTCTGCAGGGAGTCCAAGGACAGTTAAACTTGAGCATGAGTTTTGTTCTTCAAACCATAGCACCTACATTGGGGTTGGGGGCGTGCGGTCACTCTGTATCAGTGGTTCTCAACTTTGCACGTGGAGCCACCTAGGGAGCTTTTGCAGGTGTAAGGCTAGGCCACACCCAGACAATGACATCAGAAGCTCCAGGCTTGGACACAGACATCAGTCACTTGTGAAGCTTCCAGGTGATTCTAGTGAGCCGCCATGGTTGAGACCCATGTTATAGCTTGACACCTAATGAAGACGGGATTTGGAAGCAGACGCTTGGGTTCAAATGCTGGCCTTCCTGTGTAGCCCAGTGACCATGGGAAAATGCTGAACTTCTGAGTCTGAGTTTCTTCTCACCTGTACCAGTAGGTGCCAGGAGCATAAAAGCCGCTTCACATGAAGGTCCTGCAGAGAAGATGGCGTATGTGCAGTTATTCTTGTTGGCGCACATAACTGAGCACTTTTCTTTATACCATTATATGGCAGTAATCTTACTTGTGTGCTATTTTTAAGTTGTTTTTTATATCAGCTTTATCTTAAGTAGATTATAAGCTTCTTGGGACAGAACATTTATCGAGTGTCATAATTCTTTTATGCCCATAGCACCTACGATACAGGGACAGGCCCTCAGATTTTTAGAACTGGCACAAACCTTAGAGAGATCTTCTCACCCACTCTAAAGTGTTGAATAATACTTGCCAGTTAATTAACATGCAAGTGGTAAAGAATGTGAAAGAGGAACCTGTGAGTCAGATGGTTGTGCCCAGCTTAAATTGGAAGTCCCAGTCCTTCCTCTGTCAGCTAACAGCGCTTTCTTTCCAGGGTTAGCTTGATGCTTGCTGGGGGCAGGGGTGGAGGAAGATGTTGGGATAATCAGAGCTGGGAGGGTGAGAGTGTGTACCATGGCACTCAGCTCACCATGTGCTCCTCTCCTGGCAGACCCAGTCATGGCAGCCTCAGGCATCCGTTCATCATGGGGAAAGCATCTGTTCAAAGCCATCCTGATTGTCCTCGTGGCCCTCATCCTCCTCCACTCAGCACTGGCCCAGTCCCATCGAGACTTTGCACCACCAGGCCAGCAGAAGAAGAAGAAAGAGGCCCCAGTTGATTTCCTGACCCAGATAGGTCAGTCTGTGCGGGGGACCGCGGATGCCTGGATTGGGCCGGAGACCATGCACGTAGTAGCAGAGGTAAGGAAGGTAGTCCCTGGGTGACTACACACATTGAGGAAAAATCAAAGAGAGGTTGGTATCGGCCACCTTATCTTGGTTCCACATCTTCCCTGGTCCAGAGAGTCCCAAATTCCACAAAAAGTAGCCACACAGTCTTTGCCTTTGAATTCCTCGTTATTTTATTTCTATCCTTGGGCCTTTTAGCCCCATCCCTATCTTTTCCTGACTCCTGCCCTTTCTTTGCCAGAAAGGCTGGGAAATGAGCCATCTTTATAAACCATGTTACTGGGTGACTGTAGAGTCTCACTTTGGTCTAAATCTGACCTCGAATCTTGAAATGGCAAAATACCAAGTCCTCAATCCATTCCTTTACCTCTAGAGGTGGGGTGGGCTTATTGGGAGCCTAAGGCAGGGTTGTCTTTTTTACCTAGTGGCCTCCCAAGCATGGTATCACATACTTTTGATAGGCTGGACTGAAGGGCTGAGACAGTCATTTATTAAATCTGTAATCTAGTCTAGCTGATAGGCTCTTTTTTCACTGAAACATCCTGTCCCTTTACAGATGTTCTCCACGCACCTTCATGACTCCCTGGACAGCTAACAGGGCTCCAGTTTTATAGGGTGACTACTAAAAGTATTTGATTGTCTCTGTCATTCACACAAAGTACACCACATACTACTCCCTCCAGAGTATCCCAGCAGAGCAGTTAAATTAAGTCCCAGATGCCCCGGTTTCCCATTCAGGAAGGGGAGAGATGGCCTGTTGGCCATCCCTGTACACTAGAAGGTGGATGTGGAAGGGACCCCTCAGCCAGGCCCAAGGCCCGTCACCACTGGGTGAGAAACAGGTCGGAGACATTCCCGCAGTCCTTGCCTGGACAACGGTGATCAGGCCTGATGGCGAGGAGCGTTGTTAATTATAATCTCACTCCATGTTGTTTCCACAGTCATCGTCCCAAGTCATGTGGGCCATGTCATCAGCCATTTCTGTGGCCTTCTTTGCTCTGTCTGGGATCGTGGCACAGCTGCTGAATGCCTTGGGGCTTGCTGGTAAGTATTGGAGCACTGGGTAGTCAGCCGGAGCTTTGCCTGTACTTTCCTACTTGTGGGAGTTCATCTTTGTCGGGGTCTAGCCTTTTCCCCAAGCTGCTTTACCCTTCCCAGGTTTCCACAGAGACGTGGCCTAAAAGCAAGCCGAGAACTACTATGGCCAGGCGTGGTGGCCCACACCTATTATCCTAGCACTTTGGGAGGCCAAAGCAGGAGGGCCACTTGAGGCCAGAAGTTTGAGACCAGCCTGGGCAATATAGTGAGACTTTATCTCTATTAAAAAAAAATTAGCCAAGCATGGTAGCGGTGTCTGTGGTCCTGGCTACTTGGCAGCTGAGGTGGGAGGATCGCTTGAACCCAGTGGAGGTTGCAGTGAGCCCAGATTACGCCACTGCACTCCAGCCTGGGTGACAAAGCAAGACCCTGTCCCACCCAGACCCCCCCAAAAAAGAACTACTGCCACCACCACCATGTGCCAGTTGTTCACTTCCTATCAGGCATCGTGCTGAGCTGTAGTATCTCATTTAATTGCCAGCCACAGCCTAGGGAGGCAGTAGAATTGTTCCCATTTAGTAAATGCAGCTCAACAAAAGCAAGTTATCTATTCAAGGTCTCAGCCAGCAAGAATCAGAGCTGAGATTCCAACCCCTATTACTCTAAGTCTGCGGGGACAGCCTGCTCCTTTGCAGTGCGGCCAGTACTTCCCACCCTTTCGGCGCTGGCCCCGCTCTCCCCTCACCACTCCTCCAGGTTGGCTGACTCTGTGACTCTCTTGGCTTCCAGGTGATTACCTCGCCCAGGGCCTGAAGCTCAGCCCTGACCAGGTCCAGACCTTCCTGCTGTGGGGAGCAGGGGCCCTGGTCATCTACTGGCTGGTGTCCCTGCTCCTCGGTTTGGTCTTGGCTTTGCTGGGGCGGATCCTATGGGGCCTGAAGCTTGTCATCTTCCTGGCCGGCTTTGTGGCCCTGGTGAGGTCGGTGCCCGACCCTTCCACCCGGGCTGTGCTGCTCCTGGCCTTGCTGATCCTCTACGCCCTGCTGAGCCGGCTCACTGGCTCCCGGGCCTCTGGGGCCCAACTGGAGGCCAAGGTGCGAGGGTTGGAGCGCCAGGTGGAGGAGCTGCGCTGGCGCCAGAGGCGAGCAGCCAAGGGGGCCCGCAGCGTAGAGGAGGAGTGAGCAGGATGCCCCGCGCACCTCCCGTGTCATACCAAAGAGCTGAGCTGCTTCAGGGCCACACAGCCCTCCTGCCAGCCCCCTGCCCTTTTCTTGCCCTGTCTCCGAACCTTCAGAACCTTGATCCCTGCCCCAGCCCGCCTAGCCAAGAGAAAAAGAGAAAGGCCATTCCCCTTGCCAGTCGTTTTCAGCCCTGTCTTCTGAGGTCCTCTGTCTGGGATTGGCTCTCTTAACCCTTTCTCTGCTCCCAGCCTGCCTCACCAGGGAAGGTTGGAGGGGCCTCCCTTCTGGCTTCTGCATCTGCGCCAGCAAACATCACTGCCATTGGTCTCTCGTGACTGAACTGGCTTCCCTCTGCTGCTGCCTTGGCTCTTGCTCTCCTGTCCTTCTGAAGTTGCTCCCTGGCCCAGTCTCCAGCTCCCTTCTTGTGTTCCTCTTCCTCCTACCCTGTACTCCCACCAAACCATGGTCCTTTAAGGCATGCTCCTGTCCTCTTCAGGGCCCAGCACTGGGGAAGGGCAGGGGTGATGGGACCTGAGGATAAAGTGGGAGGAGAGAAACCGGGTCCCCTGAGACCTGCGGGGGCTGGGGGGAAAGGAGGATGTACCTTGTGTCTGTTATAAGTGCCTTAATCCGAGCCAGCCGGGCCCTCTGCCGTACTGTCTGTAGGAAAGTGCTCTGTGTCTGCTTTGTGTCAAGAAAAGAGCAGTCACTCTTAGAATCTTGATTCCCCGTCAGCCAAAGCCAAAGGTGGCTGCTGCTTTGCAGGCATGTGCCTGCAAGTGGGACCTTGCCAGGCATCATATGCGCTGTGGGGGTTTCAGAGACCCGGAAGGAGGAAGGAGGACCCACCCGCCTTCTTGTCTGCACAACTGCATGTAATTCTCTCCCGTCGCTCCACTCCCTGCAACCAAGAAGGAGCTACTGACCCGTGCCCGCTCTAGCAGCCCAGGAGGAACGCAGGCAGCTCCTCTTCCTTCCAGTGGTCTGCGGAGAGCAGGGTGAGCTGCCAGCTGCCCCTTTCCACCATGGTGCCCCATCTTGGTGGTCAGGAGCCACTTCTTCCTTTGAGGCTCTGGTGGAGGTGGGTGTCCTCCTCTGCCAGGCCTGTCACATGATGTGAAGAGTAAATGCCCAATTCTTACTGTTCAGGTTTGATGTGGAATCACAGCTGCAGTGATATATATTTTTATCAGCGCTTGGTTGGTTTTAAATAAAGTGCACGCTATTTTATTATCTTGTTCTGAATAAAATGTATTTACTCGAAGTCTGGATCGCTTCAGTGTGTCCTCTACTGCTAGACCCATTTCTGTCGTTCATCTCCGCCTCCCGACTTCTCCCTGTGGGGGCAGTGTGAAGCTCGCAGAGGGGAAAGCTGTAAAGGCAGGCTGGAACCAGGTGCCCTTCCCTCTGGCAGGGGGAGGAATGAGGAAGGCATGCTTCCGTTTCAAAACGTAGGAAGGGCTAGCACTGCTGGAAATGTGTGTGCTTGCTGGGGGGAGGGGCACCCCTTCCCTGCGATGTCTTGGGGTGGGTGGGCACCCTGAGAAGACTCGCCTGCCCTCCCCTTCACCATCCAGCTGAGGAGTTTCCTGTGCCAAGGTTCCTAGTAGGCCCACAGGCTGGATCAGTTTTGCAGAGGGCAAAAGGTTTTTCTTGGTAAGCTGCCCAGGCCATGAGAGTATGCAGCTGGGGCCCCTGCTCTGGGCCTCTCCCTAAACTGCCTGGTGGGCAACGCTGGGCCAGGACCCCTGAGGCCCGCCTTCCCTCCTGAGTTTTGAGCAACCTCCGAAGTCCGCTCCCCAGGTGGGGCTGGGCAGGAGACTAGAGCTGCCCGCACCTGGAGCCCTTCCTCCACGGCGGTGGCCCAGGGCTCTGTCAGGGCAGGTTCAGGTGGTTGGCGTCTGGCCCCGTTTGGCCCCCGCCCTTCCCTCCTGTCCCTGCAGCTCCCATCCCATATGTCCCTGAATTCCGGTTCTGATTCAGGTGTCAGATGCCTTCACAGGTGAGCTGCTTGTGGGGGTGAGGCAGAGGAAGTGGCTTTTTCTTCCCTGGTCAGGAGCTTCCGAGAGGGAGCCGCAGAACTCACCGAGTCCCTCCTGGCAGAGGCAGCCACCCTCTGTTGCCTCCAGGCATGTGGCCCTCTTCCCGACCTGGGTCGCCAGAGCGCGCTGGGGTTGGGGATCCGTAGGGCACTAGGACCCGGCGGGGTGGAGGGGGCAGCCCATGTGCGGCGATTCGCTCCCTCCCACCCCGCTGCTCCCGCTCCATTGTCTGGGAACTGCAGCCGCCGGGCGGGTGGCGGCGGCGGCGGCGGGGACCCAGCGAGCCAGGTGGGGCCGGCGCGGAGCGGGCGCGGGAGATGCCGGGCGGGACCGGGCCCACCTGAGCCGCCCGCCTCGTCCCCGCCTTCCGTGGGAAGGATGTGCGCCTGGATGGCCGGGCGCGCGGCGGCGGCCCCTCGGGGGCCCTACGGCCCCTGGCTCTGCCTCCTTGTGGCCCTCGCCCTGGAAGTCGTAAGAGGTCAGCGGTAGGGGAGGGCCGGGCAGGGGGCGTGGGGCGGGGGGCGGCCGGGCCTGGCCCGGCCGAGAGGGCGCGAGTGATGCCCGGGAGCCACGAACCTTCGGATTCTCGGAGTGAACCCTGAGCGGGGTCGCCCCGCAGCGCCCTGAGGGTCGGAGAGCTCTTGCCCTCGGGAACCTGTCCTAGCTGCTTGCCCCTAAGGCTTCCTGCCTGGCACGACTCGGCAACTCCTTTCTGACCCGGGGGCAGCCTGGCGCAGGGGCTTCCCGGTCCTGCACCGTCTGCGAGGGGCCCCTCAGCCCGGCCATCCAACCTGGCGGCCTGGGTCCCGGGCGCACCAGCGTCACCCCTACTCCTTCATCTGTGGTCTGTAGCGCTGCACCCTCCTAGCCTCCTTCCCCCACCACCAACCCACCCCACCTCGGGAGTGGAAAGCAGTCCCTTTGCCTGGGACCTGCGAGATACGCAAGCCCCTCCTTCCCCTTCCCCCAGGGGCTCCCTGACCTTGGCGCCTCCAGGGATGCCTCATCCTTGCCTTCCAGAGCCCTTGGGAAGATTCCTGTCACTGGAGAAAGGGCAGCAACTTCCTGTGCTTCGGGGTGGGGGTCAGACTCCCTTGGCCTGGGCTAGGGAGCCGGCTGTGGCTGCAAGGCAAAGGATGCCACAGAAGACAGAAGGACAGTGAAACATTCTCTGCCCTCCTCCCTATCGACGGAGCCCAGCGCTGGGTGATGGGAGTCCGTGGGAGTTGGGCTAAGAGCATCTTATAATTATGGAGGCAAAGGAGTAGGAGGCGAACCTGAAGCCAGTGGCTGCCCCCAGGAAGCAGTAGTCACCTGTTATGCTTCGGGCAGGGGGTGGGGGGTGGGAGGCAGGGGGCAGGGAGAGCTCTCAGGCATATGCTCCTTGGTGGGGAGGGCCAGGAAGGAGGTTGAAACCAATTCCCCCACCCTTGACCCACAGTCCGGCTGTGGGGCTGAGAGGGAGCTAGCTGTGGTGTTGCTTTCAGCCACCTGCTCCCCACCCCGAGGGACCCGGTGGAAGTCTTAGCAGAGAGAGGAGGAAAACCTTGTCAAATCCATTACACAGCAGGAATAATGCCTCCTCGCTCCAGACAGTGCTCCACAGTTACACAGCCCTCCCCTGTCCAGTGTCATCTAATGCTCCATCCAGTGTCACCTAATGCTCCTGCCCCTTTTACAGATGAGGAAACCAAGGTTTCAAAATGTCAATGACTGACCCAAGTTTCATCCGTTTAAATTCAGGTCTCCAGGCTCCCAGGAAGTCCTCTCTGGGGAGAGCTTCCCAGTTTGGAGGAATTCCAGGATGAGCAAGACAAGGTCCCTGGTTGATAGGAAGATGACTAATTCCAGAGGAGGCACCCAGGGTTGCAAAAGACAGGAGACTAGTGGGAAAGCGCCAAGGAGGGCTTCCTTCAGGAGGCAGTATTCACTCCTGGCCCTGAATGAGGAGGGAAGAGCCCCCGGGCAGAGGAGAGGAAAGGAGAGGCGGTCCAGGCAGTGAAGCCTGCAGGGTGCACCGTTGCAGTGGAGAGTGGGGAGAGAGGCGCAGGTGGAGACGCGGGGTGTCTAGTGGCTGATGCCTGGGATGGACCCCTAGCTCCTCCACCCTCCAGCTGTGGAACCACAGGCAAGCACCGTAACCTCTCCACCTCATTTTCTATGTCCACAAAATGGGATTCATCATAATAGAACCTGGTTCACAGAATTATTACAAAGACTCAAAGAGTTAATACACATACAATATTTAAATCCTCACCCCTGCAGATAGCATTCAAAAAATGCTGACTATTATTAGAGTTCATAGTGCAAACCAATATGGCCTTAGAGGTCTTTTGTCCTGGCGATTGACCATTTTGACCGTCTCCCCAGGCGCATGGTCCCCACCCCACCCCCAGGGCAAGCAAGTGGCTTCACAGACCTCTTCCCCCACCTCCTTCTGCACCCACCCATCCCACACTTGCATTCGGTACCAGTCGGTACAGGGAAGAAGGGAGCAAGCTTGGAAAGATGGTGCAGGTTGCCATAGCAATGATGGGGGAGGCGGGGTAGATGCCCAGCAAGCCTGGCCAAGGATTCAGGGCAGAGAAAACTCACTTCATTGCCATCTTTTACCACATTAGTCCAGTCTGGGAAGAGCTGTCCCCCAGAAATGCCTTGGTATCAGAGGCGAGTAGATGGAGGGGAGGAGTGGGGAAAAGGAGACATCGAGAAGGCTGCATTGGAGAGGAGGCCGAGGTCCGTGGGAAGGAGAAGGAATGGCTGGGAAGCATCCAGTCCTGGACTCAGATCTGAATCCTGGCTTTGCTGCATACTACCTGTGTGAGGTTCTTTAAGCCTCAGTGACCTCATCTGTGAGCTGGTGGTGAGAGGAAAAGGGACATTACAGCCTTTTCCTCCCTCCCCTGCCCACAACCACTGCCCCAGCGTGGCACTCAGGTCAGCCCCTGCCAGCTCTGTAGCCGTCATCATGTCTCCCTCTTATCCCTCCTCAGTGGACTGTGGCCAGGCTCCCCTGGACCCTGTCTACCTGCCGGCAGCCCTGGAGCTCCTAGATGCCCCTGAGCACTTCCGTGTACAGCAGGTGGACCACTACCCACCTGCCAACTCCTCTCTGAGCTCCCGATCTGAGACCTTTCTGCTCCTGCAGCCCTGGCCCAGGGCCCAGCCACTTCTCCGGGCCTCCTACCCGCCTTTTGCCACTCAGCAGGTAAGGAGGGGGCACCAGGGACTCTCGGCCTAACAGGACTCAGGACCTGAGGTCTGCTGGGTATGGCTTGGGAGCCTTCTCCAGCCCCGGCAGTGATCCTCATATTCTAGAAGGGGAAACTGAGTCCCCATAAAGGTTCTCTTCTGCCAAGCTGGGATCCCATCTTCCTAGATCTTCCCCCGAAACCTCTTTTGTTAAGCCCTGTCATTCTCCCTCAGGTGGTCCCCCCTCGAGTCACTGAGCCCCACCAACGGCCAGTCCCATGGGATGTGCGGGCTGTTTCAGTGGAAGCAGCTGTGACGCCAGCGGAGCCCCACGCCCGGGTTCTCTTCCACCTCAAAGGACAGGATTGGCCACCGGGGTCTGGCAGCCTGCCCTGTGCCCGGCTCCATGCCACGCACCCTGCCGGCACTGCTCACCGAGCCTGCCGCTTCCAGGTTAGTGGACAGGCCCCACCTTGGCTGGTCCTGCTGCTGCGTCAGCCAGGTGGTGGTCCCGTGGCACAGAGGAAACCCCCACTCCTGGGATGCGTGGGGGTTGTGGACCACCCAACTCCCCTTCTGCCTCACTAACTTTCAGTGCTGTGAAAAGGTTATTCAGGGTCCGATGGGGAGTTCAGTCCTTGGTGTGTGACTTTGAGCAAGTAACTTAATCTCTCTGAGATTCAGTTTCCTCATCTAAAGAATGGGGTAATAACAATTCCTACCTCATCTGGAATTGGAGTAGGGAATAAATGAGATGAATGTCAGAAAGCTTATGGCAGAGTAATCACTCAGCCAGTGTGTTTGCATAATTATTAGTATTTTACAGTTGCTATTTCCACTGTTCTGGAGTCTAGCACAAGAGTCCGTGGGAGAGGCGTCTCTTGGGCGTTAGGATTCTGAGAAGACTGGATTCTAGGCAGGCTAGTGCTGGGCTTGGTTAGGGTCAGGCACTGGGTTGGCTCACTTTTACTTTGTAGTAAGACCTTTCCCAAGGGCCGAAGAGTGGTCTCCGGATGTGCTCTTAAAACTTAGACCTGGTTCAGGCCCCGGCCATGTCGCCAGTTTACTGTGTCACCCAGGCTGTCTCCGGCCCAAGCTGGCCCTCCCTTTCATGAGTCCCTCCAGCTCTGGGTTTCCTGCCATGGGTGCCGGGAATCCTGTTCCTCCCCGGCCCCCACCCGCATGTCAATTACTGCTGTCGTGTCTTCACAGCCATCCCTGGGCGCCTGCGTGGTGGAGCTAGAGCTTCCCGCGCACTGGTTCTCCCAAGGCTCCAGCACACGGGCCGAGCTGGCCTACACACTTGAGCCTGCGGCCGAGGGCCTGGGGAGCTGTGGCCCCGGTGGGGAGAACGACCCTGGGGAGCAGGCCCTCCCAGTGGGGGGCGTGGAGCTGCGCCCAGCAGATCCCCCGCAGTACCGGGAGGTACCTCTGGACGAGGCTGTGACTCTGCGGGTGCCCGACATGCCAGTGCGGCCCGGCCAGCTCTTTAGTGCCACCCTCCTGCTTCGGCACAACTTCACAGCCAGCCTTCTGACCCTGCGGTGAGCACCGGGCTGTGGGGGTGGGTGAGGGTAGGAATCTCTGCAGGAAGACTAGGGATGGCTTCTGCTCCTCTTGGGATCTTTGCTGGAATCCTTGACCTCTGCAAAACATGTGTGCACCAGATTCCTACCAGGTAAAGAGCTGTGATCGTGCATGGTGGGACCCCATGATGGGCACAGCCCTAGAATTAGAATCAGAAGTAGGAAGCTGCCCTTCTCTCTGGCATCTCCCTGAGATTCCTTTGTCCAGTGGGGCTAACATGGTCCACTTTCGGGGCAACTGCAAGGCTCCAGGGAGGGGAACCCGCATAGGGCTTAGAAACTAGAAAGTGCAGTAACTAGGCGTGGGCTCTTGGTCCAGTGCTCCAGAGAGGGATATTGCCCCAATCATGTTCACCTGCGTTCTCTTCCTCCTAGCCACCCTAGCTGCAGGTCTCTAGTCTTTGGACAGAGCCTGCTCTTCCCCACAGGAAGGCCCTCATTCTTTGCGTCATTTTCTGTAATAAGTTCCCCTAAAGCAGCTCCCACCCAGCTACCCAGTTCACCCGGCAAGGACTTGCAGAGTGTGACTTGCTTTTGGAGTCTAGCACAGGAGTCCGTGGGAGAGGCCTCTCAGGCTTTAGGATTCTGAGAAGAAGCCTGAGTTCTAGGCAGGCTAGTCGTGGACTTGGTCAGGGTAAGGCACTGGGACTGGCTCACTTTGTAATGAGACCTTTCCTGAGGGCTGCAGAGTGGTCTGCGGACAGGCTCTGCAAACTACACCTGGCTTCCAGCCCCTGGCCTGGGTTTGTGTGTGTCCCGTCTCAGTGTTTCCCCGTCTCCCCATCCCCACGCCCTCCTGCGCACTCTTATTAAGGAGATCTTTCCTAGACACTTAGAGCCTGCCAAGCCCTGTGTCTTCACTCTGCAGATCCAAACATGAGCAAGGCCCAGTCCCCATCTGGCAGAAAGGGGCCCGCAGTGGTAGGGAAGGGAGCTGGGTGGGCATGAATTGGATTAGAAGGCACGTGGGTGTGTACGCGCTGAGGGAGGTCCAAAGTGCCGCGGAGGCTTGTGTCGGGGGGTCCGTAAGGGGGAAATTCTTCCCAGCTTTCCAAAGGAAATAGTCTGTGAGTTGTTGGAGGCTTAAAGCATCAGCAGGTAGAGGAAGGTAAAGGGCAGAGCAGGCTGAAGGTCACAGCCTGGGCAGAGGCTTGGAGCCAGGAATGAGTGCTGTGTATGTGGGGAGGAACTTGTGTGTAGCCGAAGCAGAGAGTGCATGGAGAGATGTCACCGCCGAAGGTAAGGCTGGACCAGACCCTGGAGGGCCCCCAAATGCCAGGCTAAGGTTTGACCTTATGGGCAAAGGGAAGTGGTTTCTGGGTGGGGGAGAGCTGTAAGGTGTGAGCTGTAGTGAGGCGGGGTCCTTCTGGGTTGGAAGATGGTGAAGAGGAGATTCAGACTGGAGCCTGGGAGTTCAGGTGGCTTTGGCCCCCTGTCTTCCCCTTCAATCCAGCCCACAGTTCGGCATCCACCTTGCCAAACTGAGCCTACACGCTCTTCTTCCTCAGGATCAAGGTGAAGAAGGGGTTGCATGTGACAGCCGCCCGCCCAGCCCAGCCCACGCTCTGGACTGCCAAGCTCGACCGCTTCAAGGGCTCCAAGCACCATACCACCCTCATCACCTGCCACCGTGCTGGGCCCACAGAGCCAGATTCCAGGTGGGTAGTTTCCCTCCACCCAGGGGCCAAGGGAGGGAGGGCTGGTTATAGAGTGGAGGTGGGCAGATTTGGGGGCTGCCGTGCTGCCTCCAGATCCCCAGGTGAGCAGACCCAAGGACAGACCTTTTCAAGAAAGCAGCACAGGGCACGCATAATCCACTCATTCATTCATCCATCCCGCTACCATTTTCCCAGCCCAGCCATGTGCCAGGCATAGCAAGTGTCTGTGATTCTTATTCTAAGTGATATAACCAATCCTGTCCCCCAGGTATAACCCTCATAGCCACTACCCCCTCCCCCTGCTTCCACCAAATGATCCCTTCTCTGGGACAGTCACATTCCCCCAAAAAGCCCAGCTGCAGTCCTGAATATTTGTGAACCCTTATTCATGCCCTGACTCGGTACCCCTTTTGAATTCTGGTTCTGATGCTTTTGGATGGGCAAAATCTTGGGCAAGCCAGTTAATATTCCCCAACCCGAGCCTCAGTCTCTTCACTTGTGAAATAGGAATCATAATGTATCCCTTTAGTGTTTTCGAAAATAAAATAAGGTACCGCATATCAAGCATGCAGGATAGTTCCCAGCACATAGTTTTTTGTTTGACCAAAGGAAGCTTATCATTCAGAGGGTCAAGTGACTGGTTCTGGGACCTGGAAGTAAATTGTCCTCATGCCACCTCAATGGCTGTGGAAAGCGGAAGTCTGGGTGAAGAGGGTCCAGGCAGGCAGGGAAGCCAACGAGCTTGCCGGGTGGGAGGTGGTTAGTGGCTGCATGGATCTTAGACAGGCCGAGAATGGGTCAGAGCTTGGGGTCTGGAGCGAGGATGCTTGGGTTCAGATCCCAGCCCTGCTACTTTTTACTGCATGTTCTTAAGTGAGCTACATAATGTCTATGCCTCAGTTTCCTCCTGTGTAAAATGAGGATAATCACGAATGCAGGAAGTGCTGAGGCCATGCCTGGCAGCTAGCAAGCACGCACTTGGCTTCTCTCTCTTCTGGCCAGCAGTCCCCTTGAACAGTCTGAGTTCCTATGGGTGGACTTCATGGTGGAGAATAGCACTGGCGGGGGCGTAGCGGTCACTCGCCCCGTCACGTGGCAGCTGGAGTACCCAGGCCAGGCCCCCGAAGCAGAGAAGGACAAAATGGTGTGGGAAATCCTGGTGTCGGAGCGGGACATCAGAGCTCTTATCCCACTGGCCAAGGTAAGGAGACCTCCCTCTCTGCCCGGGAAGGCTGGAGGCCAAGTCCCAGGAGCCCCATAAGCTGAGGGGCCTGGGGCTGAGCCCCTCCTCCACCCCCAGGCTGAGGAGCTGGTGAATACAGCGCCACTGACTGGAGTACCCCAGCATGTCCCCGTGCGCCTTGTCACCGTGGACAGCGGGGGGGCCTTGGTGGAGGTGACAGAGCATGTCGGCTGTGAGTCGGCCAACACACAGGTCCTGCAGGTGAGTGGCAGGTCCCCAGCTCGTGTGACTCTGCATTTGTGTAGGCACAGTTAACACACGTACACCTTTCCTCCTTCCTCATGTGCGCCCCCAAGAGAACAGCTTCTTCTTGAGACCAGAAACCTCATGGGAGGAACCACAGCTTCAACTTCTGCTGTACCAGCTACCTCTCTCCTGAGTGGGAGCTACGTAACCCTAACAGCCCCCCCACAACCTTAGACACTTTCACACTCATTATTGCACTGGCAAACGAGCTGGCCTGAGACAGTTGAGAGCATGTACTTTGGGAGCAGAAGGTTTGAGTTTGAAACACATCTTTGTTGTCAACTAGCTGGGTGATCATGGACTGGTCTCTTAACCTCTCTGAGCCTTGTTACCTAAACTTTAAAATGGGAACATATCTTTGGGTTGTTGTAAAAATTAAAAGCAGGACAGGTTCGGTGGCTCACGCCTGTAATCCCAGCACTTTGGGAGGCCGAGGTGGGCTGTTCACTTGAGGTTGGAAGTTCGAGACCAGCCTGACCAATATGGAGAAACACCGTCTCTACTAAAAATACAAAATTAGCCGGGCATGGTGATGCATGCCTGTAATCCCAGCTACCAGGGAGGCTGAGGCAGGAGAATTGCTTGAACCTGGGAGGCGGATGTTGCAGTGAACCGAGATCGCACCATTGCACTCCAGCCTGGGCAACAAGAGTGAACCAACATATCAAAACAAAACAAAAAAAGAATTAAAAGCACCTTAAGACAGTATTCGGCAGATAGCAGGAGCTGAAACGACATCAGCTACTGCTATTGTAATATGATGTAATAATTATATAATGGTAAAATTTATTATTATTATTTGAGATTGTGAAGCCAAAAAAACAGGAGTAGGGCAATTTTCTCTTGAAGTTCTGGAGGGGAAGCATGGAGCCTGCGTGTTTGCAAATCCCAGCCACCTGAATGGAGGAAGTGCCTTTCCCCGCTTGTGGCGCCCTTTGCTCAAATGCGTGTGGTTCCTGCTGGAGGGCCCTCGGTGGGGAGATCGGCCTTGCCCACCTCTGCCTTCTTGGCTGTAGCTGTTGCCAGGTGGCTCCAGGAGCAGTGTCAAAGGCCAGCACGAATCAGGAGCCAGAGTTATGGCTTCACACCCCTGCTCTGCCGGGGGAAGACAGGTATGCAATGACCAGTTTCCCTGACTGAGCCCCAGGGGAACTCAAAGAATGGCCCCTACAGTAAAATCTTAAATAAAGAACAGTGGCTTCCCCAGCAGTCCTGCGGCAACATGTATTCCAGTGAAACACAGAGCTGAACGCAGTGGGAGCCCGGCCTATGGCCTGAGGTCAGGGCTGCTCTCTTCTGGCCCATGCCTGTCTCTTTTTCTTTCCTTCCTTCCTTTCTTTCTCTCTCTCTTTCTTTCTTTTCTTTTCTTTCCTTTTTAAAATCTATTTATTTATTTTGAGACAGAGTCTTACTCTGTCCCCAGGCTGGAGTCCAATGGTGCAGTCCAGCTCACTGCAGTCACAGCTTCCCGGGCTCAAGAGATCCTCCCACCTCAGCCTCCCCAGTAGCTGGGACTGCAGGCACATGCCACCATACCTGGCTGTTTTATTGTAATTTTTTTTTTCTTTTTTGACATGAGGTCTCACTCTGTTGCCCAGACTGAAGTGCAATGGCATGATTTTGGCTCACTGTGACCTTCGCCACCTGGGTTCAAGTGATTCTCCTGCCTCAGCCTCCCAAGTAGCTGGGATTACAGGCATGTGCCACCTCACCCGGCTAATTTTGTATTTTTAGTTGAGATGGGGTTTCACCATGTTGATCAGGCTGATCTTGAACTTCTGACCTCAGGTGATCCGCCCACCTAGGCCTCCCAAAATGCTGGGATTACAGGCGTGAGCCACCGCGTCTGGCTGATTTACTGTATATTTTGTAGAAAGTGGTTTTGGCCATGTTGCCCAGGCTGGTCTCAAACTCCTGGACTCAATGGATCCATCCACCTCGGCCTCTCAGAGTGCTGGGACTACAGGTGTGAGCCACCCACAGGCTCAGCCTCACACCTGTCTTTAGTGGCTTAGCCCGCCTGCCTGCCTTCTGCTCCCCCACAGGTGTCTGAGGGCTGTGATGCCGTGTTCGTGGCTGGCAAGGAGAGCTGGGGCGCCCGGGGGGTGCGGGTGGACTTCTGGTGGCGCCGGCTCCGGGCCTCGCTGCGGCTGACCGTGTGGGCCCCACTGCTACCGCTGCACATCGAGCTCACCGACGCCACCCTCGAGCAGGTCCGCGGCTGGAGGGTACCTGGCCCTGCCGAAGGGTGAGTGGAGGCCTGAGGAAGCTGGCAGGCCTTGGCGAGTCACACTGGGACGGAGAGGGTGCAGGGGACACAGCCGTGGGCCCAAGCCGGGGTCTGAAAACTGCCCTGTTGCTTGCAGTCCCTTCTGCCCAACTCCACCCTGGACCACCCAACCAGTGACCACTTTCTGTGAAATTGCTGACCTCTGCGTCCCTCTCCTCCTTCCCTGCCTCACTTCTCCCCAGCACCCTCTACTTCCTAATCTCCATCCTTTCCACACTCCTCCCCTGAGAATGTAAGCCCCTTGAAGGCAGGGTCTGTCTATGCTGGTCACTGCTATACTCTCAGAGCCTAAGATGGCACAGAGCTCAGGAAGTGAACATCCTTGGAGAGGGCTCCCCAGAACCCAGGCAAGGCAGCCCAGGCCTCTGGAATCTAGCTTCCAGGCCCTCCAGACAGTAAGCGTGCCCAGGGTCCCCATAAGAGAGTATCTCCCCTGGTGTCCCTTTGGGAGCAAGAGTGGTGTGGTCTGGATCAAGGAACATCGCCAGTCGGGAGTGGACTGGGGCGGCTCACCTGCAGGTGGAAGGGCCTGACCCCAGGAGGGGCAGATGTCTGCGTTTGAGAAACAGGAGCCGCTGGTGATTAGGAGCCTCCGGGGAGGAGCTGGGGGTCTCCAGCAGCTGGGCCCAGGGCAAGCTGGAGCTGCGCAGCGCTGATGTCCTGTCCCTGTCCCCCCCGCCTCTTCCACCCTGCAGGCCTGTGGAACCTGCTTCAGAGGCGGCAGATGAGGCCGAGCGGCGCGCCCGAGGCTGCCACTTGCAGTACCAGCGCGCCGGCGTGCGCTTCCTCGCCCCCTTTGCGGCCCACCCACTGGACGGCAGCCGCCGCCTCACGCACCTGCTCGGCTCAGACTGGCTGCTGGATGTGTCCCACCTCGTGGCGCCGCATGCCCACGTGCTGGACCCGCGTGTAGCCTCACTGGAGGGCGGCCGTGTCCTTGTGGGCCGGGAGCCCGGGGTCACCTCCATTGAGGTAAGCAGCCAGCCACCAGGAGAGCGGACCCCCTAAGAGGGGTGTAGGGGCCCCCAGAATGTTCACAAGCGGGAGTGAAGAGTGTGGAGAGCTCAGGGCGTGTGTGGGGGTGCATGGTCTAGGCTGAGTGCAGTGGGATTGGGGATGGGCTCTGAATGGGGTGGCCACATAAGGGGGGAGCCCTCTAGCTATGAAGGGCTGAGGTGTGGGTAATGTGGAGACCAGATCTTGAGGGAAATGGGAACTGTCCCCTAGATGTGCGATTGGGGTCCAGGTATGCATTAAGGTGCAAAGAGTGGAGGGAGAGAAGCCTGTGCGGGTGCTGGGAGCACCTGGTTCCCTCTGGGTGGGGGCTACCTGTGCGGAAGGCCCCCCCCACCTCCAGAGAGCAGCCTGTGAGGGTATTGGGAGCACTGGTTCCCTCTGGGTGGGGGCTATCTGTGTGGAAGGCCCCCCCACTTCTGGCCCCTTCCCACCCTCAGGTCCGTTCCCCACTGTCAGACTCCATCCTGGGGGAGCAGGCGCTGGCCGTGACGGACGACAAGGTCTCGGTGCTGGAGTTGCGGGTGCAGCCGGTGATGGGCATCTCGCTGACCTTGAGCCGGGGCACGACCCACCCCGGGGAGGTTACAGCCACGTGCTGGGCGCAGTCAGCCCATCCCGCCCCAAAGCAGGTGACAGCTGGGGGGTCGGTGGAATGAGGTCAGCATCTCCAGATGGGGGCTGTGGTAGAGGGGGATGGGAGGAAGGGGACCCTGGCACCTCCACCCCTTACCTTAGGGTTTTCAGAGTGAGGACTGACTTCCCTGTGAGGTAGTGAGCTCTCTGCAGCTGGAGGTGATCAAGCAGAGGCTGGAGTAAGGCAGTGGGAGGTTGGTTAGATGGCTCTGAGGACCCTCCCAGTAACTCAGACCCTGGGGTTGGGTGGCAGACAGGTGATTGACACGCGTCCCCTCTCTCCCTGTGTTGTGTCCATCTGCCTGTATGTTTCTCTCTGGTCTCTCCTCCGTGTGGCCTGTCTCTGTGGGAGTGGTTTCTCTGTGCATGCGTGCGTGCCCTCGCGTGTCTCTGCCTGTGTCTGTGTGCCCCACAGGAGGTGGCCCTCTCCCTGTGGCTGTCCTTCTCTGATCACACTCTGGCCCCGGCTGAGCTCTACGACCGCCGTGACCTGGGACTGTCTGTCTCAGCCGAGGAACCCGCTGCCGTCCTGCCAGCGGAGGAGCAGGGCGCTCAGCTTGGGGTGGTGGTGAGTGGGGCAGGCGCTGAGGGGCTGCCGCTGCATGTGGCTCTGCACCCGCCCGAGTCCTGCCGCCGGGGCCGCCACCGTGTGCCTCTGGCCTCTGGCACTGCCTGGCTGGGGCTGCCCCCTGCCTCCACACCGGCCCCTGCCCTCCCATCCAGCCCTGCTTGGAGCCCCCCAGCCACAGAAGCCACCGTGGGCGGTGAACGGCAGGTGGCAGGCAGTGTCGGGGGCAGCATGGGCGTGAGGGGCAAGTTTGATCAGGCAGAGGAGGAGGCCAGGAAGGAGGAGACTGAAGCCGGGGAGGAGGAGGAGGAGGAAGAGGAGGAGATGGTCCCCGCCCCTCAGCGTGTCACCGACCTAGAGCTGGGCATGTACGCCCTGCTGGGAATCTTCTGTGTGGCCATCTTCATCTTCTTGGTCAATGGTGTGGTATTCGTCCTGCGCTATCAGCGCAAAGAACCTCCTGACAGCGCCACTGGCCCCACCTCCCCCCAACCCCACAACTGGGTCTGGCTGGGCACTGACCAGGAGGAACTGAGCCGCCAGCTGGACCGGCGGTCCTCTGTCCCACCCAAGGCGGAGGGAGGCTGCCCCTGTGAGAGTGGGGGAGGAGGGGAGGCCCCGACCCTGGCCCCGGGCCCTCCTGGGGGCACCACTGGCTCCTTGAGCACCCTGGCCCGAAAGGAGGCTGGGGGACGGCGGAAGCGGGTAGAGTTCGTGACGTTCGCGCCTGCCCCTCCAGCCCAGCCACCTGAGGAGCCCACAGGGGCCCCTGCTGTGCAGTCCATCCTGGTGGCGGGTGAGGAGGACATCCGCTGGGTGTGTGAGGACATGGGGCTGAAGGACCCAGAGGAGCTTCGCAACTACATGGAGAGGATCCGGGGCAGCTCCTGACCCTCTGCAGCCACCTGGTCAGCACCAGCTGGGGCAGCGAGGGTGGAGGTCCCACCGAGCGTCTCGCCTGGCCCCCTGCTCATCCTCTGGCACTTGATCCAAGTCCCCTGCCTGGTGCCCCGCAAGGACTCCCACCCAGGCCTCCTCTGCCCTGCCCCTTGTCATGGACCATGGTTGTGAGGAAGGGCTCTGCCCCTTATTTATGGGAATCATTTCATTCCAATGTTGGGTACAGAATAAACCCAGATGGAAGCCACAGCTGGGTCTGCTTCTGTCTGGTGGAGTGAAGGGAGGGGGCTGGAATGGGGCATGTTCAGCCCCTGTCCCGGCTGAAACCGCTGTGGGAGGCTGGGCCCTGGGTCGCCCTCTCGTAGCGTCCAGCAATCCAGATAAATAGGAGGGCCGTGACGGCCTGAATGCCAGCCAGCAGGAAAAAGTAGAGGTCCATCCGGCAATTGTTGATATTCCCTGGGGAAAGGAGGAGTTGGATTTGAGTCAGGACGGGGATGGGGATCCTCTGTCCTGCACTGTCCCTGCCAGTGTCCCCACACTGGACAGATAACCGCTAATCCCTGACTTCCTGAAGTTCTCCAGGGGTGCCTGCAATTCCTCTTTAGCTATTCAGAGGAGGGTGTGAAATACAAATACCATGAGAAAGGTGACCCTCCAGCCAGAAATGGCAGAGTTCCAGAAGCTGGAAGGAGCCTTGGAGGTCCACTCAGTTCAACAGTTGGGGAAACAAAGGCCCAAGGAGGGAGGCTGCACTGTGGGTGACTGGCCAAGCCGGGGCTAGAACCCCATTCTCCCAAGGCTAGCCCTCTGCTTGATTCTGCCCAGAGTCAAAACACTTAGCAGCTGCCACCTTCTCTCCACGCCTCCCTCCACCCATGTCCCATTCCTGGGGAGGCTCCCCTACTCACCGAAGTCCTTGGGGCAGTGCAGCCAGCCCCCGGGCAAGGACAGCAGTGCCACTAGGCTGGAGCCCAACAGTGAACCCACTCCCGATAGGCAGAAGAAGATGCCCATGATGGCGCCCTGCATGGAGCGCGGGGCCTCTGAGTAGGCAAACTCCAGGCCTGCAGAGAGGGAGCAGAGAGGATCTCAGGGGCTGGTGCAGGCGCAAAGAACAGGCCTGGGCCCCTACCTGCTGCCCCCGACTCTCCCCCCACCAAGCCACCCTCCAGGCTTCCTCTGGATGCCTGTCCACTCAGTGGCAATGACAGCACCTAAGTGTCAATGCCGGCTTCCCCTCTGCCCTGCTTACCTGGCTCCTGGCTGACCCCCCATACCTGGGTGCTCCACTAGCTCTGTCTCCCCTCCTCCTCTTCCTGCTGGGTCTCTCCTTTCAGTGACAACACCATCTTTACCTCCTCTCTCTCCCCTCCCTCTCTGCCCACCTTCGACATCATCAAATCATTTTGATACAACCTCTGAAATCTATTCTAAATTGATTCTAAGTGTATGTCCTTCTCTCTGTTCCCTCTGCCCTGGAGGTCCAACCCCCCAGCCCTGGTCATTTCCCGCAATTTTTTTTTTTTTTTTTTTTTTTTTTTTTTTTTTTTTTGAGATGGAGTCTTGCTCTGTTACCAGGCTGGAGTACAGTGGTGCAATCTCGGTTCATTGCAACCTCCGCCTCCTGGGTTCAAATGATTCCCTTGCCTCACCTCCCGAGTAGCTGGGATTACAGGCAGGCACCACCACGCCTGGCTATTTTTTTTTTTTTTTTTGTATTTTAGCAGAGACGGGGTTTCACTGTGTTGGCCAGGATGGTCTTGAACTCCTGACCTTGTGATCCTCCCGCCTCGACCTCCCAAAGTGCTGGGATTGCAGGCGTGAGCCACCACACCTGGCCCTGCAAATGCTTTTTGAACTCCCCTGACTTCTGACCTCCTCACACAGCCAGGATCATCTGTCTAAAGCCTCTCTGATGGGGTCCTTTCGGGGCCAAAACCCCGTGGAAGCATGGGGTGCTGTTGCCTTCAGGAGAGATTCCGAAGTGCGGGGCTCAGCCCACAAAGCTCTTGGAGACCTCCACTCCCTACACCTCCCAGGCCTCTCAAGCCCTATCCTCCACGCTTCCCAAGGGCTTGGATCTTTGCTTATTTATGCTGTTCCCTCTGCCTGTAAGACCCCTCCTCCTACCTGCTCGCCTGCCCGCCTCCCTCCATGCTTCAGGGCACCCACCGCACTCTGCCCTGACTTCGGCAGCACTCCACTGGTTCACTATTTGCACGACTCTCTCCCCACCATCTGAGTAAGCGCCCAGGGTCAGTTTTCTCTTTATGTCTGACCCAGCCTAGCCCTGGGCCTGCAGCTGAGGACGCCCTTGCTCCTTTGCTGACTGAAGGGTCTGCCCAGCCTTGCAGCTCTAGTTCCCAGCCCGAGGAAGGGGGTTGGGAGGGTGGGGAGGGGAGGACATAGAAATGCATTATTAAGGCCAGGCAGGATGGCTCACGCCTATAATCCCAGCACTTTGGGGGGCTAAGGCGGGCAGATCATGAGGTCAGGAGATCGAGACCATCCTGGCCAACATGCTGAAACCACATCTTTACTAAAATACAAAAAAACCCAGCTGGGCGTGGTGGCACAAGCCTGTAGTCCCAGCTGCTCAGAAGGCTGAGGCAGGGGAATCACTTGAACCCGGGAGGTGGAGATTGCAGTAAGCCGAGATCACACTACTGCACTCCAGCCTGGCGAGAGAGCAAGACTCCGTCTAAAAAGAACAAAAAAGAAATGCCTCATTATGCCCCAGAGTACTGTGTGCTATGATAGAGAGATGAACACGGGGTGGGAAGGGAGGACACTTTCTGCCCAAGGACCTTGGTATTTAGGCTCAGAACTGAAGGGGAAATACGAGTTCACCTTCAATCTAAGGTAGAGGCGACAGCAACTTCAAAGACACAGAGTGTGGAAAGCCCGGCCCTAGGGGACCGTGTGGAAAGCTGGTGTGGGAAGTGCCTTGCTCGCCTCCCAATCCCAGTGTCTGTCATACTGGCTGACTTGAAGCAGGTGCCAATAACAGATCCCCATTGGGTGAATGCCATCCTGGTTGGAAAACACCACCTTCCCCCATGCTTCCTCCATGGAGGCTGCACCCCTGTAGCCCAAGACTTGGAGGTGCCAGCAGGCAGAGCCCCTCATTGGTGCAGGAGCAGGGGAGGGTATCCGGGGTACCTGGGATGCTGGCAAAAATCTCGCTGACCCCAATGAGCAGGTACTGAGGGATCTGCCACCAGACGGACAGTGGTGCCGCGTTGTACAGGACCTCCCCAATCTGCTGGGACACTGTCTCGTTGTGGTGGATGTAGTGTAAGCGCTCCATCTCCAGGACTCCTGGTGGAGGAGCAGAGGGGTATTACAGTCAGGCCCACCCCAGGCAGCTTAGCCCACAGCAGAGCTTGTACATAGTCTTGGGGAGGTTAAGTAGCCAAAGATTGACTGAGAAGCAGCAGGTAAGGTAAAGAATACTGGACTGGGAGGGGGGTGTGGGTAGAGGAGGGGCCAAGATTTGACCAACTTCTCCCTTTTTGTCTTGGCTGCTAGGAAGCTCAGAGCTGAGTTTTGCATTCTATAACGGTAACAACTCTCATTAACGGAGAACCTGTTATGAGCTAGGCATTTGGTATGCGTCCCTCCTGGTAAAGAAAGTGAAACAGATTAAGAAACGAGCCCACAGTCGCACAGCCGTAAGTAGTCAGGGCTGGATTGAGCCCTGGTATGTCTGGTTTCAAAGCTGACCTACTTTCCATCATATCACATGACTTCTCTACTGCAACGTCAAGTATTTCTGTAGCATTTCTAACCTGGTTTTCAAGTTTAACTATGTTATCTCCTTCTCCTGCATTGCTTGGGAGATAGCTGTGCTCTAGTGGAATGAATAATAAACACAGAGTTAGAGGCCTTGGGTTCCTAGCCTGGATAGCTGTGTGACTTTGGGCAAATTACTTAACCTCTCTGAACTCAGTTCCCTTATGCAAAAAGCAGGAATAACATTCCCAGAATTATTGTGAGGATAAAATAGGACAAAGGATATAGCTGGGGAAAAAATCTAGTTTGCTTTTCACACTTTCAATACAATATCGTTTATGGAGGTTTCATTTCTCCAGCTCATACTTGTGATCCAGGCGCGCAGCTGAGTGCTTTGCAGACTTCATCTCCTTTAAATCCTCACAACACCCCCATCAGGCTGAGTTCCATGAGAGCAGAGCCCTGCTCAGGGTCTGAATGACACCTATCCCCATGGAGTCTCACTCTGCCACCGAGGCTGCAGTGCAGCGGCACAATCCTCGGCTCACTGCAACCTCTGCCTCCCGGGTTCAAGTGATTCTCCTGCCTCAGCCTCCCGAGTAGCCTGGGATTACAGGCGCATGCCACTGCACCCATCTAATTTTTGTATTTTTAATAGAGGTGGGGTTTCACTATGTTGGCGAAGCTGGTCTTGAACTCCTGACCTCAAGCTATCTGCCCGCCTCAGCCTCCCAAAGACCTATCCCCATTTTAAAGATGCAGCTCAGAGACTGAGTAACTTCAGGGTCATAAAGCTATTAAGTAAAAAGGGTTCAGGTTTGTGCAAAAGGGTGAAAGACTTCTTTAGCTGAACACCCCCCACTCACCCCCCCACTTTGCAGCAAATGGCTTCAGATCCTTTTGAAATGGAGGAAGAAAGAGGATTTTTTTTTAAGTCTTCATTTGCCACTAAGTGCAAAATTCATTCAACACTTTTATTGAGGGCTCTCATGCATGATTCACAGTAGTGAAAAAGAAAAAAAAGTCTCTGCCTTCAAGGAGCGTGTAATTCACTGGGGAAAATATCTGTTCCTCTCTTGGCCTGAGTTTCCTCTTCTGTCAAAATGAGGGGAGGCTGGATTAGTTAGGAGGGTCTCTTTCAGCCTGCATTTCTGGGAAGCCAACACTGACGCCCACTGGGAGAGGCTGATCTTGCCTAGGCTACCACTTCAGCACCAGCCCGCGGTGGCGCCAGCCCCCGCAAGCCCAGACCAAGTCCAGCCCCCTGCCCCACACCCCTCCACACACCTGCCACAATGACGGAGGCGAAACCAAAGAACATCCCCAGCGCCATCTTCTGCAGAGCAGAGGGTAGCAGCTTGCACCGCAGCAGTAGACGGTCGATCAAGTGGTCCTTCAGGGGGACCAGAATCAGCACCACCACGACGTTGGCCAGGAGGAGCCAGGCTTCTGGGATCTGGGCAGGAAGAAGTCACGAGAGGCAGGCTAGCAGAGTGGAAGGAGCCCGCTGCAGTCGGGAGATCTGGACTCTAGACTGGCCCGAGGTGACCCTCTCTCCGGAACTCAGGCTCCTCAGCTGTGTAACCAGGGAGTGGGATTATAAAGAGATGGCAAATAGGTTCCTCTTGTATTCTAACTTTTATCAATTGGTAGTGGTGGATTGTGGAACATTCATGTGCTCAGCATAAAAAAAAAGTCATGATTGACTAGTGATGTCTGCCATGGGCAAGGAAATGGAGTACGATTGCAGATTTCTCATTTATCTGCCAGCTCTGAAGATCATTCATTTCATGAGTCTCTGACATGCCAAGGAACTGGTTTAGAAAGTTCTGGGAAAGGCAGAGATCTAGGTATCTAAGAGTCCCAGGGAAAGAGGGGACAAGGAAGAGCTGAAAAGGGGCCTGAGTGTGCTTGATCTTAGGGTGAAAATCAGGCCAAGAGGCCTGCTTCAGAGCAGCAGCATGGGGGTGTGCAGCTGGCCTGAATTCTTTCGAGCAATGAGCATCTTGGCAGGATGCCTGTGCCGTGGCACAAGTCCACCGTCCTCCAGGTGCTTTTCCTGTATACTGAGGTTGCCTTGCAGCCAGGAAAGAAGAGTGTGATGGTAGTTTCATCCTCCTCTTCTCAGAGGAAGCCGCTACCTGGGCTGAACTGGGTGCTGAACACATGCTTTATCTCTCACCGTGTAGTTGCCGCCCTGGGCTCTCAGGGCCGTGGAGATGTTGGCTGGGTTGGCCGGGAAAATGTTTGGGATGTGGAGGTGAAGACCCTGCAGGACGTAGGTGGACTGCATCTGCCAAGAGAGACAGGGGTGAGGCTAGAGCAGAACCGACTGTGCCCCTCCCAGCTCCCAGGTGGCATTCCTCAGCAATAGCACAGGGCAGCTGGACAGCTGTCCCCTCTCCCAGTCTCAGGGAAAAAGTCACCTTTCCACCCTCATTTCTCCGAGGTAGCTGGGCTGGGCAGGGAGCATTCTGTGCCCTGCTCTCAGGCCTGTGAGCAAAGCGCAGCCTTATCCCAGAGCCCAGGCACAGCTGGTCTGATTCGTATTTGGGTCCCCAGGGCCCGGCAGAGAGTAAGCATGGATAAATATTTGTGGCAACGGGAAAGATAATGGCTGCCCGCACAGGGAGTTCTCATCTGACACTGGAGCCAAGCTGAGTCCCACAGGTTGACACAAGAACTGCATAGACACGGACTTGCCAGAGTGGCTCTGGACACGGCTGCAGGAGCAGGGCCCAGGGGCCACCTCCCGTACCAAGCATTGCCCGTTTAGTTGCCATATAAATGGAGTGGGATTCAGGAGACTCCCACAAGAAGGGCGGGGGCAGGAGAGGGCATATGGGCTGCTCTGGGCAGCAGCCATTTATTTGCCAACTGGTATGGAAGGAGGTCAGTATCTGACTGGAATGACTGAGAATCAGCCATGGATACCACCCCCAACCACACGTCCCTGACTCATCATAAGCATACTCTGTGCACCCCTAAGTAGCAGGCTGGGAGTGCCAACAAATGTTCCTATGAAGGTGGTATGGACGGCAATGACCTTATGACCTGGGGGCTAGCATTAAGCTGCTGCCCACCCTCCTAACAATCTCACACACACACACACACACACACACACACACACACACACACACCACTAACCTCCCCACTGGGGCGTAATATGATGAGTGGGAGGCAATAGTTCTTAACCCTGAGTATCAGTATCATTTGAAAAGTTTCTTTGTTTTTCTTTTCCTTTTTTTTTTTTTTTTTGAGACAGTTTCACTCTTGTTGCCCAGGTTGGAGTGCAATGACACGGATCTCGGCTCACTACACACTGCCTCCCAGGTTCAAGTGATTCTCCCGCCTCAGCCTCCCGAGTAGCTTGGATTACAGGCATGCGCCACCATGCCCAGCTAATTTTTTGTATTTTTAGTAGAGATGAGGCTTCTCCATGTTGGTCAGGCTGGTCTTGGACTCCCGACCTCAGGTGATCCACCTGCCTCGGGCTCCCAAAGTGCTGGGATTACAGGCATGAGCCACCGCGCCCAGCCTGACACAGTGTCTAGTCTTCTTAAACTAGAGACTTCCCCAGCAATTCTGATTCAGTAGCCTGAGGTTGGACTTGGAATCCGTTTTTAAAACAGAGAGCATGTTTTTAAAAGCTCTGCAGGTGATTCTGAAGCATAGCCAGTTTGCGGAACCACTGCTGGAAAGTACTCCACACACAGAGCTTGCCCTGACCTGCCTGCCGTGGGGCCTCGGGCAACCAACACACCCTCTCTGGGCCTCAGGTACCAAGCCAGATGATCTGAATGCGGCAGAGCTGGAAAAGCCTCTCGTTTAAGCCACCTGTTGCACACATGAGGAAACAGGCCCAGAGAGATGCAGTAAGTTATTCAAGGACCTAGCCTGGCACAAAGCCATCCGAGTACTTCAACTCCCGCAGGTGGCATAGAGGAGGAAGGCGTCTCCAGGGTTCCTCTTACTGTGCCACCCGAGGGAACTGGATTGCTGAGATGGCTCTGCGCCAGGCCCTATGCTAGCTGGTACAGGGCAGCAACTTGCTTTATTCCCCGGCTTTCCCCCTTTCCACATGCCCTGCGCCTCTGTGATGAGAACTGAGGCCATCTAGGTGGTGACGGGGGAGCCAGGCCCCCAGAGAAAAAGGGCAGGGCTGCTCACCTGGAAGTAGACCATCCAGTAAGGCACCAGGGTCACCATGACGGGCAAGATCTTCAGCAGGACCTGGAAGTTGGCGATGTCCTCTTGCGGGGAAGGTCCAGGCTGGGGAGACCTCTGGTCAGGCCATAGTCGGGCACCTTGAGGGTCTCTGTGGGACCCCAGGGTAGTAGATAAAACAGCAGCCAAGGCTGGGTGCGGTGGCTCACGCCTGTAATCCTAGCACTTTGGGAGGCTGAGGCGGGTGGATCGCCTGAGGTCAGGAATTTGAGACCAGCCTGGCCAATATGGTGAAGCCCTGTCTCTACTAAAAATACAAAAATTAGCCGGGCGTGGTGGCAGCGCCTGTAATTCCAGCTACTCAGGGGGCTAAGACAGGAGAATTGCTTGAACTCGGGAGATGGAGGTTGCAGTGAGCCAAGATCACACCACTACACTCCAGCCTGGGCAACAGAGCGAGACTCCATCTCAAAAAACAAACAAACAAACAAACAGAAACAGCAGCCATAATCTTCCCCACCACCTCAGCCACGTCTTCACTTCCATCATCGTCCCCTAACTGAATCCTCCTTCCAGTATTAGGACGTCTCTGAAATCAGTGCCCTCCTCCTCTCTGCCCTGCTGTTAGCACCACTTCACCATCATCACCACCATTGCCAAAGCCAGCATCCTTACTGTCATCACCTTTAGTAAGGTGACTGCTGTCAGCAAAGCCATCCTCTCCACGGAGTCTCCATTCCCATCACCATCACTCTTTTTCAATGTTGGCACTGCCACTGCCAATATTATCCTATCCTCTCTTTTGTTGCAAAGGTGCCTCGCCAAGACTCATCCCACTCTAGATTTGTGGCCCCTCTGGGTCCTGAGGGAGGTAAGACCAGAGACCGTGGCAAAAGGAGTCAGAAGGGATTTTTTGGCTCATAGCATCAACTTGCTATGGGAACCAGGGGAGTCCCAGTCCAAGCCTGACTCAGAGAGAGACGGTGTCACAGACTGGATGCACCAAAATTTCCCCCCCTTGCTGTCCCAAGTCCATCCACCTCAACAGTCGACGTGACAACCCTCTACCTCTATGACAAGGGCTAGAGAGAGGAGCAGTAGGGGTAGAGGGGACATCGGCAGGCGACAGGATTGATCAATCCCTGCTGCAACCTCCACCCTTTGCCCTTTGTCCTGGGAGCTTTCTGACCTCCTTTTGTCCAAGAGCCTTGCATTGTCCTTTGAGACTCCAAAAGGGATAATACTTGTGTGGTCATCTCTAAAGACAGACACCGTCAACTCCACCCTTTTCAGCGCGTGCTGCCATTCTGCCACCAACAGGTGGAGTTTATTTTCCCTGCCGTTGTTTCCCTGCTGGCTTTGCGGCGGTTTTGACCTCTTAGAAAGAAGCAGAAGTGGTGGTCTGGGACTTCAGTGCCTCTTAAGGGCCTTAAGAAGACCCATAACTTCTGCTTTCTTCCGCCACCGAACATTCATTCTTGGAATGCTCCCTCCTCTTGCAGCCCTCACAAGGTGATGTGAGAAACTCGAGCCACATGGTAAGACCACATGAAGGGGAACCAAGGTACTCTGGCCAACAGCCAAAGCTGAGCTCTCAGCCAACAGCCCACATTGACCGGCAGCCGTGTGAGTGGGCTCAGATGTTCCAGCCCTTTCCACGTCCCAGATGACTGCATCCCCAGTGCCGTCATGAGGACCAGAACTGCCAGACTGGGCCCAGTCACTCACAGAACTGGGAGAGGAGGTAAAAAGGTCATTGAAGTCACTAAGCTCTGGTGTGGTTTGTTAGGCAGTGACAGATCATTAAAACCACCACACTTCTTTGCTCCCAACAACTATACTTACAAACCTCAAGCAATAACGTGCCAGATTGTGGAAAGCATTTTCTTCACCTTTTTCATCTAGATCCTACTAACAGGAGCTGTAACTGGCTGCAAGGTCTGGAGGCAGATTTGCTTAGCATAAACAGACAATTAATTTAGGAAGGTGAGGGGCAAAAGGAAGTCACTCAGAACTTTCCTCCCTTGGATGTCAGCTAATGGGGGAGCAAGTCTGGCCGATTTCCTAAGACGCTGTGATAGGTAGTAACAGGGTAATGTGGAATTATTCATATTATATCCCAACGACCTTCACCGGAACCATCATCCCCATCAGCCCCTCCTTTAATGCCACTGTCACCCCCATGGCCAATGTTTGTGCCTTTAATGTAGATACCAACGCCGTCATCCTCATCCTTGTTACCATCAGCACTGTTGAGACCATGATCATACTCACAGTTTTTCTTTTATTTCTGCTCTGTCACCCAGGCCGGAGTGTAGTGGCACCATCATAGCTCACTCCAGCCTCAACCTCCTGGACTCGACTGATCCTTCTATGTCAGCCTCCCCAGTAGCTGGGACCACAGGCACATGCCATCACACGCCATTAATTTTTGTTTTTTTGAGATGGTGTTTTGCTCTTATTGCCCAGGCTGGAGTGCAATGGCACAATCTCAGATCACCACAGCCTCTGCCTCCTAGGTTCAAGCGATTCTCCTGCCTCCATCTCCTGAATAGCTGTGTTTATAGGCATGTGCCACCATGCCCGACTAATTTTGTATTTTTAGTAGAGACGTGGTTTCTCCATGTTGGTCAGGCTGGTCTTGAACTCCTGACCTCAGGTGATCCTCCCGCCTTGGCCTCCCAAAGTGCTGGGATTACAGGTGTGAGCCACTGCGCCCAACTAATTTTTGTTTTGTTTTGTTTTGTTTGTAGAAATGGGGTTTTGCTATGTTGCCCAGGCTGGTCTCAAACTCCTGGAATCAAGGTAGCCACCAGCCTTGGCTTTCCAAAGTGCTGGAATTAGAGGCATAGCCACTGTGCCCAGCCCCATTTTCACACATTCTATATGTAGATGGCCTCCAATAATACCACCACTGGCACCACAACCTTGACCTTCATCCTCAGTCACAATGGACAGTTCTAGCCCACTGGGGAGCAGATCATCATAAAAACCTATCACTGTAGCTGAACCAGAACATCTGGCACCTGGGCCATGCCTCCCCAGGAGTAGTCCAGCACTCCTCCAGGCTTGGAGGCTCCCTGCACCCAGAGTCCCTCCTTACCTGGCCAAGTGTCGTTGCCGCAGCCGGGGACAGCAGTTTTGGAGAGCGAGCTTAAGCATGGAGGACACTTGGCTGCCCATGGGGGGCTTGGTGATGAAGATGGGGGTGGCAAAGAGGAAGATGAAAAATGCCAGGCCCACACAGCCCACGGGGATGCTGTAGCCCAGCAGGAAACTGATGTTCTGCTGAATAAAAGCCACCACCAGCAGTGACAGCACAGCACCCAGGTTGATGCTCCAGTAAAACCAGTTGAAGAAGCGGCGGGTGGCGTCGCGGCCGAGATCCATCACCTGCCAGTCAGGAAGGGACGACTGTGAGGGCCCAAGGGGTCGGGGACACTCTCCATACCCATACCCCTCCCTCCTACAGAGACACTTCTTGGGTCAGTGGGTGGTGGGTGTTCTGACACTTTCCTAGTCTCTGATCACTAAATAGACGCTGGAAAAATATTTGCTGAATGAATGAATGAAGCGACTCTTGGGAGTCACTTGCTAAAGATCAGGACATTTGGCCTAGCTGCTTTTGCATACCCATGACACACCTTGCTTTTTTATTGTCGCAGAGAAGCCCATACAACAGATGTCTCAGATGCCACTTGTTCATTTCTGGTTGATTTATCCCTTTGTCTTTGACTGAGCAACCTACACCATTCATTACTTTTATAATCAGAAAAAAAAGCCAGCGAAGATATCCGTTTTGTTGCACATTATTAAAAATAATGTATGCACATTATCGAAAGAACAGAAGTGTGAGTGAGGATTTCCTCTGCAGTTTGGAAAGGCAAGCAGAGAAGCCTACTGTGACCCATCCTTTCACCCAACTTTCATCCCTCTGATATATGGCAGAGGTGGTCCAAGGCACAGCCCCAAGAGCGAGTTCCACGCTGATGAAAAAACATTTTTTTTCAGGCCTCCCAGCAAGGGCAGATGGGCTGAAAATCTTTACCCAGGATTTAGATCAATCAGCAACAGCCAGGCCCCAGGCCCCTTCTGGTCCGTTAGCTCCGGTCAGGGGCACTGGCTGCCCCCAAATCTCTCAGACCCAGGTGCCAGATCCTGACTCAGCAGGTCTGGGGCAGGACCTGGGCATCTGCATTTTAAAAAGCAGTGAGGACTGGTGGCCATTTTAATGGAGAGAATAAATGCTTCTCTAGATTGCTAAACCAGCCACCTTTTGATGCCGCTGCAAACCTCAGGATTCATTACTGCCTTCCACCTAGAGATTTCTAGCTCCACTAGCTAAGGAGATTTTGTCAAACTTTACTTTCTGTAGTTGCATTGGGGAAAAGATAAGTTTTTTTTTTCTTCCTTTTTCAAATGTAAAATCATAGTCCATACAGATGCACTTAAAACTGCATTCCATTGGAGATTCTGAAGGGTCCTTCTGGCAATGGGGAGGGAAGGGCATGCCGGCTCACTGATAATTCTTGCTGTAGACTTTCAAGCAGAAAAATTGAATAGGACCCATTAGAAGCAGCCACTTGTACTTATTAATTGTAAGTAAATGAATATGTCTATTGTAACTAAGGGGGAAGACCAGGCAGCCCATTCAGGATATAAATGAGTTCTTTTAGAATGAGCAGACACTTTGTCGAGAGTGATGGATGATGGTCCTTTCTGAAATAAGCAAGTGTGTGAAACATGCAGCTCCTGGGGTATAGCTGTTGCCAGATGGTACCAGTCCCACCCACCCCCACATCCCCCATCTGACTGCCCCCCTGAATCCTGCAGCAGCTTCCTCCCTGTTGTGAAACATCCACTCTTGTTAACCCATACGCTGTCTACACTGCAGCCAGAGTCATTTTTGAAGAGCTCATATCCAGTGATGTCCATTCCTGCCTCATACCATTTCGGTGCTTCCGCACTGCCCTGGGGTCAGATCCTGACTTCACAAGGCAGCCCCACAGCCGGCCCTTGCTCTACCCAAAGCTCGTGCCCAGCCAAGGGGAGAATGTACAGCAGCTGCTGCCACTGTTGGTGCCATGAGAGGCTCTGCTCAGTGGCCTGGCCTCCAGAAGACCAGTTTTGCCACAGGGGGCACTGGATGGGTGAGGCTCTCTGGAGGTCAATAGAGTCAAGGACAGGTTAAGGGTACTGGGTTGGGGGTGTTAGTGGCATATCAATGAAAGAAGAGGATTAAGGGAAGATGAGAGATTCCCACTGACAAATATTGGGGTTCTCTAGGTCTGAAGGAATGTCAACAAGTAAGAAATAGCCAGGGTTGGCCAGGCGCAGTGGCTCATGCCTATAATCCCAGCATTTTGGGAGGCTGAGACAGGTGGATCACCTGAGGTCAGAAGTTCAAGACCAGCCTGGCCAAATGGTGAAGCCCTGTCTCTATACTAAAAAAAATACAAAAATTAGCCAGGTGTGGTGGCAGGCGCTTGTAATTCCAGCTACTTGGGAGGCTGAGGCAGGGAGAATTGCTTGAACTGGGAGGTGCAGTTTGCAGTGAGCTGAGATGGCAGCACTGCACTCCAGCTTGGGCAACAGAGCAAGACTCCAACACACAAAAAAAGAAAAAAAGACCAGGGCTGTTCTGGGGCACAAAGTCCTCATCAAAGGACCCTAAACAAGCTGGACAAGTGACTCCTTGTCAAGGACACTGAAAACTGCTGGGTGCTGAATTGTGGGTTCCAATGGGACGAAATGATCCTCTCGAAAAAGTCCCTTTTATGAGTATAACATATGCAATCAAAGAACATTTAAAAAACTGAGACAATTAAGAAAAAAGCGCAGTGAGTCCAGTGTCCTGACCATACTACTGTGACAGTCCTTCTCATTTCCTTTCGTGGACACCTCGTCTTTCCACGCGGCTGCTCTCCTATCTGTATGCAGACCTTTTGCTCATTCCAACTATATGTGGTTATTTTAATAATATTACATTTTAGTCTTAATTATTGCCTAATATCTCACTGGGCACAGCTATCAAAATAGAGCCGTGTTGTTGGCATTTACTCATTTATTGAGCAGATATGTATTACATTTATTCTATATGCCATGCTCTGTCCAAAGGGGAACAGAGGGAGGCTCAGAAGTCGAGCTGTTTGCCCATGTGCCTCCAGCTAGTGAAGGGCAGAGCTGGGATCTCAGCAAGCCGGCCTGACAACCTCCAGCTCTGCTAGTGGGAAGAGGCTGGCTGGCTCCTGCCCTGCGCTCACATCCCCATAACACACCGAGACGGGGCTCATGGTGGGACCCGGAGTCCAGCTGCCCTTACTCGGCTCCTCCACCTGCTCTCCAGGTTACCTTGAACAAGTTGATTAATGCCATGAAACCTCTCAGCGTCTTTCTCTGTAAAACGGGCATAATAATTCCTATCTCCTGGGTAGTGAAGAGGATTAAATGAGTTAAGCAGTGAAAGTGCTTAGCATAGGGACTACAAGTAGCTCAAAGAAGACCAACCAGCCTGGCACAGTGGCTCACCCCTGTAATCCCAGCAGTTTGGGAGGCGGAGGCGGGTGGATCACCTGAGGTCAGGAGTTCGAGATCAACATGGTGACACCCATCTTTAAAAAAAAAAAATACTGAAAGTACACTTCATTTATGGTAGGAGGAAGAAAGAAAAAAAAAATACAAAAATTAGCCAAGCGTGGTGGCGGGCACCTGTAGTCCCAGCTACTCAGGAGGCAGAGGCGGGGGAAATCGCTTGAACCCGGGAAGGCGGATGTTGCAGTGAGCTGAGATGGCGCCATTCACTGCCGCCTGAGCGACAGAGGGAAACTCCGTCTCAAAAAAAAAAAAAAAAAAAATTAAGAAAAACCAGCCATGGTTGTTCCCACTGCTGTTGCCATGTTCTGCAAGGGCTAGCACCCCCCTTCCTTCAGGAAACGAGGCGCAGGCACGGGAAGTGGTGTGTGCCGGGTCACGCTGGGGGCCAGCCCTTCTTCCCCCGACACCCGCGGGAGTCGGCCGGGGCAGGCCTCTCGCCACCCACTCACCTGGTCGGCCCCGAAGGAGGTGAGGTTGCTCCGGACGGAGCTGGCGGCCAGGCCGAGGAGCAGCAGCCCCGCGTAGAGGACCGGCGCGCAGTAGAGGCTGGGCGAGGCGCGCGGGCAGCCGGGCGAGGGGCAGGCGGGCCCCAGCGGCGACGCGGGCATCTCTCCGCAGAAGGAGCTGCGGCCGTCGGGGAAGGCGGTGGCGGGCAGCAGGCCCGAGGCGACCAGGTAGAGCAGCAGGCTGAGCGCCACCGCGCGGTAGCGGCCCAGGTACACGTCGGCCAGCCAGCCGCCCACGGGCGCCAGCAGGTAGGAGGCGCCCAGGAACACCAGCGCGGCGCGCGACGCCTGCTCGCCGGTCCAGTTGAAGTTGGTGCTGTTGAGGTAGAGCACGAGGTTGGCGGCGACGCCGAAGAAGGCGGCGCGCTCCAGCATCTCCACCAGGAGCACCGCGGCGCCCGCCGCCCGCCGCCACCGTCGAGGGCCCCGCGTGCCACGAGGCAGCAGCGGCCGACGCTCCCCCAGGGCGCGCGGCGCGGGCATCCTGGCTCCGTGCCGGGCCCCCCGCGGCTCTCCTCTGCTCTCCCACACCCAACGGGCTGGCCCTCCTCTCTCACCGCTCGTGTCCCCTCTCCCTTTCTTGCCCTACCCTTCTAGTCCTTCTCTGCTCACTACCCGGACTCTACCACCTTCTCCCTAATCCTCAACCCCCCCCCCCACCCCAACCCTTCCTCTCTGTGCTCCCCCTCCTCTGCTTCACACTGCCACCCTCCCTGCTCCACCTCGAAGCCCCTCCGCCTCCTCTTTCCCCCGGCCTCCCCGTCTGTCGCCCCTTCCTGTTGTCCCCTCTCCTTAGGACAGCTGGCCTGCCCTGGGGGTGGGGTAGGGGCTCCCTCTGCCCCAGTGACCCTGCTGCCCCTGCCGTCTTCTCTACCTCTCCCTGTCCCCCTAACCCCCACTGCCTCCACTCCCCTCCCAGGCCCCTCCAGCCCTCCCTCCAGGCTCAGCCTCTGTCTCTCTGCTTCTTGAGAAACTCTGGGCTGCCCCGGCTTCCCCTTTCACTGGCCCTATCCGCAGTCGCCGGCCTGCATCACATGGCGCAGTTGGGTGTTTAGGAGAAGTGAAAGCCTGGGTCCCAGAGCTCCTGCCGGGTCAGCTTTCTAAAAACCTCCCTCCTCCTCTACCTCTGCCTGTTACTCCAAACCCCCTCTGCCGGCCTCCCTAGAGCCAGGAGGAATTTTTTCTTTCAGTTTCACTTCTCGCCAGGATCCCGCTGTGGCTTCATCCTCTACCAATCAAACTCCAAGGCGCCGTGGGTAGAAAGAAGTGGAAAGGCGGCCTGCGTCATTTGGACGTGCTCAGCCACTTCACAGATGCAGAGACTGAGACCCAGTGGGGGTTAGGGCAGGAAGGTGGAGGAAGACTGGTTGCTGGTAACTGAACTAGGGGTCAAGCCCTGCCCAGGCTCCTGAGTGACAGGGAAATTCACTATGCAATTCGGATTGCGCAGAGGCTACTATGAGGAAGGAAGTGGGGCACTTTCAGCAAGCCTGCGGGCTATAGAGGACCGCAAGTGAGACGGATTGAGAGGGACACCGACCTCAAGCTGAATCAGAGTCAGCCTTAGCACTCCTACGAGCCAGCCCCACCCTGACCTAGGAGGCCAGGGGGATCTGGCCTCTGCCCTCCTCTGACCTCAGCTCAGCCCCATGTTCACTGGAGTCCGGCCAGCCAACCTTCCAGGTTCCCCTCCCATGCTAAGCTCCTTCCTGCCTCAGGGCCTTTCTCTTTGCTGACCCCTCTGCCAGAACTGCTCTCCCTCTAGATCCTTGCATGGTTGGCTGCTTCTGTTTATTAAGGTTTCAGTAGATATGTCTCCTTCGTAGGGACCTTCCCTGGTTTTCCCGTATAAGTGGTTGCCTACTGGATTCTCCGCATCCTCTGTCACATTGTCTTGTTTTACTGTCTTCAGAGCACCAGCAGAATAGGCCCTCCGTCAGATCAGAGACCTTTCCTAACTTTTCACTGTTTTATTCTCAATTGCTGCCCAGTACTTGCCAAATAGGTGCTCAGTAAGTATTGGCTGAATAAATGAATGGAAAGAGTGTCCCCAGGCAATGTTTGTAAGAATGATATCAGGAAGGCTAAAAGCTGAAATAAATGGAGTCTCGCAAAAGCTATAGATTCCAGCAAAAAAAAAAAAAAAGCGCCATAGATATCAGCAAAAAAGTGAGTTTTGTTGCCCAGGCTTGAGTGCAGTGGCGTAATCTCGGCTCACTGCAACCTCTGCCTCCCCAGCTCAAGTGATTCTCCTGCCTCAGCCTCCTGAGTAGCTGGAATTACAGGCACGTGCCATCACACCTGGCTAATGTTTGTATTTTTAGTAGAGACGGGGTCTCACCATGTTGTTCAGGCTGGTCTCGAACTCCTGACCTCGTGATCCACCTGCCTTGGCATCCCAAAGTGCTGGAATTACAGGTGAGAGCCACCATGAGTTTTTAACATGTTAGAGAAGCCAGGCGGAGAGGATGGTGAGAAAGCAGAGCTCTCCACCCCAGGTCTTCCTTTGGCCACTGTAGTCAGGGCCATGTGCTCTCCGCGAGGCAGAGAGAAGAGGAGGCTTCAATGGAGCTGCACCACCTCTCGACTTGGAGGAAGCTTAGGTCACCAGCTGTGACGGTATGGGTGACGAAGTTCAGGTCACAACAGACCCAGTTCCTTCCTCTCTTGGCAAGATCACTAGGCTGGCAGATGAGACAAATGTCATCCCAGAGAGCTGAGAGAGTGCTGGCCTGCCATCAGTGATGTTCGAGGGGTGGTAGATGAAGGGATAGACTTCTAAAAGCAGTGTGGCCTGCAGAGAAAAACCCAGGAGAGGAAAGCAGCAAAGAAAAGAGGAGTGCAGCGTCTTTTTTACCTCCCAGCCTCCGTCTCCAAGGTACTGGGGGCCAGGGCCTGAGCCGGTTCACTGGGGAAAGTCCCGAGGACATGTTTATCTGGGGAGAAGGTAGGGGTGACTTGCCTCTTGCAGATAGGGGAAGTAATGTTCCAAAAGCAGATGTGACTATCACCCAAGGCACAAGTCACAACACTGATGACCAGCTGGAGAGCAGAATCTTAGAACTGAGGAGCCCAGAGCTGGTGGGCCGTGGCCATAACCTGCAGACCTATGTGGCTTGGCTCTGATGGAGTTTAATCACATGATGTTGAGTTTTTGTTGTAGCCTTTGTTATTGCTTCTCTTTTCTCTCTTTTTTTTTTTTTTTTTTTTTTTTGAGTTGGAGTCTCACTCTGTCACCCAGACTGGAGGCTGGAGTGTAGTGGCATGACCTGGGCTCACTGTAACCTCCGCATCTGGGGTTCAAGCAATTATCACGCCTCAGCCTCCTGAATAGCTGGGACTGCAGGTGCCTGCCACCATGCCGAGCTAATTTTTGTATTTTTAGTAGAAACAAGTTTCGCCATGGTGGCCAGGCTGGTCTCAAACTCCTGACCTCAGGTCATCCACCTACCTCGGCCTCCCAGAGTGCTGGGATTGCAGGAATTAGCCATATTGTTTTTTAATTTGTCAAGCCTGTAATCCCAGCACTTTGGGAGGCCGAGGCGGGTGGATCACGAGGTCAAGAGATCGAGACCATCCTGGTCAACATGGCGAAACCCCGTCTCTACTAAAAATACAAAAAATTAGCTGGGCATGGTGGCGTGTGCCTGTAATCCCAGTGACTCAGGAGGCTGGGGCAGGAGAATTGCCTGAACCCAGGAGGCGGAGGTTGCGGTGAGCCGAGATCGCGCCATTGCCCTCCAGCCTGGGTAACAAGAGCAAAACTCCGTCTCAAAAAAAAAAAAAAAAAAAAAACATTTTTGAAGTTTTAATTATCACCTTAAAAATTCAGAAATATTAGCTGGGCACAGTGGCTCATGCCTGTAATCCCAGCACTTTAGGAGGCCGAGGCAGGCAGATCACCTGAGGTGGGGAGTTCAAGACCAACCTGACCAAGATGGAGAAACCCCCTCTCTACTAAAAACACAAAATTAGCTGGGCATGGTGGCACATGCCTGTAATCCCAGCTCCTTGGGAAGCTGAGGCAGGAGAATTGCTTGAACCTAGAAGGCGGAGGTTGTGGTAAGCCAAGATCCTGCCATTGTACTCCAACCTGGGCAACAAGAGCAAAACTCTGTCTCAAAAAAAAAAAAAAAAAATCAGAAGTATTGGCATGAAGATCCAGACTTTTGTCTGCTCCTGAAATTGCAGAAGGTCTTGCATCTCTGGGGCTGCATGCCCACAGAGAGCCAAGGGGCAGCAGCGCCGTCTGGTGTGGTGGCATGCTGAAGTGTCCCTGCAGATGCCTTGGTTGGAGGCTGGTGAAAACGGGCCTTTTTACCTTTGCCTCTAACGCAGCTACTGTTGAGTGTGGGAAGCACAGAGGCTGCATCGTCAGCAAGCGTTCTTAGAGAGATCACGATGAGGATGTTAGGTGAAGTGGCTTCTCGAGCCTCCTAGTTTCTCCTGATGGCACTCTGCCAGGGCAGGGCGAGAGATGTCAGGTTTTAGGAAGTTCAGATGTACGACTTGACTAACCCGTTAGGTCCCCAGCTCCACCTTCTAAAACCCAGCACAATTACTTTATGTGGTTGAAAAAAACGAAGCAATGAAACCTTGGTCTAACTTTCAGTTTACAGATACAATTTCATAGTAATGCCCTGCCACTATCCTGCTACATTGCCCACAGGTTTTATAGTCACAGGTGGGCATCAAATACACGCAGCCTCATCACGCCTCCATAAGGAGGACTGGGAGGTGGTCCCTGCAGCTGGGGCAAGGTTATCTCCCAGATCCAGCCAAGGTCAGCCTCACACATGCAGAACAATTTGGATTTCTCTTGCACCTGGCCAACCTACTCTCTACCCCTATAGGGTAATCCTGGCCTTGACAATAGGTGGAAATCAAAAAATTGAGCCACCTGGATGAAAGCGTAATAGCCACAGAATGAGGAGAGGCAAAGCAGAGGGAAGGACAGTGACAGTCTCGGGGAATTTTTAGACTGCTGTGCAGGCATTCCTCCACGCAGCTTCTCATGCTGGAGTGGCCGATCCCAGCATCCTGCTCACGCCAGGGTGGTCCGTCCCAGCATGCCTTGGTGTGTAGCAGGTGCACCAGGAATTGCAGGTAACCTGCAGCTGAATTGTCCACACAGCATTCTCATTCCTGCTGGAGGCAGGTGGCTGCCTGTGGAATATCATTTACTTGTGGTGTGGCAGGACAAGGTTGAGAACTGCTGTTTGACTCCATCCCCATGACTACCAGGACAGCCAGGTGACTTTAAAGGAGTAGGACAGAGCAGACACCTTTCCAAGCCTATGGGGCCAGAATGAGTCAGCAGGACATTCCCAGGGCCACAGCTGAGAATGAGACACAGACTGTGGGCTGGCCTGTGGAAGGCCACGGCCCCTAGCGGGGAGGATGACAGTAGAGGATGCATCCTCACATTGTCTTCCCTGTCCCCTCGCACCAAGGAGGAGTGAGGCCATCCACAGACTGGGGTCTGGAATGGGAGGCAACATTTTACCAAAGATAGTTTTTTCTTATTATATCATTTTATTAAGTGTTCATTCTCACTGACCTTTTAGAAAACGGATTGCTGCCATGCCTGCCCCCTGTTGCAGATATCCCCAAGGGTCCTGCCCCTACGTTCCATTGATGCTGCCTGGCAACTCTCTTTTGTGTCCACCCATCTCTCTGTCACCCCCTAACACTGCCCCTGTTTGGGCAGCCAGCATTCCCTGCCTGGGCCACTGTAGTAGCACCTTTTGGTTCACGTTCAGCGCTGCAGCCTTGAAGCCCTACAAGGACCCCCTCCTGGTTCTGGATTCTCCAGAACAAACTCCCAACTTCTTTGTTCCACTTTGCAGGTCCTCCAGGATTAACCCCTTCCGGACCAACTCCCAAGCTCATCTCTTATCTCTTTCTCTCTACGTCTCCTGCTCCCACCCTGCCTCCAGCCACAGTCCGCTTCCAGCTCTTTCTCATCTGGAACGTGGCACATGCTGCTCCTCCAGCCTAGAACTCTCCATGACTCATGAATATTGATCCCTTGGGACTTGACCCAGATGTCACCTCTTCTGAGTGGTCTCCCCTGTTTTCTCAATCTGTTCTTCCATGGCCATCAAGAAGTACCTGAGGTAGAAAAGAGGTGCCAGGTGCCGTGTCTCATGCTTGTGATCCCAACACTTTGGGAGGCAAAGGCAGGTAGATCACGAGGTCAGAAGTTCAAGACCAGCTTGACCAAGATGGTAAAACCCCGTCTCTACTAAAATTACAAAAACTAGCTGGGCGTGGTAGTGGACACCTGTAATCCTAGCTACTCAGGAGGCCAAGGAAGGAGTACTGCTTGAACCCACTGGTGGATGTTGCAGTGAGCCGAGATTGTGCCACTGAACTCTAGCCTGGCCGACAGAGCAATTGGCACCATTGGCACTTTGGAGTAGGCACTTCTTTGCCATGGGGAGCTGTCCTGTGCGCTGTAGGGTGTTTACCAGCGTTCCTGGCCTCTATTCACAGGATGCTCGTTGCACGCCATTCCCCACAGTCTTGACAACCAAAAAATGTCTTACACATTACCAAATGTCCCCTGGGGGCAAAATTATTCCTGGCTGAAAACTGCTGCCGCGAATCAAGGTCTGCTGCATGGTGCCTCCCCCACAAAAGTATATGTCCACATCCTAATCCCTGGAACCTGTGGATATTACTTCATAGGGTGAAATATTTGCTGAAACTAAAGATCTTGAAGAGGGGAGCTTATTCTCAATTATTGGATGGGCCCTAACAGCCTCCAGAAGTACCCTATGAAGTGACACAAGAGCTTTGGGAAAAAATTAAAATAATAAGTGCCCGAACAAGAGAAAGGCAGAGGGAGATTGGATAGACCCTCACAGAAGAGAGGCCACAAGCCAAGGGATGGCAAGGAATGCCCGCTGCCACCAGGAGGTAGAAGAGGCCTGGAACAGATTCTCCCCTAGCAACTCCTGAGGAAGGCAGCCCTGCCAGCACCTTCATTTCAGACTTCCAGCCTCCAGAACTGTTAGAGAATACATTTCTGATGGTTTAAACCACCATGTTTGTAGTAATTTGTTACAGCAGCCTAGAAAACAAATACAGAAGGGATACACCATCAGTACCGGTGGTTTCACCATCAAAAGTTATAATACAAGATTCAAATTCCCATGGGGTGTAGGAGGGCACCAAGGGGAAACTTCCCTTTTGCCCTTTGAAGGTTCACTGAAAAATCACGGGCAAGAGGCAGATAAATAGGAGAAAAGGCATACAGATGTATTTAACGTGTGTACACGGGAGCCCTCAGAGTGAAGACCCAAAGATCTGAGGGAACTCATTCACTTTTACGCTTAGGTTCAACAAAGTATGGAGAGCCATGTAGATATAGAATTGAACAGGCTGAGCTCAGTAGCTCACACTTGTAATCCTAGCACTTTGGGAGGCCAAGGCGGGTGAATCACCTGAGATCAAGAGTTCGAGACCCGCCTGGCCAACATGGCGAAATCCTGTCTCTACTCAAAATATTTTTAAAAATTACCCAGATGTGGTGGCATGCACCTGTAGTCCCAGCTACTCAGGAGGTTGAGGCATGAGAATTGCTTAAGCCCAGGAGGTGGAGGTTGCAGTGAGCCAAGATCGAGTCATTGCACTCCAGCCTGGGTGATAAGAGCGGGACTCTGTCTCAGAAAAAAAAAAAAAAAGAATTGAACAAAAAGGATATGATCTAATGCTAACAGACTGAGAAACCCAGCAAGGCCTATCTGTCTAGATTCTTCTTGGCCTCTCTGTGCTGCATTCCTTCCTTCTGGGGATAGGATGGGCCTCTCTTTGGAATGGGAGTCTTACAACCTATATACAGTCAAAGCCAAACAAAGATAATTTCTTTATGGCCAGTTTTTATACAGAAAGGTGGACGGAAACTTAGAGAAATATAATTAGGTTTTATGGCTGACTTTGGGGGAAAGGGGTTCTGCTTCTATGGCCTGCCTTAGGGAGGAGGGATTCCAGTTTCTATGGCTAATCTTGGAGGGAAACGGTACTGAGAGATAGGAGAAAAACATTTGAGGATGAATGCAGTGTATCACACCTGTAATCCAAGCAGTTTGGGAGGCCTAGGCAGGCAGATCACCTGAGATCAGGAGTTCGAGACCAGCCTGGCCAGCCCCGTCTCTACTAAAAATACACACACAAAAATTACCCGGGCTTGGTGGCAGACGCCTGTTATCCCAGTTACTCAGGAGGCTGAGGCAGGAGAATTGCTTGAACACAGGAGGCAGAGGTTGTAGTGTGCCAAGATTGTGCCATTGCACTCCAACCTGGGCAGAGAGAGAAACTGCATCTCAAAAAAAAAAAAAAAAAAAAAGAAGAAGAAAAGAGGAAAAAGAAAAACGTTTGCTTCTGAGGCTACTGTGGAGGACTTTATTTGGGGTATTGTTTTCTAAGCCCCAACAGGGAATTTAGGAAAGAGCCACTGACATGGATGCCTTCTGTGTGCAGATCACAGGAAGCTGGAAGGGTTAGACCATTCGGCCAATGGATTATGGACCATTGACAGGGCAGCTGTATATGAATGGAGTGGACAGATGTGAATATCAGGTCCCCCTCCTGGGAACCTAAGACCTGACTGGAAAAGGCCAGAATGATGTGACTTAGCAGCATCAAGACAAAAACAATAGCCTTGGGATTTTTTTCAACAACAGTAACTTCAAGATGGGTTGACCTTTGGGCCACCCTAGGCTACAGCATGGCAGTGGTTGTCAAGCTAATGTGATGATAGGTGACTTTTTTCTTTTCCTTATTTTCCAGAGTCCCTCTAATGTAGTTCTGAGACTTTGATTTTTGTATAAAGGTTAAATTTGGGATCAGGGGACATCACTCTGCTAGACCCCAGGCTGATTAGTTCCTTCATGGAGCGTTCAGATCAGTGAACACCACACCTCAGTTGAAACTGATCAGGCACCTTAGAATCCTATACATAAGGGAGAATGGACAGCTGGGCTTGCCCCTTGAAAATGGCTTACGTGTCTCAGGCAATGCTTAGGAGAAGAACTAGCTCAGATATTCAAGATGCTAAGTTTCAGCTCTGAGCACCATGTTTCTTCTCTCCCTTCTTAAAGGGAGGTTCATGGCCCTCTAAGGATTCCTGAGACCCTTTCAATGGTCCACGAGGTCAAAATTATTTGCATATCAACATAAAGATACAATTTGCCTTTTTCATTGACATAATTTGCCTGGAGCAAAAGCAATGTTGAGTAAAACTGCTTGTGCCTTCACATGAATCAAGGCTGTGGCACCAGGCCAGGGGCGGTGGCTCACGCCTGTAATTCCAGCAGTGTGGAAGCTGTGACAGGCAAATCACTTGAAGCCAGGGGTTCAAGATCAGTCTGGCCAACACGGCTAAACCCTATCTCTACTACAAATACAAAAATTATCCAGGCATGGTGGCACATGCCTGTAGTCCCAGCTTCTCGGGAGGCTGAGGCAGGATAATCATTTAAACCTGGGAGGTGAAGGTTTCAGTGAGCCAAGATCGTGCCACTGCACTCCAGACTGGGCTAGAGTGAGACCTTGCCTCAAAAAAAAAAGCAGTGGCGTCAAGCTGCAGTAGGAGCTGTTGGATTTTTCATCCTCATGCATTCAGAAGATGCATTCTGTTACTTAAGAATGTCCTAAGTGAAGCAGTTAAATTGTTAATATTCCTTTTTTTTTTTTTTAAGACAGAGTCTCGCTCTTGTCACCCAGGCTGCAGTGCAATGGCGCCATCTCCACTTACTGCAACCACTGCCCTCTGGGTTCAAGCGATTCTCCTGCCTCATCCTCCCGAGTAGTTGGGATTACAGGCGCTCCCCACCATGCCCAGCTATTTTATTTTTGTTTACTTAGTAGAGACAGGGTTTCACCATGTTGACCAGGCTGGTCTCGAACTCCTGGCCTCAAGTGAGCCGCCCGCCTCGGCCTCCCAAAGTGCTGGGATTATAAGCGTGAGCCACCATGCCCAAACAAATTATTAATATTCTTAAAGCACAATATTTATTCTATGTGACAAATGAGAAGTAAGCACAAAGACTCCTGCCGAATACTACAGTATGAAGGTTGCTCTGGGAAGAACACTTGTGCTATTTTTGGATTGCCAGCTGAACTAGATTTTTCCCCCATGGAACACCATTTTTACTTGAAGCTGTGGTTATTCAGACTTCAAAATTTGGCAGACAGCTCTTTGAAAATGAACAAAACGAGCCTGTCACTTGAAAGAATACGACAGTATTTGTTGCCAATGAGGAAATTAGAGCTAAGTAAAAATTCAAATGTTAGAAAACCCGTGTCATGATCTTGACATCTTCCTGATACTTAAGGTTTTCTGATGGGATCAGAGATGATATCAACGAATGTGATTTTCGATGTTGTGTAACGAAATATGTCAGCATTTGGAAGATCCGTGTAACTTCCGCATCTGTGAACCAGTATGTTCAACAGTGACAGAGCCATGTTTTCACAAAATCATGCCTGGATAAGAGATCCATTCAAAGTACAAGATAGAACAATGGACTTTAAAAATATGTAAAAGGTCATTGATATGATTTCACATTTCATATCGGAACTAACCTTTAGAAACTATCACTTGCCAACTTTTGTCATGGTATCAGAGAAGAATATCTACAATTACTTTTAAAAGCCTCTTAAAATACTCCTCCTTTTATCTACTCCATATTGTGATGCCAGATTTTTTCCCCTATACTTCAACCTAAATAACATATCTCCACAACTTAAATGAAGCAGATATGAGACTCCAGGTGGCTTCTACAAAGCTGGATGTTCAAGACATTTTCAAAAATATAAAATAATATTGCAATAATTTTTTTTTTTGAGATGCAGTGTCACTCTGTCACCCAGGCTGGAGTGCACTGGTGCCATCTCGGCTCACTGCAACCTCTGCTGCCTGGGTTCAAGCAATTCTCCTGCCTCAGCCTCCCGAGTTGCTGGGATTACAAGCACCTGCCACCATACCTGGCTAGTTTTTGTGTTTTTAGTAGAGACAGGGTTTCATCATGTTAGCCAGGCTGGTCTTGAACTCCTGACCTCAGACGATAGGCTTGCCTTGATCTCCCAAAATGTTGGGAATGCAGGTGTGAGCCACTATGCCCGGCCCCCAATAATTTTGTGAGGTTTGGGATATATAGTAATTTTTCACAGAAAATGTTATCTATATTGACGTATAATGAGTTTGTGGTTGGTATTTTAAAATTAATTAAGTAAATATTTAAAATATCTCAGTTTTCTATTTAAACTCTTTTTTTTTTAATTTTTGTGGGTACATAGTAGGTATATATATGTGTGTGTATATGTATGTATATTTCTGGAGTACTTTTTTTTTTTTTTTTTTTGAGACAGTCTGTCACCAGGCTGGAGTACAGTGGTGCTATCTTGGCTCACTGCAACCTCCGCCTCCTAGGTTCAAGTGATTCTTCTGCCTCAACCTCCTGAGTAGCTGGAATTACAGGAACACAACACCACGCCTGGGTAATATTTTTGTATTTTTAGTAGAGGTAGGGTTTCGCCTTGTTGGTCAGGCTAGTCTCAAACTCCTGAGCTCAGGCAATCCACCTGTCTCGGCCTCCCAAAGTGCTGGCATTACAGGCGTGAGCCACCGCACCTGGCTCACCTGAGGTATTTTGATGCAGGTACAATGTGTCATAATCACATAGGGTAAATGGGGTGTCCATCACCTCAAGCGTTTATCTTTTCTTTGTGTGACAGACAATTCAATTACATGCTTTTAGTTATGTTTAAATGTACAATAAATTATTATAGACTGTAGTTACAGTGTTGTGCTATCAAATATTAGTTCTTATTCATTCTATATAGCTCTATTTTTGTACCCATTAACCATCCCCACTCCCCCACCCCCACTACTCTTCCCAACCTCTAATTTTTTTTTTTGAGACAGAGTCTTATTCTGTTGCCCAGTGCAGTGGCACAATCTCAGTTCACTGCAACCTCCACCTCCCAGGTTCAAGGGATTCTCCTGCCTCAGCCTCCCAAGTAGCTGGGACTACAGGTGAGTGCCACCGCGCCTGGCTATTTTTTTTTTTTGTATTTTTAATAGAGATGGGGTTTTATCACGTTAGTGAGGATGGTTTCGATCTCCTAACCTTGCGATCTGCTCACCTCCCAAAGTGCTGGGATTACAGGCATAAGCCATCTCGCCTGACCAGTTTTAATTTTTAATATGATAAATATCAGTAGATAAGACCCACATGAACAAAAGTTCTTTGGGGTTCCTCTATAAGTTTTAAGACTATAAAGGGGTCTTCTGATAAAAAAAAAATGTGAGAACTGCTGCCCTCTGTATGCTAAAAGGGGAGAAATAAGCTCCATAAGGATCTTGGTGGCTGCCATATTGGGAAAGATTTGAAGCGTCCCAAGGTCTGGGGCATGTTGAGACATTATCTGTAGGGTAAAAACAAGCTTTTGTACCTCGCATCCCCCACCACTAAGAACGAGACACAGCACAGGGTAGGTCCTTCTAGGTTTTAAAGCGTCCTGGGGAATTCTGTCGGACCATTTATCACGTGACTTGGGGGGCTGCCAGTGCTGAGTAGGACCCAGCACAAGAGAAAGCTCCGTGGCAGGTCCAGGCAGTGGTGCAAGCTGCTATGCCGCCCTAGTACAATCGTGTCTGGTCACATCTGAGATACCCACATGGATAAGGGCGCCATATGGACTCTCTGGAAGGCTTCAAAAAAGAGGATTTTGCAGCACAAATCTCTAGGGTGCCAAACCAAAGCCATGGCTCCTGCAGCAGAGAAATGCTTGTCATTTTAAAACGACATCCTGGGGTGCTGCTGGGCCCTGATAGAGGCTTGTGCCTGACGATGGGTCACCAACAACTAGGGGACCACAAGACCCCATCACAAGCTGGGTATTGCCATACACACCAGGTTATAAGATCTGAGGAGAAGGGCAGCAGCTGTCCAATTGCTTCAAACACAAGCAGAACCAGAAGGCACAAGCAAGTTACATGAACAGATGGCACCTGCCTCTTTGCATCCATATTTCTCTTTTGACTCACATCTATGGCCTTGAGAGAGCTCCTTTTGATAGAAGAGGGAAACTTCAGACCTGGTTCACAAATGGGGCAGCACAAGAGGTTGTTACTAACCAGAAATGGACAGAAGCTGCACTGCAGCCTCACTCAGAGGTGGCTCTGAAGGACAGTGGTAAAGGGAAATACTGGCAGTGGGCAGAGATGGGAGAGTACCTTTGGCCATTCACTGTATATGGAAGGACAAGTGGGTTGATGTGTGGATATACATGGGCTCCTGGGCAGTGGGTTGGAAGGAACAAGACTGGAAAACCAGAGATAAGGATATCTGGGGTAGAGGCATGTGGATGGATACAATGTGTGTTAATGCCCAGCAAAGAAGCTCTACCACAGGGAGGCCTACGGCTATCAACAGGACATTAGGCTGGGTGTTGTGGCTCATGCCTGTAATCCCAGCACTTTGAGAGGCTGAGGTGAACGGATCGCAAGTTCAGGAGATCGAGACCATCCTGGCTAACAGGATGAAACCCTGTCTCTACTAAATACACACACACACAAAAAAAAAAAAAAAAAAGAAAAGGAAAAGAAACAAACCAGCCAGGCGTGGTGGCACACACCTATAGTCCCAGCTACTTGGGAGGCTGAGGCAGGAGAATAGCTTGAACCCAGGAGGTGGAGGTTGCAGTGAGCCAAGATCGTGTTGCTGTGCCCCAGCCTGGGCAACAGAGCAAGACTCTGTCTCAAAACACAAAAAAGGACATTGGCAGCTTTTCTCCATGGCCACATCAGTGCTGGTGCAATGGGACCACACATGGGGCAGACAGTCACGAGAACCATTTCGGAAGTCTAAGATCGAGTACCAGTTGTACGTAGTGTGACCAACTCAACAATGCATCCTTTTATTGACTTTCCTCCTTTTCCTATTTCTTTCTCTTTGTTCCTCAACCCATTCCCTTGGATCACATTCCCATATCACCTGTCGCAAACAAGCCCTTGTTCCAGGCTCTGTTTGAGGGGGAAGAGGCTAAGCTAAGACACCATGCATGTACAATTGTAACCCCTGTTCAGCACTCCCAGCCTCTCTTACACGGCTCTGCCTTTTTTTTTTTTAATATAATCTATTTATTATGTCTATTATTTATATGTTTCTCTCCCACTAAAATGTAAGCTCTGTAAAAACAGGGATATTTCTCTGTTTTGGCCCGTGTAGTGTCCCAGCACCTAGAACACATGATAAAGTTGTGTTGAATGAATGACTATGTGATTAGCGCTAATGTATATACAATTAGATGTTAAATATTTAGAACATGGTAGAAAATTCCGGGCCTCAGGAAAGACAAGGTTTGACTGTGGCTGATTTGGAGACTGTGGTCAGGATAGAGGAATTTCAGGATTCAAGAGACTAAGGAGTGTGCGTGGCTTGGCCCAGGAGCAGGGCTGGTCCAAAATTCAGAGTCTGATAGAACCAAACCTTTTCCTACCCATGGTGCCATGTTTCAGCCAAAGCCCATATACTTGTACCACAATCTCCCCAGCCCTCCCCATAAAGGCTGAATTCCGTGTGGTTAAAAGCCCAGGGTCTTCATCCAAACAGACCTGAGTTCAAAGCCTAGCCCTACTAGTTCTTAGTTGTGGGATCTTTTTTTTTTGAGATGGACTTCCACTCTTGTCGCCCAAGCTGGAGTGCAATGGTGCCGTCTCAGCTCACTGCAACCTCTGCCTCCCAGGTTCAAGCAATTCTCCTGCTTCAGCCTCCCAAGTAGCTGAAATTACGTTTGCTCACCACCAGGCCTGCCTAATTTTTTTGTATTCTTTAGTAGAGACGGGGTTTCATTATGTTGGCCAGGCTGGTCTCAAACTCCTGACCTCATGATCTGCCCGCCTCAGCCTCCCAAAGTGCTGGGATTACAGGCATGAGCCACCGCACCCGGCCAGTTGTGGGATCTTGAGCAAACTACCTATCTAACTTCAGTGCCCTTGTCTGCAAAGCTGTGCTAAGGACACAGTCTATTTGGTTGAGTTGCAGTCAGAATTGAGGGTTAAGATTCCATGTAAAGTATTTGGCACGATAGGAAGTGCTCACTGAGTATCCGTCAGCATTAAACTCCCCTGTGCCACATGGTGGGGGTGGCGGCCTTTCGGTTCTAGGTCCTCTCTTCCTTCTGGTGGGAGAGTCAGGCTTCCCTCAATAATGTTGTTTATTCCATTTTGCTGGGTCAAGGTCAGGAGGGAGATACAGTCTGGATGAAAAACTCCTGAGTCCTCTACAGGATGCAGAGCCACTGGGTGTCCCTTGCAAACTGAGTTCAGAAGGTCCTGCTCCAAGAGCTTTAAATAAAAATGAGCTCACTGATTTGGACACCCAGCTGGGTACACCTTTCAGCTTCTGTTTTGAAGCTTCATGTCTGTGAAACATGGGCTGCTTGAGTTGTTTCATGTCAATCTAGCTGGAACAAGACTCACATTGTGCTGTCTTGCCTCTACTTACCCTGTGTCCTTCCAGGACCCCCTCCCACCACCCAACACCGGAGCTACCTGCTGAAACCTACCAATCCTTCAGTTTGTCCTGTTCTCCCTATTTCATTTCTTTCTTTTCCTTTCCCGCCTCTTTGGCTTTACAGCAGGCTTCTCTCGCCCAACAGGTTCCATTTTATTGTTCAACTAGTTTAACATGCATGTTTAATTGAACAAGGTCAAACGGTAGTCAATATTTTGCCCTCCCACCAAATAATAGAACTTTCCCACTCTGTCATTCCTCACCAATTTGTTATTGTTTTATGGTTTCTTTAGTTTTATCTCATTTTTTTCTTTTTCTTTTTCTTTTCTTTTTTTTTTTTTGAAACTGAGTCTCACTCTGTTGCCCAGGCTGGAGTGCACTAGTGCAATCTTGGTTCACTACAAGCTCTGCCTCTCAGATTCAAGCAATTCTCCTGCCTCCGCCTCCTGAGTAGCTGAAATTACAGGCACACCTGGCTGATTTTTGTATTTTTAGTAGAGACAAGGTTTAGCCACGTTGGCCAGGCTGGTCTCAAACTCCTGACCTCAAGTGATCCACCCACCTCAGTCTCCCAAAATGCTACGATTACAGGCATGAGCCACCAAGCCCAGCCTATCTCATTTTTTCCTAACCCCATGAATTGGTCATTTTTGTCATTGTTTTATGCTATCAATGCTGATTCAATCCACTTCTGTGTTGACACATTTCTTTGCTCACCATTCTTACTTGAATCTTAGCCTTGTTTTCTGAGATTGCCTTTTTTACTCTTGAAGAACATCCTTTAGAATTCCCTTAGGTGAGAGTCTATTAGTTATAAATGCTCTCAATTTTCATCTGAAAATGTGTCTTTTAAACCTTATACTTGAAAGAAAAGCAAAATTGACAGCTATTTTTCATCAGTACTTCGAGACGTTGTTCCATTGTCTCGGGGCTGTAATAGTTGATGTTGAGATGTTAGCTGCCCATCTTCCTCATCATCACTCCATCTTATGTCTAGTGATCAGCAGTTTTGCTACCGGAAAGTTTGACGTAGATTTGTTTCTATTTATCATGCTTGGGTTGGGGAAGCTTCCAGAATCTGAGGATTGTGTCGTTCATCAATTCTAGAAATTTTTCATTTCCTTCTAGAACTCTTAGTAGACATATTTAAATCCTTGTTCCTTGTCTATGTCTCTTAACCTCGTTCAGATTTTCCATCACTTTGTCCTCCTCTGCTCCATTCTGGGTAAGTTCTTCAGATCTGTTGTTCAGCTCACTAGTTGTCTCTTCAGCCATATTCATCTGCTGTTTATTTTTATTTATTTATTTATTTTTTGAGACAGATTCTCACTCTCTCAGCCAGACTGGAGTGCAGTGGCGCAGTCTTGGCTCACTGTCACCTCCATCTCCTGGGTTCAAGCAATTCTCATGCCTCAGCCTCCCATGTAGCTGAGATTACAGGCATGCGTCACCATAGCTGGCTAAGTTTTGTATTTTTAGTAGAGACAGGGTTTCACTGTGTTGGCCAGGTTGGTCTTGAACTCCTGGCCTCAAGCCATCAGCCTGCCTCAGCCTCCCAAAGTGCCGGGCCTTAATCTACTGTTTAATCTGTACATTGGGCTTCTATTTTCAAAAATTATGTTTTTACATAATTGCTTGCTTCTTTTTCCTAAATCTTTCTGGTCATTTGTAGTAGTCTCTTGTTCCTTATCAATACTTTCAGTTAACAGCTTTTAATTCTTTAAGCATATGAAACATCCTGATTTCACATTCTGTATACCATAATCCAACATCTAAGATGTGTTTGAAGGTCTACATGTTTAGTTTATTACTTTGTGCCACCTCGTGTCCCGTGTTTTATGATTTTTCTTTTTTACAGCCATGTGAACTCATGTTCCATGAAACTTTTTCTGTGGGATTTCTTTGCGTCATGAATATAGGGTGAGTTACTCCAGAGAGGATTTTCTGCCACGTGCTTAGGGAGCTATTGTTTACCTTACTTTAAATGCTTATATTACCTTTTGTTTGGTTGGTTGGTTGTTTTGTGGTTGTTTTTGCCATACAGGTACCGTGAGTTCCACCTCCAGGGCTGTTAGTCAGTAGACTTGTGGTGAGGGGCATTCAGGGTTGACGTTTATTTTTCTCCCACTCAGAGTCCATGCAGAGTTGGGCAAGCTCTGTGTCAGCTCCCTATAAGGAATTTTTCTCTCCAAGTTCTCCGCTGTGGATGTTATATTTTAGTGCTGTTTGTTTAAGGTAGAGATTTCACATTTTGTTTTTCACTTTGATTTTGTGTTTCAGCTTTAACTTTTGTCCATGTTTGTAAGACTGAAGTTCTTGGTCAACTGGATCAACAGATAATTCGCTGGCTGTGATCTCTCTGGATTTTTGTTTTGTTATCTTTAAATATTAATATATACAGGGTCTCATTATGTCCCCCAGGCTGTAGTGCAGTGGCACAATCTTGGCTCACTGCAGCCTCGACCGCCTGGGTTCAAGCAATCCTCCCACATCAGCCTCCCTAGCAGCTGAGACCACAGGTGTACAACACCACGCCTGGCTAATTTTTGCACCTTTTGCAGAGATAGGGTTTCACCATGTTGCCCAGGTTTGTCATTTTTGACCTCGGATAATTTTCTTCATTTCTTGCCGCCTCAGGTACACGTTTGAAAACATGGTTTACAATATTTTTGTGGTGTTTTGTATTAGGGGAGTTTTTCATCATATGCTGTCTTCCATATTGTCAGAAATGGAGTCTAGCCATCCTTCCTGGCCCATTTCAAACGGGTTTCTCTTAGGATCAGGAGACCTCACATGATGTGTGTCCTACCCTGGCCTGTGGTTTGGTCACTTGTGTGTGAAATCCATGCTCCTTGAAGTCAGGAATATAGTTTCCTCTTTTTCCGTTCCACAGAGTCCAGTCCAGAGTTCTGCACACCAAGTCTTTGTAAATGAATGGAATTGCATATGGGAGCTCAGGCACCCATGCAAATCTGTACTGCCACCAGAGGGCAGCAGCAGCAGGTGTCAGCACTGGGACAGGACTGGGTGGGGTCTCAATCTGGTGGGCGGGGGGGTGGGGAGTTGGCTGGCTCCATGTGGCTCCAATACCTGCCACATCAAATGCCTACACCCACCTTTAAGACCAAATCCAATGGAGGAATACTCCTCCCCATTCCACATGTGGGGGAAATGAAGACAGGCAAGGATGCAGGAAGTGGGAGGCCAGGGGAGCTGGACCCGGGATGGGGTCAACTGGGGCAGGGCCAGGATTTGGAACCAAACCCCTTCTGGACTTGACCGATTTCAGGGTCCTGCTTGGACAACCAAATTATCTATTCCTGTGTTCATTCAAGAACATTATTCAGCGCCTACCGTATGCTCCACAGGGAGGACCGTGGTTAATTAAGCACACTTGGTCCCTGCCTTCTTCACATCGCGTCAGTCTGCTGCAATGCAATGGGACAACTCAGGGTTTCTCAGGCAGCCCTGGGCTTCCTTCCTTCAGCCCCTCGCTCCTGCTGTTCCTCCTGGCCCAGAGGCCTCCCATCACTGCTGCTTGTCGAAATCCTGCTCAGCCTTGTAGACCCAGCTCCCATGCCTGACTCCCGTAGAGGCACGCCCATTCTGGTACCTGGAGATGGCAGTGCTGGCCCCACTGTGCCATCTCAGGGGCGGCTCCCACAGGGCCTTGGCTCCCTTCTCTGTAGAAGGACTTGTGGGATGGTCGTCTCTCAGGCCTTTCCCAATTATGTTTCTCAGAGGAGAGACTTAGGGCATCGAGACTACACCTTCCTTTGCAGCCACCATTGCACCTAAGGTTAAGGTAAAACTCGGATTTAATCCATGCGAGCCAAATTCCGTGGACTGGGACAGGCCATGGGTCATTCACTCCGTCTTCCAATATGTATTGATTGATCAGCTACTACGTTATCAGTTCTTCCTTTTGGGCCACCAGAAATGAGGCATGGCCCTCCACTTCCCTTCTTAGAAGACCCTCGGGGAAGTGTGTTTGTGTGGAGGTATGTGCATGCATGTGTCTGGCTCTGTGACTCTTGGGGTGCAGCCTGGATGGGTGGGCTCTCAGCACAGGCAGCTGGGGCTCTCCCCACCAGCCCCTGTGACAGCAGCCCAGCTTCCTGCAGACCAAAACCACAAGCAGAACAGGGAGGCGTGAGAGACACTCACAGGCTGGGTTTGGTCGCATGCGTGTCAGAGCAGAGAGAGTAGAGAGACACAGGAACAGGAACAGCAAAGGGCAGAGCAGACCTGTGCCAGGGACGCACAGAGACCGTGTCCGCCTCCCGGGCCCACGATGGTGCTTCCCACGGGCAGCCACGAGTAGCCGCCAGAGACAGCTCCAGACATGTGGCTCTTCGTCAGGATCACTGGATTGCTGATGGCCGCCCTCTCAGGTAGTCCCCCTTCCCTCGTCTCCTGCCACTCGTGCTGGAGGAGCTGGGTCCTGCCCTCTCGTTCCCCTTTCTGGTTGTTTCCTTGTGGTCTTTTAGGCTAAAAGACCTTTCTGGGGTCTTTTAGCCAAGGCTATACTCAGGTACCAGGGAGCTCCAGTTTCTGGGGCTTGGAGAGGACAGAGGAGCCCTCGAAGGCCCAGGGCTGTGCCCAGACAAGGCTCCCTTTCTGAGACGCCTCCTGGAGTGAGAGAATTCGGGAAGCATGCTTTGTGCCTTACCAGCGGGTCCCCAGGGTGTGAGGTGGGACGTGCCTCTCCCACCCTTAAACTCAGGAACTCCCCCATTTCCTATTTCTTGCCAACTCTTAGGAAGGAACACTTCACCTTCCAGAGAGGCAGGACCATCGATGGTGGTACTTTCAATGCTGAAGCTGAGGCTTGGGGTCCATCAGGCTTTTGCCAATCACGGGAGAGCACCGCCCAAAGCAGGACTCAGGGAAGCCAAGGGGAGTTGTGGACAGCCAGGCGCCAATGGCTTTGGCACAACCAGATAGGGTAGCCTAGGGCATAAGCGAGCAGGAAGGCCACCCCCACGTCTCAAGATTCCCCCACAAATGACAAGGCACCCTGGCCACCTGGGCCAGGGAATCAGATGGCCAGAAGATTTGGGGCACTGGGCTGTGCTCCCCAGATACTTGCTGGCCCCTGTTGAGTGCAAGGTCCAAGCTGGCAGGACCTGGGCAGGGGCCTGGAGATGCAAGAGAGCCTGACCCCATTGAGCTCTCACATTTAGGGGGTTGGGGAGACTGGTATGGAAACAGAATTCTGGGCCAGGGGAGTCTGGGCCCACCCTGCAGCCAGGGAGCCAAGTGCTTTCATTTTGTGGTGGGGGAGACCCAGGAAGACCCTGTCGGGAGGGGCTGTCGAGCTGGCTTGGAGAATGGGTACATGTCAGGAGACTCTGGGCAGGGGGTGCTCTCCTCTTTGCCCTGATCCGCAGGTGTGTGTTCCAAGCCCGTGGCCTCATACTGGTTCGGGGAAAGCCATTTGGCTCTGGGAGCAGGCGCTTGTGTGCCTTCAGCCCTGCGCATGTGGCTTTACCCCACTAACTCTACCAGGAGTTCCCAGAGCAGCCGCTCTGGGAGTCCGGCTGCCATCTGCCCCTGAGCTGAGACAGACTGTCCAAGAGCGGCCCCCTTTCCTCTTCCCCACGAAGCCCAGCCACAGGCTTAGGAGCAAGTGAGATCCAAAAGATCTTCAGACCAGCTCCTTCTCAGCTTTCCAGCAGGAATGAGAGCCAGGGGCTGAGCAAGGCACCGGGTGCCCTTGGCGTCCGAGCCATGGCAGCTGGCTCAGCAGCCAACTGGGAGAACTGGCTTTGCATGGTGCCCACAGGAGAGGCGGGAACCCAGGGGACTGGGCAGAGCTCAGGGAGGTCGAACAAAGTAGCCCTGGAGCCTCCGAGCTCCCTCGCTTCAGTCTGCCCCACCCCCCGCAGCTCCTGCCGGACCTGCTCCTTCTCAGGACTGTCATCCACTTTGTGCTCTTGAAACTGTGTTGATATTTACGTGACTCACTTGTTGTTATCAATGCAAGCTCCGTTTTGAAAGGAAACTTGACATCTCTTTTGTAAGTGGAAAATCAGTATCATTTGCCATAAGTAAAGGGTAAAGGGAAGCATAAAAGTAAATGGTGGTAAAACCCAATTTGTATTATGCTTTAGCAAAAAGTGAAAAGATGGTGAAGACCCAGAGCTCGTCCTCTGAAAGGCGAGACGAGGGAGGGGAGAGGAGATGACCTCTGGCTCCAGTAGCCATTGTCTTCTTGACTTTGCAGAAGGACTGAACACACCGTGGGCAGGGAATAATTTTCTCACTCTGCCATCTCAGAGCATTAAACACGGCTTCCATAAACTTTCCCGAGGGTTGCCAGGGGTGTGTGTCTTATGAAAAATATGGCCTCTCTGGGCAGAAGGAAGACTGCACCTTCAAGCCACCCCCTGCCCCTCTCCAGGGCTGATGCAAGGGACACAGAGCTGCTGCACCCCAAGTCTGGCTGAGCTTTTCTTCCTCTGTGTCCGGCTCAGCAGGTGCAAACCCTACAGAACCTGACCCTCGGAGGGCAAGGTTGACCCACATCTACTTGTGGGGAGCTTGTGTTGGGCCGACCATACTGGGGAAAGGAGACTAGGGCCTCCAGGGAGAAAAAGAAGGGGAAAGAAAAATGACAGCAAAGAGGGAGAAAAGGGAACTGGGAGAATGAAGTGCCTTTGGAAGTTCCAGGCCTTCACCCCAAGAACTATGTCGGGGTGAGGCTGCCTGGCTCTGCCCTGGGACCACAGGCAGGTGGAATCCTGCCCTCCTCTGCCCTGGCAGACCTGGCCAAAGCCTCGCAGTGCTTGGGCAAACCTCCCCTCTCCTTTCCTTTCTAACCCCAGCACGTGGTCTATCTCCTCTGCCCGGGCAGCCTGGGTTCTGGGCCTGGACTTGGTTTGTGTTGTTGGTTTCTGTTGCTTAGAGATTCAAGCCTCTGGTTCTCTGCCTCGGTCTCCTAATCAGCCAACTGAGGATGAATGAACAGAGAGAATGAGTTAGAAGCCCTTGACGGGGAGGGTGGGATGGCATCATGAGACCCCAGGTTCTGCCCTGGTCCCGCCTCTATTCATCGTGTGGCTGTGCGTCTTTTCTTCTCCAGCCCTGTTTTCTCGTCAGTGGAATGGGGGTGCTTTGTTCAGACAATCTATAAGAAAGGTTTTGTCCAGGCTGAGCGCAGTGGCTCACGCCTGTAATCCCAGCACTTTGGGAGGCCAAGGCGGGCGGATCATGAGGTCAGGAGTTCCAGATCAGCCTGGCCAACATAGTGAAACCCCGTCTCTACTAAAAAACAAAAAACAAAAATTAGCCGGGTGTGGTGGCACACGCCTGTAGTCCCAACTACTCAGGAGGCTGAGGTGGGAGAATCGGTTGAACCCAGGAGGCAAAGGTTGCAGTGAGCCGAGACTGCGCCGCTGCACTCCAGGCTGGGTGACAGAGTGAGACTCCATCTCAAAAAAATAATAATAATAATAACATAAAAGAAAGATTTTGTCCAGGCCTGACACTATGATGCAGTAACAAAGACCCAGGCCTTTCCCACCAGGGCAGTGCTGAGTCCCATGGCTGTAACAGGCCTCTCCCGCCAGGGCAGTGCTGAGCTCCGTGGCTCTAATTCCAACCGGGCTGCTTTTGTGTATGAGAAGGCTGTTTGTGATTACTTTTAAAAAAATAGTAATTCTTTAAGTAACAATTTTTTAATTCGTCTTTTCCTTGATTTGTGAGTTCAACATATTAATCATATTTTATTTATAAGTCCTGTAATTTTGATCAATGATTTTTGATGGGCCTTTGATTAATATTTGAGCAAATGACGTTGAACAGAGGAAGCTTCCTTAAATAATAAATACCCTTACAAATGTAGCTAATCAAACTCCTTTAGTTCTGTGCTGTTCAGTAGGTAGTCACTACAATCATGCATTTAAAATGTGATAGTCTGAATTGAGATATGTAAAGTGTAAAATATACGACAGATTTTGAAAATGAGTTTAAAGAAAGAATGTACAATATCTCAATAAATTTTATGTGATTTATGTCGAAATGATAATTTTGATAGGATGAGCTAAATGAATTTTATTATCACAATTAAGTTCATATATTCCTTTTTACTTTTTAAAAATGGGGTTCTTGGTCTGGTGTGGTCGTGTACGCCGGTAACCCCAGCACTTTGGGAGCCCAAAGCAGGAGAATCACTTGAACTCAGGAGTTCAAGACCAACCTGGACAACATGGCGAAACCCGATCCCTCCAAAAAAAATTCAAGAATTAGCCTGGAGTGGTGGTGTGAACCTGTAGTCCCAGCTACCCGGGAGGCCGAGGTGGGAGGATGGTTTGAGCCCAAGGGTCTGAGGCTGCAATGAGCCGTTATTGCGTCACTGCACTCCAGTCTGGGCGGCAGAGGAGACCCTGTCCCAATAAAAAGTAGGGGGAGGGGGGCCCTGGAATATTTAAAATTACATACGTAACTTGCATTATATTTATATTGGATAGCACTGCCTTTGATACACTAAACCACATTTACAAATATAATGAATTCCACATTTTATAGAGTAAGAAACAAAATGTTCCCAAGAATTTCAAAGAATGCTTTCAGAACTAAAAAACTAGCATAAGCGAGGTGAGTATTAAGTTATTTTAAAAATTGTTTACAGATATAGGTGGTAGAAGAGCAGTTTTCTTACGTGGATATATTACGCAGTGGTGAGGTCTGGCTTGTAGCGTACCCAGCACTGAAATACTGACCCTTGTACCCAAGAAGTAATTTTCATTCCTCACTCCCCTCCTGTCTTCCCACCTTTTGGAGTCTCTGATGTCTCCTACTCCATTCTGTAGGTCTGTGTGGACATGCTGTTTGGCCCCTAAGTGAGAATGTGGTGTTTGACTTTCTCTTTCTGAGTTATTTAAAGTAAATATTACGTTCTCTTAAATATTCTAATGTTACAGACATTGTCAAATTCTCTTACATTTTCTACTTCAAAATTGAAGTCAATATCCTGCTCATATTCATGAGGAACTCAATAGCCAAATGTTTTTAAATATCACGAATATAGGACTTTATACACCAACCCACGGAACTTGACCCATCCCCTGGGCTGCTGATGGACGCATGTGTGCCCTTGTTGATAGCCCGTGCCCTCCAGTTGGGCTGGCTCCTTTACCTATGACCTCTGAATCCAAGTTATACGAACCTAATCCCCTACATCTGCTCTTCATCTGGCCTTACTGCTTGATTGGACTGAATTAAACACACGTGTTGGCTTTTCTATTCTGACCTCTTTTCACATTCTTCCTGCCTGGCAAGACTTCATCTCATAGATGCATAAATCATGTATGACAGGCTTCTGCATCCTTCTTCTGGCTTGGCTTGGCTCTCTGGCCGCAGGTCAATGACTGATGAGGACAGTTAGTGTGGTCTTCACTGTTTTTTGGCCATGGAAAGGGGTAGCTCCTAGGGCACTGGAGCTCGAACTTTACAGAGGGATCTAGAAGGAGTGAGAAACACTGCCCACGGCCCTTCTCGTTCAGACCTTATTTATTTATTTATTTATTTATTTTATTTATTTTTGAGACGGAGTTTCGATTTTGTTGCCCAGGCTGGAGTGCAGTGGCGCGACTCACCACAACCTCTGCCTCCTGGGTTCAAGTGATTCTTCAGCCTCCGGAGTTAGCTGGGATTACAGGCGTGCACCACCACACCCGGCTAATTTTTTTGTGTTCTTAATAGAGATGGGGTTTCTCCATGTTGGTCAGGCTGGTCTTGAACTCCTGATCTCAGGTGACCAGCGCCACCTCGGCCTCCCAAAGTACTGGGATTATAGGCGTGAGCCACCGTGTCTGGCCCAGACCACATTTATTAAGGCCTTATTTATTATTTGTATAGAACACTCAAGAATTAAATTCAGCCCCCAGCTGTTAGATTCTGAGCTAAGGAATCAGCCTTCTTCCTGGGGCAAGGAAGAATAAATAGGTGTCCCCAGTTGTCCTTGGGCCTGGAACTTGGAGGGTAGACTTCCCAGGTACGTGGCCACCCTCTCCCTGCCTGGACCACAGGTGGGACACCACGAACGTTAACATCCATGCCATGTGCTCAGGCCTGCCCTGAGCAGACCCTGGTGAGGCTGGGATCCCCAGGTCACATCTACTTCCTCAGCCACTGTGGCCTCCAGGCCCTCCGTCCTCTGCTCAGCACTGGCCCCTCTCCAGACTCAGGGCATGGTAAGTTTTCCAGAGTAGATCTTCCCAGGGAAATTTTATTCCAGTTCACCTTCCTGGTGTTGGCCAAAGTGTCATCCATCTGGCAATTTCCTTAATGTGATTTCCCTCCCTTTCTTCCTTCTTTTCTATTTTTTTTCCTTTTCTTTTTTTGAAACCCGGTTTCACTCTTGTTGCCCAGACTGGAGTGCAGTGGTGCGATCTCTGCTCACTGCAACCTCTGCCTCCCAGGTTCAAGCTATTCTCCTGCCTCAGCCTCCCGAGTAACTGGGATTATAGGCATGTACCACCAAGCCTGGCTAATTTTATATTTTTAATAGAGATGAGATTTCTCCATGTTGGCCAGGCTGGTCTCGAACTCCTGACCTCAAATGATCTGACCACCTTGACCTCCCAAAGTGCTGGGATTACAGGCGTAAGCCACCATGCCCAGCTGTCCTTTTCTTTTCTTTTTATCTTTTCTTTTATTTTCCTTTCCTGTCTCGCCTTGTCTTGTCTCTTTCTTTCTTTTCAACAGTCTCACTCTGTTGCCGAGGGTGGCACACAGTGGCACGACCATAGCTCACTGCAGCCTCAAACTCCTGGGCTCCAGGCATCCCCCCCACCTCAGCCTCCCAAGTAGCTGGGATTACAGGCGCCTTATACCATGCCTGGCTACTCTTTCTTAATTGATGCTTTAAAATGTAAATACATCTATTTTGAGAAGAAACTTTATATCACTCCCTTAAAGGGAAAGCCATTATAAATCACCATCATGATTATAATGGTGAAAATAAGCACAATGGAAATAAAACAATGTCATTACATTCTAGCCAGATGCATTTGCTGCTTTCCGTTTCCTCAAAAGGGAAGGTTGTAGATGTCAGAGCGATATTAAAGGCTAACCCCATGGGAGGGTTTCTCCTCCAAATCTGTAATCAGAAAGCCTGAAAGGGAAATAAAGGGCGAGCATAACTTCCTCACCATGTAATACAGTGGTATATAATGCCAAGTCAATGACCACTTAAATCATTATGCATAGTTTTGGGTATGTGTCCTTTGGAAATACTGATCCAGAGAAAGGACAAAAGGGGTGGGCACTGTGTCCCCCGACAACACGGAGCCTGGGGACACTGACTGCTCAGCTGCCTGGGGTGACATCCTGGACATGAGACCCCTATTTCAGGTGCTCCCAAGCACCCTGGGAAGTCCCTGAATTTTCCCAGTGAGTCTTGAGGTTGGGGGGCACCCAAGCTCATGTCCCCTGATTCAGCTCTCGGAAATGGCCCCTGCAGTCTGGGGAGGAGAAGGAACCCTGAGGAGGGGTGAGGTGGGTGGGGACTTTTACAACTAGCTCTGGTCCTAACTTGCTGGGGGATCTTGGGCAAGTTCCTTCTATCTCTGGCCCTAGTTTCTTTCTTTCCGGGAAAAAATGGGTAAATTGAACACTGAGGACCCAGCCCAAACATACTTGTACTTTGTGTATGTTCCTTGAGGCTTTAAAGGTTATGGAGTAGGGCATCTGGCTGTATAGAGCAGAGATCCGGCCACTAGACATTTAGTGTCATAACCCCAGCCGCCACCCTGCCGTATAGAATCGTGGACCCTGGCATGAGGCAGATGTGGGTTCTGAATTCCATCTCTGCGTGGCCCCAGGGTTGTTTCTCTGCCTGATGCTAGAGATAAAACAGCTCACCAAAGTAGGCAAGTTAATTTAGGTGATGTATCTGAAAACAGCCGAACAAAACGCAGTGCTCAAAGCTGTTAGCTTATAAATCCTATGCAGCGAGACCAAAGATAACCCCTTGTGTATGTGGTGGTTAACGTAGTGCTGTTTGCACAGTGAGCTCCGTTACCCACATAGCAACCTCATTTTATAGATGAGGAAACTGAGGTTTAGCGAGGCTAAGAGGCTTGTCCAACATTTGTAGCTAGTAAGTGTGAGGACTTGAGCTTGGGTCTCCCAGCCAGCAGGCTGGTGCTTTTTCCGTTGAGTAGGAGTTGCCTGGCTTGTTTGTAGCTGGCCGCCCTATGGGCTGTATCCTAGTATAGGGTTTCTCCCCAGACACCATCCCCTAGCCTTGCAGTCTCACCCCTGAGTCTAGGGACAGCCCTGAGGGGCCTCTGAGGTCCTGGGCCCCCGGAAGTCTTCTTAGCAACAGATGGGATCACGTGTGGCTGCCTCCCTCATCATGGCATGCCCTCATGGGGTTTGCCTGGGGGCTGCCATGCACCTTGGAGCCAGGAGGGAAGGCAAAATTAAAGAGGTACCATGAGCTGGGGAGAGCCTGCTGGGCTGGAGGCTCTCACTCTACATCTTTTTTAGATGGAATCTTGTTCTGTTGCCCAGACTATAGTGCAGTGGCACAATCTGGGCTCATTGCAACCTCTACCTCCCAGGTTCAAGTGATTCTGCTGCATCAGGCTCCTAAGTAGCTGAAACCACAGGTGCACACCACCATGCCCAGCAAATTTTTTAAATTTTTAGTAGAGATGGGGTTTCACCATGTTGGCGAATTTGGTCTTGAACTGACCTCAGGTGATCCTCCCGCCCACCTCAGTCTCCCAAAGTTCTGGGATTACAGGCGTGAGCCATGGCCCTGGGCCTAGGCTCCATATTTTCATATTCATTCAGTGCCTACTGTGTGCCAGGCCCTGTGCTGGCACTGCCATGGGGCATGAAGGTTTTCCCTTGAACACTTTATAAAGTGTCATGGTAAGACACACCAGCACCAGTCTGGGATAGGCGTGGCAGCAGGTGCAACCCAGTGACATCTGCAACCACCACCCGCTGCTGGGGGCTTAATATTCTCTGAGCACCAGCTATACGTATGCTGTTTCACCCTGACAACGTGGGGACAATCACCCCTTTTTTATAGGTGGGGAAACTGAGGCTCAGAAAGTTATGTACTTTGTCCCAGGCTGGTAGCTATTGCCAAATTTAAATCTATGTCATGATATGTCACCACTGGGGGAAGCTGGCTGATGGGGACACAGGATTGCTCTGCGCTATTTTGGCAACTTCTTGTGAGTCTATAATTTGAAAATAAGAAGTTAAGGGGAGAAAATGGATTTCGGCCTGTTCTGGTGGCACATGCCTGTAATCTCAGCACGTTGGGAGGCCAGTGTGGGAGGATCGCTTGAGTCCAGGAGTTCCAGACCAGCCTAGGCAACACAGTGAGACCCCATCTTTATAAAAAATTAAAAAGTTAGCCGGATATGAGGTGCATGCCTATAGTTCCAGCTACTCAGGAGGCTGAAGCAGAGAATCACTTGAACCCAGGAAGTTGAGGCTGCAGTGAGCCATGATCTCACCACTGCACTCCAGCCTGAACAGAGCAAGACCTTGTCTCAAAAAAAAAAAAAAATTTCAGAAAGAAGGACCCATTCCAAGGCTGGGCACAGTGGCTCACGCCTATAAACCCGACACCTTGGGAGGTTAAAGCGGGCGGATGACTTGAGGTCAGGAGTCTGAGACCAGCCTGGTCAACACTGATCTCACTTGTAGTGTAAAGAAATACAAAAATTATCCAGGTGTGTGTGGGGGGTTCGCCTGTAACCCCAGCTACACGGGAGGCCGAGGCAAGAGAATCATTTGAACCCCATTGCAGTGAGCTGAGATCGCACCACTGCACTTCAGTCTGGGCAACAGAGTGAGACTCTGTTTCAAATTAAGTAAGTAATTAATTAAATCAAAAGAAAGAAGGACCCATTTGAGCAGAAACCTGGAGGTGGGACAGCCCACGAGGAGCCAGCAGAGGGGAGGTGCTGACCAGCCAGTCCTGCTGCTCCCATTGGTCATGCTGGGTGGGCAAGACTGAAATTCCCACAGGAGCTGAGGTCCAGGCTCTTTTCTGCCTTCTGACCCAGACTGGTGTGCCATGAAGATCGATGAATGCCAAGCACAGGGAGTGGCCCAGGGAAGGTGCGCCACAAAACGTACATTTACAAGTGTTAGGCAGGCAGTCCCAGGATCACGTGCAGCGCTCTGCAAATCCGTGAACCTGCCTTCCCCTCCTCACAGCCCTGGGAGGCATGCGCTACTGCTGATACTTTCATTTTACTGAGTAAGTGACAGGCTCCGAGAGATAAAGTGACTTTTCCTAGATCCCACCACTAATAGATGACAGATATTTGGTTTGACCTCATGACTCCAAATGCGATGCTTTTTCCCAGCCCGGGAATTGGGTAGGGTTTGGGCAGGGGACCCCTCCCCACCTCAAGACTCCTACAGGAAAGGTCCGCCCTTCCTCCAGGGACTTTTCACTTCACCACCATCAGCTGGGCTGTCAGGGAACGACGTGGAGCCTGAGTTCTCCCACTTCGGGCTGAGTGGCTTTGCCCAGCCTTTGTTTCCCCAGGTGTAAAGCAGGGCCCATGAGAGCTCAGGGCTGCGTGGGGCTCCCTAGATGTTGGCTGTGGCATGCTTGGGGAAAGGCCGGGCTCCTTGGGGTATTGGGAGAGACCACTGGCCACAGCTGCTGCTTGGACTGGGGCCGGGCAGGTGCTCCCGGGGACAACAGAGGGAGACAGAGGTTCCACCCTCCATTTTGTGTGCTCCTGCAGCCCGACCGCCTTCTGCCTGAAAATGGCAGCTAAGAGAGGCCAAGAGGCAGGAGGCAGGGCTGACGGGCTGAGGAGGAAGCTTCGGGGCTGGGGCTCTGGTCCCGGGGAGATGCTGGGAGATCGGGAGATGGCCCCCTCATAGGAATGTGGTCCCCTGTTTTCCCTCGCATGGGAGGGTGGGTGCCCCTGGGTCTCCACCATGTGTTAGGGGTGGGAGCACATACAAAGCTTTAGCTAATCAGTGTCCAGTCCACCCCCAATCTCCATCAGGGCCCTGAGCTGGGCTGGGGTCTCCAGGAGGTGCCAGCAGATATGGGGGTAGGAGTCTGTGCATGGGCTGGGGACTAGAGTCACGTGGGGACACAGGCTGTAAGAGTGAGGAGGGGTCTCAGGGCTAGGGGCTTCTTGGGGTATCTTGGGGTTCCATCTGAGCACCCCACTTCTGATTTGGAGTCATCTACTGAGCCCTGTGGCAGGGAGGATGCAGAGATGACACTGTGTCCTCAGAGCCAGATGTAAAACCAAGCCTGGCTCTGTTCATTTTACAGAAGGACAGACTGATGGCCAGAGAGCCTAAGTAATGCCACCAGTGACTGGCAGGGCTGGGAGCAGAGGCACTTCTGGTCACTGGGGTTTGGAGGGAGGATTTTTATCTGCACTTCAGAGCCCCTTTTGCTCGGGTGTTCGCCTCTTTCAAGAGGGGTGCCTGGGAGCAGTGGGGGCAGGGACAGGGCTAAGGAAGCCCCCCAGGCCTGGAGGAGGCCCATCCCCCATGCAGTTTGGTGTGCTCTGATTTTCCCTCCCTCCCTCCTTCCTTCAGCCAAACTAAAGGACCCACAGTCACCAAATGGATTCTGCTCTTGGAGAAATGTGTTGCTTTGCCAGGATGGGATTCTAGAAATATCACGACAGTGTCTGAGCTGGAAGAAACCCCAGCGAGCTGCCAGCCTTCTCCTCCTGTCAGAGGAGGGAAGCGAGGTGCAAAGCGGGGAACGCCGTTCACAGGGTGTTGGAGCCAGCCTGAGGGGCCCGGCCTGCAGGCCCTCTTCCTAGCAGGGCATGGCGGGGCCTGTGGGAACCAGGCACAGGCTTCACCCCCCAACCCCGGGGAGAGATTGCAGGGGACGGCTGTGGCCCAGTGTGGCCTGACGTGGTCTGACATGAACGCAGGCGACCCCAGGCAGTGACGTGCTGGCTTCGTGCAGCTGCTTTGCCCAGCCCCTCCCATGGCTCCTCCAGACCTCAGGCTCTGCCTCCTCTTTGTTTTTATTATTATTATTATTATTATTATTATTTTTAAAACAGAGTCCTGCTCTTGTTGCCCAGGCTGGAGTGCAATGGCGTGATCTCAGCTCACTGCAACCTCTGCATCCCGGGTTCAAATGATTCTCATGCCTCAGTTCCCTGAGTAGCTGGGACTACAGGCTGGTGCCACCACGCCTGGTAGAGTTTCATCATGTTGGTCAGGCTGGTCTTCAACTCCTGACCTCAAGCGATCCTCCCACCTCAGCCTCCAAAAGTGCTGGGATTCAGACGTGAGCCACCAAGCCCGGCTTGGTTTTTCACTTAACTTTCAATTTCAGCCTAATTTCAGACTTACCAAGAAGTTGCAAGAATAATACAAAGAATTTCCACGTGCTCTTCCCCCAGACTCTCCAAATGTGCACAATTTTCCACAATTGCTTTATTATTTTCTCTCAATGTGTCTATTTTTCTATTACTTTCCCCTGGAATTGTGAGAGTGGGTTGTAATGTCCCTTCCTCCTAAATACTCCAATGTGTGTGTGTGTGTCTTTTTTAATAAAGACTTTTTTTTTTTTTTTTTTTTTTTAAGACAGGGTTTCACCATGATGGCCAGGCTGGTCTTGAACTCCTGACCTCAGGCGATCCACCCACCTCGGCCTCCCAAAGTGCTATGATTACAGGTGTGAGCCACTGCACCCGGCTCTTTTTTTAAAATATATATATATTTTATTGCATTTTAGGTTCTGGAATACATGTAAAGAACATGCAGGATTGTTGCATATATGTACATTGCCATATATGTACGTTTGCTGCCTCCATCCCCATCACTTATATCTGGCATTTCTCCCCATGTTATCCCTCCCCAACTCCCTCCCCTAGTCCCCCACCACAGATCTCAGTGTGTGATGCTCCCCTCCCCGTGTCCATGTGTTCTCATTGTTCAACACCTGCCTATGAGTGAGAACGTGCGGTGTTTTATTTTCTGTTCTGTGTCAGTTTGCTGAGAATGATGGTTTCCAGGTTAATTCATGTCCCTGCAAAGGACACAGACTCATCGTTTTTTATGGCTGCATAGTATTCCATGGTCTATATATACCACATTTTCCCTGTCCAGTCTATCATCTTTGGGCATTTGGGTTGGTTCCAAGTCTTTGCTACTGTAAACAGTGCTGCAATGAACCTATGTGTGCATGTGTCCTTATAATACAGCAATTTATAATCCTTTGGATATATACTCAGTAATGGGATTGCTGGGTCAAATGGAATTTCTATTTCTAGGTCCTTGAGGAATTGCCACACTGTCTTCCACAATGGTTGAACTAATTTACACTCCCACCAACAGTGTAAAAGTGTTCCTATTTCTCCACATCCTCTCCAGCATCTGTTGTCTCCAGATTTTTTAATGATCACCATTCTAACTGGTGTGAGATGGTATCTCAATGTAGTTTTGATTTGCATTTCTCTAATGACCAGTGATGATGAGCATTTTTTCATGTTTGTTGGCCTCATATACGTCTTCTTTTGAAAAGTGTCTGTTCATATCCTTTGCCCACTTTTGAATGGGTTTCTTTGTTTTTTTCCTATAAATCTGTTTTAATTCTTTGTAGATTTTGGATGTAAGTCAGATGGGTAGATTGCAAAATTTTTTTCCCGTTCTGTTGGTTGCCAGTTCACTCTAATGATTGTTTCTTTTGCTGTACAGAAGCTCTGGAGTTTAATTAGGTCCCATTTGTCTATTTTGGCTTTTATTGCCAATGCTTTTGGTGTTTTAGTCATGAAGTCCTTGCCGGTGCCTATGTCCTGAATGGTTTTGCCTAGGTTTTCTTCTAAGGTTTTTATGGTGTTTGGTCTTATGTTTAAGTCTTTAATCCATCTGGAGTTAATTTTAGTGTAAGGTTTCAGGAAGGGGTCCAGTTTCTGATTTCTGCACATGGCTAGCCAGTTTTTCCAACACCATTTATTAAACAGGGAATCATTTCCCAAGTACTTGCTTTGTCAGGTTTGTCAAAGACCAGATGGTTGTAGACGTGTGGCGTTGCCTCCAGGGCCTCTGTTCTGTTCCGTTGGTCTATATCTCTATTTTGGCACCAGTACCATGCTGTTTTGATTACTGTAGCCTTATAGTATAGTTTGAAGTCAGACAGCATGATGCCTCCAGCTTTGTTCTTTTTGCTTAGAATTGCCTTGGCTATGCAGGCTCTCTTTTGGTTCCATATGAAGTTTAGGTGTTTTTTTCCAGTTCTGTGAAGAAGGTCATTGGTAGCTTGATGGGGATAGCACTGAATCTATAAATTACTTTGGGCAGTAGGGTCATTTTCACAATATTGATTCTTCCTAACCATGAGCATGGAATGTTTTTCCATCTGTTTGTGTCCTCTCTTATTTTGTTGAGCAGTACTTTGTAATTCTCCTTGAAGAGGTCCTTTACATCCTTTGTTAGTTGTATTCCTGGGTATTTTATTGTCTTTGGAGCAATTGTGAATGGCAGTTCATTCTTGATTTGGCTCTCTTTACGTCTGTTATTGGTGTATAGGAATGCTTGTGATTTTTGCACGTTGATTTTGTATCCTGAGACTTTGCTGAAATTGCTTATCAGTTTAAGGAGATTTTGGGCTGAAGCAATAGGGCCTTCTAAATATACAATCATGTCGTCTGCAAATAGAGACAATTTGACTTCCTCTTTTCCTAATTGAATACCCTTTATTTCTTTTTCTTGCCTGATTGCTCTGGCTAGAACTGCCAATACTATATTGAATAGGAGTGGTGAGAGAGGGCATCCTTGTCTAGTGCCAGATTTCAAAGGGAATGCTTCCAGTTTTTGCCCATTCAGTATAATATTGGCTGTGGGTTTGTCATAAATAGCTTTTATTATTTTGAGATACATTCCATCAATACCTAATTTATCGAGAGTTTTTAGCATAAAGGGCTGTTGATTTTGTTGAAGGCCTTCTCTGCATCTATTGAGATAATCGTGGTTTTTGTCTTTGGTTCTGTTTATGTAGTGGATTACATTTATAGACTTGTGTATGTTGAACCAGCCTTGCATCCCCGGGATGAAGCCCACTTGATTGTGATGGATAAGCTTTTTGATGTTCTGTTGCCATCGGTTTGCCAGTATTTTATTGAAGATTTTTGCATCTATGTTCATCATGAATATTGGCCTGAAGTTTTCTTTTCTTGTTGAGTCTCTCCCGGGTTTTGTTATCAGGATGGTTTGTCTCATAAAATGATTTGGGGAGGATTCCCTCTTTCTGGATTGTTTGGAATAGTTTCAGAAGGAGTGGTACCAGCTCCTCTTTGTATGTAATAAAGACATTTTCTTACATAACCCCAGTTCACTTATTATTAATTGTATCAATTGATATTGATACAATTCTATTGGATAATCAACAGAATTTATTCAGATTTTGCAAATGGTTCCAATAATACCTTCTAAGGCAAAAGACAATTTCATTCAATAGGCTGCATTTAATTCTTGTCTCTTTATTCTCCTTGAATCTGGAATGGTTTCTCAGGTTTTCTTTCTCCTTCCTGACATTGATCTTTTTGAAGCATAGAAGCAGTTATGGTGTAAAATGTCCTTCATCTGGGTCATCTGATGGTTCTTCATGATTCGATTAAGTCATGCCTCTTTGGCAGGAATATCACAGAAGCAACTTTTGGCCTTCCCAGTGAATCACATCAGGAGGCAAATGGGCTCAGCCTGTCCCCTCTCCGGTAGTCTAACTGGCTTGGCTAAGGTGTTGTCTGCTAGATTTCTCTGCTCTAAAGATAATTTCCTCCTTTGTAATTAACATGTATCTTGTGAGAAGATTCTTTGAGAATATGTAAATATCTTGCTCTTCCTCAAACCTTTGCCCACTAGTTGTAACATTGTTGATTCTTACCGGAATCAGTTATTAAAAGGATGATTGCCGGGGGGTGATTATAATTTCATCATTCCTTTTGCATTTATATCTGCTGACTCGGCTCTCCTTGCTGCCTCGGTGAGACGCAGGTGGCTCAGTACATGGCAGGCTGGTACTAACGAGGCCAAGGATTGAGCTCACCTTCCACTGAGCCTCTGGTGGCTGCTGTCTTTCATTCACCCTGCCTCAAATACTGGGGGTCAGCAGCTCTCCACACCAGGGCCAGTTCTGCCTCCATCTTTACCATTTTGCCGTTCATTTGTTGAGCTACTGTTATGTGTTGGGCACTTTTTTCAGCCACTGAGGATATGGGACAAAGTCCCAGTCTTCAAGGCGCTTCTATTGTAATGGAGAAAATAGACCAAAAAAGTAAACCCATTTTTAAAATAATATTTCAGGGCTGGGCGCAGTGGCTTACGCCTGTAATCCCAGCATGTTGGGGAGCCGAGGCGGGTGGATCACGAGGCCAGGAGATCGAGACCAGCCTGGCCAACAGGGTGAAACCCTCGTCTCTACTAAAAGCACAAAAAATATCCAGGCGTGGTGGTGTATGCCTGTAATCCCAGCTACTCGGGAGGCAGAGGCAGGAGAATCACTTCAACCCGAGAGGCAGATGTTGCAGTGAGTGGAGATCTCGCCACTGCACTCCACCCTGGGCAGCAGAGCGAGACTCCATCTCAAAAAAAATATATGTATAGTATCATTTCAGAGAGCGATATATGCACCAAGGAAAATCAGGCCAAGTAAGGGGACTGACAGCAGTTGCAACAAAGACCCAGGCAGAGCCTCCAAGGGGATTTGAGCAGAGCCCTGAGTGATGAGATGAGCTGGGAGTGCTGAGATCACGGAGGGGACATTCCAGGCAGAGGGAGGAGCAAGGACCGAGTCCCTGAGGCAGGAATGAGATTGATTTCAGACGGTTGGGGGAGTGAAGGAGATGGAGTTGGAGAGGGTGGCAGGGCTTGAGGGCATAGATGATAGGTTTGGAATTAATCCAAGGAAAATGGGGGCTCATCAGAGAGTTTTAGGTATAGAAGGATGTGATTTAATTTGCCCCTTATGTATAAACAATTACTTAACAATTTTTTACATCAACTCCTCTTTTAATTCTTTTTTGAAACAAAAGTAATGGAATGCTTCATGAATTCACGTGTCACGCTTGTACAGAGGTCGTGCTAATCTTCTCAGAATCATTCCAGTTTTTGTATATGTGCTGCTGAAGCTTGCATCCAATCCATTTTTTTCTTTTTTTTTTTTTTTTGAGACTGAGTTTCACTCTTGTCGCCCAGGCTGGAGTGCAATGGCATCATCTTGGCTCACGGCAACCTCAGCCACCCAGGTTCAAGTGATTCTCCTGCCTTAGCCTCCAGAGTAGCTGGGATTACAGGCATGTACCTCCACGCCCGGCTAATTTTTGTGTTTTTAGTAGAGACAGGGTTTCGCCATGTTACTCAGGCTGGTCTCAAACTCCTGACCTCAGGTGATCCACACCCCCTCGGCCTCCCAAAGTGCTGGGATTACAGGCATGAACCACTGCACCCAGCCACCCACTCCTTTTTTAAACCGAAGTTTATTTGAACTTAGAAATCTTCTATCACTACCACGTATCTCAAAGCAATACTACTTTAGTAAATAGAATACATCCATATAAACAAATAAAACAGCAAAAACAAAAATGTCATTACATAGCCTGCTGTCCAAGCCTGAACTGGCTCTCTCTTCATTAGAAAGCGTTAGGTGGCCAGGCACGGTGGCTGATGCCTGTCATGCCAGCACTTTGGGAGGCCAGGGCAGGCAAGTTGCTTGAGTCCAGGAGTTCAAGAGCAGCACTGCAAGTCCCCATCTCTGCAAAAATGAAATGTTTTATGAAGTGTTAGGTGTTAAAGACTGGGTGGCACCACAATGAGACTTTCTCCTTAATGCAGTCAAGAGTGAAACATTGGAAAAGGAATAATTTGTTTACTGCGTTATTCAATTCCATTTAATTTCATATCTTAAATTGTCTTTGTCTCAGACCTGATTTGAGAAGCATTTTGCTAACTGGTGGAAAGATTCGATGGGCCCAGCCCACCCATTTAACCATGGAGAAACTGAGGCCTTGGAACAGGATAAGGACTTACCCAAGGTCATGACAATTTCCTCCTTTGTAATTGATCTCCATTCTACTCACTCTGTGTCCCTCCCACCCAATGCTAGCTGAAAATTCAGATGTGATGTAAACATTAGTCATCCCTATTATAAAAAACGTTCCAACAACCACATTAGAAGGAATGCAGAGAGAGAAAAGAAGTCTCAGCCAGCGCCTTCACACAACACGGCTGTTGGTTCTTGAAGGAGGAAGTTTTTGAGTCTGCGGCACATCTCGGGCCTTCAGTCTCACCCGCAGGAAGGTGGGTGTGCTGATGGGCGCCGGGCTGGCGTTGACCCACGCTTGTCAGGTGGCTCTGAGACCAGCCTCGACTCCAGGCTCCGCCATGCCCGCCGTGACCCTGGACGGGTTCCCAGACCTCTCTGAGGTAAAATGGGTGCGGCCACATGTCACTTTTCAGCTTTTGCACTCTAGGTAGATGCTAAAGGCTTCCCTGAAGATCGCTGTGGAACTTTTAGTCATCTGCGTCTGGGGGGGCTGCCTCAGCCCTAGCCATGTCAACATAACCTTGAAATTCAGTTCCAAGAAGCAATTGTGGGCTTGTAGACTCCGTGGCATCTCGAAGTGAAAGAGGAACCCATCTCTGCCTCTTGTGGGCTCCTTACCCCCTAATCCAGAATGCCCTAGAAGCTCTTCTCAATTTCCGCACCTGTGGTTTAGTTTACTAGAATTGCTGCAACACACTCAGTGGCATGGACAACAGAAAAGTATGGCCTCCACTGGGCGCAGTGGCTCACGCCTGTCATCCCAGCACTTTGGGAGGCCGAGGTGGGCGGATCACGTGAGGTCAGGAGTTTGAGACCAGCCTGGCCAAGATGGTGAAACCCCGTCTCTACTAAAAATACAGAAATTAGCCACGTGTGGTGGTGGGTGCCTGAAATCTCAGCTACTTGGGAGGGTGAGGCAAGAGAATCGCTTGAACCCGGGCGGAGGAGGTTGCCGTGAGCCGAGATGACACCACTGCACACCAACCTTCTCGACAGAGCAAGATGCCATCTCAAAAAAAAACAAATGTATTGTCTTAAAGCTCTGGAGGCTCAAAGTCCAAGGTCCAGGAGTGAGTGGCGCCTGCTCCCTCTGAGGGCTGGGTGGGGGAAGTGCTCTCTCCTGAGCTTCTGGTGGCAATCTTGAGCATTTCTTGACTTGTAGAAACATTGTCCCAGGCTCCGCCTTATCTTAAAATGGCGTTCTCTTTATGTAGATGTGCCTGTGTTCAAATTTCCCCCTTCTGTGAAGACAACAGTCATATTGAATTGGGGCCTGCCCTAATGACCTCATGTTAACTTGATTGCCTTGAGAGAGACCCTATTTCCAAATAAGGTCACATTCTGGGGTACTGGAAATGAGGACTGTTTTAAGAGGAGGGGAACAATTCAACAACTCATAGCAGTGTGTGTGGTGTGTGTATGGTGTCTGTGTGTGTGTGTACAGGTATGTATGTGTGTGGTGTGTGTACCTATATGCATGTGTGTGGTGTGTGTGTGTGTGTGTGTGTGTGTGTACAGGTAGGTATGTGTGTGGTGTGTGTACCTATATGCATGTGTGGTGTGTGTGTGTGTGTGTGTGTACAGGTATGTATGTGTGTGTACCTATATGCATGTGTGTGTGGTGTGTGTATGGTGTGGGTGTGTGTGTACAGGTATGTATGTGTGTGGTGTATGTGTGTACCTGTATGCATGTGTGTGTGTGGTGTGTGTGTGTGTGTGTGTACAGGTATGTATGTGTGTGGTGTATGTGCGTACCTGTATGCATGTGTGTGTGGTGTGTGTATGGTGGGGAGGAGTGGTGGGGAGGGATGGAGAAAGAGGTGGGTCACTGCCTTACTTAACCTCTTCTTCCAGCCCACTCATCCTCTGGAGAGGTGCCAGTGTGATCTCTCAGGTCGTTTGGCAAAGACCTGGAAAGAGGTATCTTTCCATTGATTTCTTACTCCTGAGAACTCCTACTCATCCTCTAAAACCCTTCCCAGTTGTCCCCTGTTCTTTGGAGTCAGTTATTCCCTCCTAACTCTGTTTTTTCCAGAGTACTTTGTTCCAAGCCTGAGGACAGCACTGATATCTGAGCATAATCAACTACGAATTGTTGCCGCAAACTCAGTGGCTCAGGCCTCTGTATCCTCCACCAGGGAATGCGACCTGGCCCAGAGCTTAGCTGAGAGAATGGAATGAAAGAGTAGCATCTCCCTGACTAGGGGTGAAGATAGATGGGAGTTCGAAAGGACGTTGAGACTCAGAAGCATCATATGTGTGACTTGTGGAGTGGAGTAGGGGACAGTCGTACGGGCTGATAGCTGAGAGTATAGGTCAGACATAGAGAGGCTGGAAGCCTGGCTCCACCTCTCAGTAACTGTGGCTTTGGGCAAGTCATTTCATGCTGCGGAGCCTCCGTTTTCTCATCTGGAAAACAGAGCTTTCACAGGCTCCTCTCGGAGATGAAGAAGACAGCATGTGCTGTGTACATAAAGCTGGCAAAGGCAGCGGGCGTTCAGATGTTACCTCCCTTCCAGGGAACCCACATTTATTTCCTGAATTTGAATTCCTGAATCCAGTGGGACTCTGAGCCACATGGGTCCCTGTGGCCACTGCCAGCCCCCAGCCGTTAAGGACACAAGGTAGCCACAAAGCATCAGTCTGAACTTCCCCGGTGGCTCCCCCAGCTTCTCTTTCAACCTGGATTTATTTAAAGAGAGGAGATGAGGGGTAGATGACGAGGGGCCGTTGTTAGGATGGGCACAGGACATGTGTCTGGTGAGCCTGGCTGCCAGGGCCGGTCCCTGATGCCCCAAGGAGATTTTCTGGTCCCAGCCCAGCCTACACTCCCACCTGCTCGGGGGAGGGTGTGTTTCCTTCCAAGGATGGATGCTGATGGTGTCTGATGGCTTCTGGATATGTGATCTCAAGGGGTCCTTATCTTAGGGGGCTTTAGGCCATCCCGGAAAGATCTCAGCGTCAGCCCCTAGAGCGGGGAGGATTTTCACCCCTTGCCCACACACAACCTTTATTCACCCTAAAACTGGTGCTGCTGCAGCTCTGGAGACCTAGAACCAGGGCCCCTCCTGAGAGCCAGTGGGTGGGGACAGGCCCCCTGGAAAATCACTCACAGCTCAGCAGTTTCAGCCTTCACTCCTCCTCCTCCCAGCCTGCAGAAACCTAGCCCTGCTTTTGCACAGAGGGCCATGCTCTGGGGGATTCTGTTCTTGAATTTCCTATCTTGAACGTGTAGCCTGGCCCACCAGTTTCTGGCGCACCTCCAGGTGCACCCTGGATTGCCTTCTTACCTCTTTCCATTTGTTGAGGGTGCCTGAAGAGTAGAAAGAGTGAATCTGGGGAACAAATTCAAATCTGGATTTGAATTCTGGCTCTGTCAATGCCAGGCTATGTGACCCTGGGCTAGGAACTTAATTTCTCCGAGCCTCTTTGTCTGTAAAATGAGTTTCATAATGGCACCTCTTCACAAGGCAGTCATGAGGCAATGTCTGCAAAGCACTTGGCACAGGGAAAGTCCTCCAGAATGTGGATCTGTCCCCCTTGCCCCAGCAAAATGCTCCTTGACCTTCGAGTCCTGGCCCAAAGGGCGCCTCCGCTGCAATATACCTTCCAGGACGCACTCACCAGCCCCCCGCTCCACTTACAGAGCAGCCCTCTCCCTCCTCCAGGTTCCTCAAGCAAGTTTCATGCCTCTGCACCTACCTCAGAGAGATGATTAGAGTCAGCTCTTTTTTTCTTTTTTCTTTTTTTTTTGAAATGGAGCTTTTTGCTCTTGTTGCCCAGGCTGGAGTGCAGTGGTGCGATCTCAGCTCACCACAACCTCCGCCTCCGGGTTCAAGAGATTCTCCTGCTTCAGCCTGTGGAGTAGCTGGAATTACAGGCGCCCACCACCATGCCCAGCTAACTTTTATATTTTTAGTAGAGACGGGGTTTCACCATGTTGGCCAGGGTGGTCTTGAACTCCTGACCGTGTGATTCACCCGCCTCGACATCCCTAAATGCTGGGATTACAGGTGTGAGCCATGGCACCCGGCGTCGAGCCAGCTCTTAACGCCTGGTCTCCAGGCTGGGCCATGAACTCTATCTACTACCTTTACTTTCCATGGCAGAGTCCAGCGTGGGCCTGGCCCTGGGCATGGCACAAAGAATGCTGGGGGAGGTAAAGTGAGCTATAGGGACTTCCATTGATAATAAAAATAACTAGAATTTGTTGAGCATTTGCTGCACACCCTCGGGAGTTTATCAGAGCCCAGGACACCCTCTTTCTGGGTTCAGAGCCCTGCCCTGTTTCTTAGGGGCTCTATAGTCCCAGAAAGTTCCCTGTTCCCCCACCTGCACAGTGGTGATGATAACAGTGCCTACTTCTGAGCATTGTTAAGGAGATTCAAGGATTTAAAACTATAAAAACCTATGTCTTTCTCACCCAGAGAAGAGCACAAGAATCATTGGCAGGGTGCATTGATCTGACTCGGACAATTTACAGAGGTTTTTCATATATGCTTTTTTTTTTTTTTTTTATGCTTTTTTAAAAAAAATTATTTTGTTTTTATTTTGTTTTGTTTTATTTTATTTTACTAAAATTGTATTTAGTAAAAATAGCACAGAATTTAGAAAATACAAAAAGAAGAAAATTTCTAAAATTTACCCATAGCTACCTTCAAAAGTAACTGTTGTTACTAGCCTCTTGTAGAATATTCTAGACAGTTTATTAGAGAGAACTATTGCAAACACACAGAAATGCTCTGAGAATGGGATTTGTTTGTTTGTTTTTGAGATGGAGTCTTGTTCTGTCATCCAGGCTGGAGTACAGTGGTGCGATCTTTTTTTTTTTTTTTTTTTTTTTTTAGCAGAATTTTCTTTTTTTTTCCAGGTTGGAGTGCAGTGGCATGATGTCGGCTCACGGCAACCTCCATCTCCCAGGTTCAAGTGATTCTCCTGCCTCAGCCTCCCAAAGTGCTGGGATTACAGATGTGGGCCACCGCACCTGGCTAGTGGTGCAATCTCAGCTCACTGCAACCTCCATCTCCTGTCAAGTGGCCTCAGCCTCCTGGGTAGCTGGGATTACAGGCGCCCGCCACCACACCCGGCTAATTCTTGTATTTTCAGTAGAGATGGGATTTCACCATGTTGGCCAGGCCGGTCCTGAACTCCTGACCTCAAGTGATCAGCCCACCTCGACCTCCCAAAGTGTTGAGATTACAGGCGTGAGCCACTGCTCCTGGCCTGAGAACATTTTAATGAACCCAATGCGTCCTCACCACCCAGACTTAGAAAATGTTTATACTTTTGCCATAATTGCTCAGACCTATATTAATAAGAAAGAAAACTGGCCGAAAGAAAGAAGACGCATTCCCGTGTGGTGTGTGTACCCTTTTCTTCCACGTTTTTATGCTTTTATTACACAAAAAATGCCACCATACACAATGGATGGTGTTGAGACATGTACTATAGTTTATATAAATTGTACCCTACTGGACATATTGTTCTACAACTTATTATACTTTTCTCATTGTTTTCAAAATCTAACCAGTGGATAGATATGCATCTAGTTCATTCCTTCAACTGACCAATCCAGTCGCTGAGACAATACAGTCTGTTTATTTCCAGATGATGAACTGTTAGATTGCTTCTAATTTTCTTCTGTTACAAACAGTTCTGCAGTCAATATCCCTGCATATGTCTGCATGTGAACATTTTTTTCCATAATCTGTACATAAGGATATAGCTTTCAGATCAAGGTGTGAGCCTCTTGAAATCCGTGTCATATCATCGGCCATTTTTCTATGCTCTATATTATAAGGCTATGATCATCCTGAAAGTGTTGTTTGTACTCTGTTTTCTCCATCTACGATACATATATGCACACATATTCATCTTTCACATATTTGCCTGTGTAGTCATCGATTCTACAAGGTCTTTGGTATTTGCTGTGGGTCAGGCATTGGGGTTTTTTGTGTGTGTGATCTTAGCTTAGCCCTGTGAGGTTTTTGTTTCGTTTTGTTTTGGTTTTGGAGATAGAATCTCACCCTGCTGCCCAGACTGGAGCGGAGTGAAGATCATAGCTCACTGCAACCTCAAACTCCTGGGCTCAAGTGATCCTCTGGGCTCAGCCTCCCCAGTAGCTAGGACTATAAGCATGTACCATGATGCCTGGCTAATTTATTTATTTATTTATTTATTGCTATTTATTTATTCAAACACACACACACACACACACACACACACACACACATATATAGCAAGCGAGAGAGAGAGAGAGAGAGAGAGACAGGATCTCACTCTGTTGCCCAGGCTGGAGTGCAGTGGCATAATCTTGGCTCACGGCAGCCTCAACCTCCTTGGCCCAAGTGATCCTCCAACCTCAGCCTCTCGAGTATCTGGGACCACAGGTGCGCACCACCATGCCCAGCTAATTTTTTGCAGTTTTGGTAGAGACGGGATTTTGCCATGTTGCCCAAGGTGGTCCCAAACTCCTGTGCTCAAGCAATCCACCCACGTTGGCCTCCCAAAGTGCTGGGATTACAGGCATGAGGCACTGCACCCAACCTCATTTTTTAATTTTTAAATTTATTTTGTAGAGACAAGGTCTCACTATGTTGCCTAGGCTGGTCTCAAACTCCTGGCCTCAAGCGATCCTCCTGTCCCAGCCATTGAAAGTGCTGGGATTACAGGCGTGAACCACTGTGCCCAGCTTGTGAGCCTTTTTTGATAACTGAGGTAAGGGAGGCAAATTGGGAATAGGAAGAGAGTCATCAAGGTGACACTATAGTAAGGAGGAAGCCAGGTTTCTAACACAGGCAGGTTTAATTTCAATCCAGTGCCCTTTCTGGTGCCTCTGATGTGGTAGATATTTTTTTTCCAACCAAGACCTACTGAACAGGAATTCTAAAAGAGGGACTGGAGGGTGGGGCGCCGTGGCTCACACCTGTAATCTCAGCACTTTGGGAGGCCAAGTTAGGCAGATCACCTGAGGTCAGGAGTTCAAGACCAGCCTGGCCGACATGGCAAAATCCCATGTCCGCTAAAAATACAAGAATTAGCTGGGCATGGTGGCATGGGTGCCTGTAATCCCAGCTACTAGGGAGGCTGAGGCAAGAGAATCACTTGAATCTGAGAGACAGAGGTTGCAGTGAGCCGAGATCTTGCCTCTGCACTCCAGCCTGGACAACAGAGTGAGACTCCATCTCAAAAACAAACAAATTAAATTAAAATAAATAAATAAATAAAAGAGGGTCTGAACATTCTCTCCTCCTCTCAGTGGTCTACAGTCTGGCGGGGGAGCAAGAAGCTGGGGCTGGTGAAATGCCAGTGTTTCTGGCCTGCTGTGCTCTCCTGGAGCCAAATCCCTACTCTTATCCTGTGGGATTTCACGGAGCTGCCCGCAACCCTCCATGAGACCTTCTCATCTTACCGTCTGGTAGCTGGAAAGAAGGCACCCTCTGGCATGGGAGCCTGAGCAAGCCTTGGAGCCAGGACCCCAGGAGCCTTTTCTGTTAGAGGAACTCCTGTTACCACAGCAACCGCAGCCCACATCGCCTCTCTAGAAACACTGGATGTTTTGCAGAGCCAGGGAAGGAAGCAGCCAAGTTGTGAGTCTGCAGCAGCTCTGATAAGGTTCACAAGAAAGGCGAGGAGTGAGGAGAGAGTGCAGCCTTCAGAGAGCCAGAATCACCCCTTGCAGAAAAGAAGGCTAAGAAGCTGTCAGAGTCACCTTTCAGCCTGGGATGCAATGTAGAATCAATAGCCAGCTGCCGTCCCAGAGCCACCAACGACTAAACAAGAGAAAGGGGATGAAAGCCTCAGGTTGGGGGATAACAGCAGCTGCCGTAGACCTCGTCCCGAGCGTTTTACGTAGCTCACCCATCCGTGCACTCTTGGGGTCTGGCTCATTTATCATGCCCAGTGCCGGGTTAAAGACGAAACCTAGCTGGGCTCAGTGACTTTCCCTGAGTCACACAGCCAGTGATCCACAGAGATGGGTTTAGATCACTGTTCTGTCTGTCCCCAGAGTCGCTGTCTAAATCATGAAGGATGAGTTTCCCAAGAATGGAGGCTGTTATGTGGAGGAGTTGGTGCCTGGGATCGCCTGCTCCCTCCATCACCCCGCTCACACTCACCGCCCCCGTATCACACCTGCTGCTGCTCCAGAGTGCGCAGCCAGGTCAGCACATGTTAATGGAATTGAACGCAGGCCGGCAAGAGACTCATTTCTCAGCTTTCAGGAGAATGTGGTTCACACGCTCTCGCTTTCTTGGGAGAGAAAGAAGGGGAGTCTCAGCAACTGAACATACCCCAAAGCCTATTAAGCTGTGCTGACCTTATCTTTAAGCTTCCTGACAGAGGAGAGTATGAAATGTTGTCCTTTACCTCCCCTTGGATTTGGAGACAGAGAGGAGGGGAAATGAAATCTGGGCATGCGTGGAAGGACCCACGCAGGTGAACATCCTCTATTTTGTGACATGGGGGGACAAAAGAAAGGTAAAAAGGCTGAATTTCTTTGACCTGAGTGACTGCAGTCCTCTGGGGCTGGGACTCTCTGAGCCTTTACTGCTACCTCTCTCTGTCAGCTGGGCAAATTGCTTTCTTTGTGTCCCCAAGACCTGCTTAGGTATAACCGGGGAGTGTGAAAACCAACCAAAATCCTGTAACATAATACCAAATAATACCCTCTTTCTCTCTCCCCCAAGGAAGTGACAGGCATGAGCCACGTTCTCCTGAAAGCTGAGAAATGAATTTATTACCGGTCTATGTTCCGTTTCATTAACATTTGCTGAACTGGTTCCACGTGCTAGGAACTGGGACAGGTATTCCGGAGCTAAGTGTACGTGTAAAATAAAAGCAAAGCACCAAACTGCCGACTTTCCTCTGGGCACCAGGGGAGAGAAGTCGCCCTAGCCTTCCTGGCCTTGGAGAGCCAAGTGGGTATAAGTTGGTCGAGTCACTGCAGTCAGTCACCTGAGGAGGCTAGGATGGCACTGTGTGACTGACCCCGTGGTAGCTTCAGTTTCTTGACAAAGGAAACTCAGCCCAGCTGGGTGCCACAACCTCTCCAAGTCTTCTCAAAGGTCAAACATAATTATGCCCTCCCAATTGAATTATGTTACTTGTATGAGCCAGCGCACCCGTCTTTTTTTTTTTTTTTTTTTTCGTGATGGAGTCTTGCTCTGTCACCCAGGCTGGAGTGGCAGTGGTGCAATCTCAGCTCACTGCAACCTCCGCCTCCCAGATTCAAGCGATTCTCCTGTCTCAGCCTCCCAAGTGGCTGGGATTACAGGCCACCATGCTCAGCTCAGTTTTGTATTTTTAGTAGAGACTGGATTTCACTACGTTGGCCAGGCTGGTCTCGAACTCCTGACCTCAGGTAGTCTAACCACCTCAGCCTCCCAAAGTGCTGGGATTACAAGTGTGAGCCACCCTGCCTGGCAGGCCTCTTTCTAATTTTAATGGAATTACAGGCATCCTTCTTTCTAGTTGTTTTATTGATTGCTCACCATTAACAATATCGAGAGCATTTTTAAAAAGAAAATAGTCCGACAGTTCCGGCACCCTCCCCCTCAGAGCTTCCTCCCCTGAATTTATCAGCCTTCCTCTTCCAATTGGCTGGTGTGTCCTCAGGCCCTAGAGGGTGCTGGAGCAAGTCCCATATTTGAGAGCAAATGAGGAAGGGGTGGGGACAGTGCGAGGCGAGACTACCAAGTCTCATCTTGTCCCTGCTGTGAGGGCTGTGGGATGATAGATGCCACCAGGACCCTGTGCCCTGGAGAAGGAAGGTCTGCTCATTGCTGCTTGTCTTTGGGGAAAGGAGTCTCTGGGTCTTGCCTTCTGCTTTGTGTCACCATTGCAAGGGAAGTGTGGGTTATCATTTCTAAACTCAGGGCTTTTGCAGAGGAGAAAGGAGTTTGGAAAGCCTCCAGGGTTGTCAGAACTTCCTGCCTCTTGCCCTTGGCATGGTCACCAAAGTAGAAATCAGGATGTTGGATTCCAACCCTGGGCAGTGGCGTGGTTAAGGATGTGGTCTCTGCAAGCAGACAGCCTGGGTTCAAATCCCAGCTTGGCCATTTGCTAGCTGTGTAATCTTAGGCAAATTACTAAACCTCTCTGTGCCTCTGTTTCCGCATCTCGTGGTCTTGCTGCGAGAATTAAATCATACTGAATAAATGTCAGCCATTACTGCTGAGCTGTGCCAGATTTGTGATGGGTGCTCGCCAAGCCTTGGGGCCTCCCCTTTCCCTGTCAGAGCAGTGGAAAGCATCACAGCATTCTTCCCTTATCTCCCTGCACGCTGGACCCCAGTTGCCCGAGATGGGTAACTGCTCCCGTCAGTGTCAGTTGGGAGTAGAAAACGAGGAGTCCATCTGGCTGCTTCTCAGATATCCCCCTGCAAACCAGGAACACCAGTCCAGCTGCCCGGCCACTGGGCCAGGGGCAGGTGAGTGTTTCTGGATAGCTCTCAGAACCGGTCCTGCTCCACTTGAATACCTGGAATCTGAGCCAGGGCCTCGGGAGATATGTGTACGTGTAAAATAATCCAGCCAGGGTTCACGTAGCATTTGCTGTCACTGCTCACGACACAGAAGGCCAGTCTTCACACACAAGGTGCATGGTGGTCTGCAGGTCAGCAGGACACGTGCCTCTCCCAAGGTTCAGGGTCACTAGTCACAGGGGCCTGGTGCCAGTCTTGCAGGGGGACACCCCGTGCCCTGTCCTGGCAGTGCTCCAGAGCAGTAGCGGGGCTAAACGGAGATCACTGCACTGCACTGGGAGTCTGAACTCCCCACCCATGGGCCTTGGTGATACACTTCCCTTGGGCCTCAGATTTTGCAATAATTCAGCCAAATCATTGGCCTGGGCAGTGGTAATAACCACATATGCATAATCCCAACAGCTGGCAAAATACTTGCAGACAAAAACCCTTCTGAGAGAAGCATTTTTAACTCAAGTTTATGATGACAGTCTAAGGCTCAGACTGGCAAAGTGACTGGCCCAAGGTCACTTCGTTAATAAGGAACAGAGCTGGACGCCAGCCCAAGCCTTCAGATGCAAAGCCCATGTTCTTCCCCCGTCAGCGCGGTCTGATGTCAATATGTGAGCCACATTTATCATTTTAAATTTTTGGCTGGGCGAGGTGGCTCACGCCTATAATCTCAGCACTTTGAGAGGCCAAGGCAGGTGGATCACCTGAGGTCAGGAGCTCAAGACTAGCCTGGCCAACATGGTGAAACCCCATCTCTACTAAAAATATTTTAAAAACTAACCAGGCATGGTGATACATGCTTGTAATCCCAGCTGCTCAGGGGGCTGGGTCAGGAGAATCACTTGAACCCAAGAGGCAGAGGTTGCAGTGAGCCCAAGACGGCACCACTGCCCTCCAGCCTGGGCGGTACAGTGAGGCTGTGTCTAAAAATAAATAAATAAAATAAAAGATAAATAAATTTTTTAGCAGCTGCATTTTTTCAAAAAAGTAAAGAGAAACAGATGGATTTACTTAAATAATATATGTATTTAACCGAATATATCCAAAATATCATTTCTACACGACGTCAATAAAAAAAATATATTACCAGGCAAGGTGGCTCACGCTTGTCATCCCAGCACTTTGGGAGGCCGAGGTAGGCGGATCATGAGATCAGGAGGTCAAGACCATCTGACCAACATGGTGAAATTCTGTCTCTACTGAAATACAAAAACAGCCAGGTGTGGTGGCATGTGCCTATAGTCCCAGCTACTCGGGAGGCTGAGGCAGGGGAATCACTTGAACCTGGGCGGCAGAGGATACAGTGAGCCAAGATCATGCCACTGTGCTACAGCCTGGGCAACAGAGCAAGACTCCGTCTCAAAAAAAAAAAAATTATTAATCAGATGCTTTACATTCTTTCTTCTTACTAAGTCGTCCAAACACAACCTGTGATCCACACTTAAAGCACGTCTCAATTTGAACACTCAAGTTCCATCAGAAATATTCAATCTGTATTTAGATTTCATACTAGTTACGATTGAAAAAGGAGAATCTAACTTGCTCCAACCATCTAAAAAGTTTTTCCCATGATTGAATTAAGACTGCCTTTAAAATTAAATGGAAAACATTTTGTAAATCAAATAGAAATGAATTGAATTAAATGAAATGAAATTTTGAGTTTCTCATTGGCACGAACCCTATTTCAAGTGCCCGGCAGCTACACGTGGCTGGTGGCTCTTGCATTGGAAGGCACAGCAGCATGTGATTCTCTGAGTTGCACTGAGTGATCTCTAAGCCCTTCAAATGTACGCTCCTCCCCTGCGTTTATACATGTGAGTGCTTTGTGTGCCGTGGACCCACTTCTGTGATGATAAATGGAGTAGGTAGGACAGATTCCCGTCTATACTGACAGCATAAAAACAGCACACTGTGGTACTTAAAAGGGTGATGTCTAGAGCCAGACTGTCCAGGTTCAAATCTTGCTTTGATTACTGACCAGCTGAGTGACCTTGGGTGATTCACCTAAGCTCTCTGTGTCCCAGCTTTCTCAGCGATGACACCGGGATGATGATGTTCATAATATGTACCTCACAGGTAGTCGTAAGGATTTGATACTACATGTAAAGTACAGATAATAGCTATCATCTATGGGGCATACAGAATGTGCTCAATAGATGTTGTCTTTCATTACACATTTTATCTAATTATAATCAAAGAATGTAAGGACTGGCCGAGATCAAAATCTCATCAATCTGTCCTTATCCAAGTGAGAAAACAGGGCCAGGAAAGGAAAGAACTCTCTAAAGTCACGTAGCAAGTTAATGATAGAAATCAACCCTCATCTCCTGATGCCCAGCCCAGTGACCCCTCCCCCTCCACTGTGCCCCCAACAATGCTGACATTTTTCCAGAAGAAACACCCCAACCTGCCAGACACATGAGCTCTTTATTTCTTCCCAGGGAATGAGTATGGCTTTAGCTGACGTGGCCACGCTGTCTGCCCCGGGGCTCTCTGCAGGCTCCGTGGAGCGGGGGGATGGGTAGTCAGTATGAAAGCTCACTGTGTTAGTACTTCAAGCTAGCCCCCATGTTCCCCCAGGAAAAAAACCCTGTGTATTCATTTGGGGACCTTTGCTTTTTGTTTGATATAGAACATTTGAAAAAATTAGAACAAAACAAAGCAGAAGAAAACAGGAAAATAGGCTGGGCGTGGTGGCTCACGCCTATAATCCCAGCACTTTGGGAGGCCTAGGTGGGTAGATCACTTGAGGTCAGGAGTTTGAGAGCAGCCTGGCCAACATGGTGAAACCCCATCTCTATTAAATATATATATAAAATAAATTTATATTAGATATATATAAATTAGGCAGGCATGGTGGTGCATGCCTATTGTCCCAGCGACTCGGGAGGCTGAGGCAGAAGAATTGCTTGAAACTGGGAGGCAGAGGTTGCAGTGAGCCAAGATTGTGCCACTGCACTCCAGGCTGGGAGAAAGGGCCAGACAGAAAGAAAGGAAAGAAAGAAAGAGAGAGGAAAAAAAAGAAAGAAAGGAAACGAAGGAAGGGAGGGAGGGAGGGATAAAAACCTATTAATACCATGTGGGCATGTATATTTTTTACCTATGATCTTTTTTTCTGTAGTAGAGGTTAAATTTTATTGATTGATATTCTTTTAGCATCTCTTCTGGGCAAGGCGCTGAGCAAGATACCAGATATATGGGGGTGAAAATAGATTCAGTTCCTGCCCATGAGATGCTTAGAATCTAGTGGGCCAATGGTCTTCAAACAGTTCATGACCAGAACTGCTATGTAATTAAATGTGGCTGGGCCCACAAGAAGATAAATCTCAGGACGCAGTGAGAGGACAGAATGGGGCCTTGAACTCGGGCTCCCTCTGGGTCCTGGAAGACCTCCAGAAGCTTAAAACCTGGCTGGGGATGAGGACAGGGGCTGGGTGGGAGAGCACAACCATTTTTCTAGCATAAGTCGGTATTCTGCTTCTGCCACTTAACATTGCGGCATAAACTTACCCCCACATCATTAAATACTCCCTATAAATTTCTTTTGGCAAATATTTCTAATGTGCTATATTTTTCTAACGAACCCTCCAATCACCTGTAGACAACCCAGTTGTCTCCAGTTTGAATTTTGGGTGTGTGTGGGTTTTTATTTGTTTGTTTTTATTATACTATCAGAAACAGCGCAGGGTTGGGCACAGTGGCTTACACTTGCAATCCCAACACTTTGGGAGGCTGCAGTGGGCGGATCACCCGAAGCCAGGAGTTCGAGATCAGCCTGGCCAATGTGGTGAAACCCCATCTCTACTAAAAATACAAAGAAAAAAAATAGCCAGGCTTGGTGATGGGTGCCTGTAACCCCAGCTACTCGGGAGCTGAGGCACGAGAATCACTTGAACCTGGAAGTGAGCAGACACTGCACCACTACATTCCAGCCTGGACAAAAGAGCCAGAGTGAGACTCTATCTCAAAAAAAAAAAAAAAAAAAAAAGAAAAAGAAAAAGACACAGCATTCTGGGGCTCAAAGGGGTGGAAAAAGGAACCTAGAACCATCTGGTTCCAAAGCATGACTTTAATCTCCATGGAGTCTGGTACTTGAGATAGTTTTCTTTAGGATAGCTTCCCAGATATGGAATTACTGGATTGAAAGGGCTTGGTTTGTTGTCGTTGTTCAGGCTGTTGACATCTGTGTTTGCAGACACTTTCTGCTGTTTTTTTTAAACTGTACTTCTAGCAGGTGACACACGCGCCGAGCCACACTGTTTGTAGATTCCGCCTCCACGTTTCCATCGTCCCTTTCCACCCTGCCCCCGGCTCTGTACGGCATCTCTCCATCCATATCCCACTGAGCTAGCGTTCAGGATGCAACCACGTTTCCTCAGCACATCTGACAGAGCCGGAGGGCAGAGAGAACCCTCAGCTGTCACTGGTGTTCCCCTGACACTGGTCACTGGACACAGCCAGGGCAGTATTTGGGAAGTTCCTTGTTGTTCCTGGAAGTTTCCCCATCAGGCTTGCTCTGACACTGGGCCAGCCAGTGGGAGGCTCAGCTCTCCTTCCATGTCTATGCCTCCTTTCTCCTCAAGTCCCTCACCTCTCAGATACCCGTGGGACACCCCAAGGGCCTGGGTGACACAAAGGAGTATCAGTGTCACTGTCCCATTTTCTCAGATTCCAGGCAAGGAGGCTCTTTGGTGCCTTCATTCTTCCTGGGCTTACAGGGTCCTTCGCAGCCCGTCCCGCTGGAGTCTTGTTCGGATTACCTGAGCCGAGGCCCTGTCCCTCTCCTGGGCTTCTGCTTGGGACTGGCCTGAAAAAGCTGCCTCCTTCCTGGACTGGGATCTGTGCCCCCAACCTCTGTCTTCTCCTATTCTGAAACCAACCACTCCCCTCCATCCCTTCCTGGTCTTGTTCCATCACTTTCCAGAATTTGAGGCACAACTAGAGATGATTTTCAGGGGCACACAGTGTAACTTCAGGTGGCGAATGAACTTAGCATTAAATCACACCAAATCGCATGGCAATACAAGTTGAAATAACTGTTATTTTTCAATGTTCTGTCATTCCTTCTGATTCTATCAGATAGTCTGATGATGATGTGTCTTTTAGCATCTTTGATGTGGCTTTATTTTTAGTATGCTTATTTTTACAATTACCTTCTATTTTAGGCAAGCCATATAAATTGTCCCTTTAGGTTTTAATGTCTTCTAATTTTTTTCATGTCAACATACATACCTAATTTTACATATGTAGAATCATATCATACATGGTTTTTTTTTTTTTTGAGACAGAGTCTCACTCTGTCACCCAGAGCGGAGTGCAGTGATGCGATCTCGGTTCACTGCAACCTCCGCCTCCAGGGTTCAGGCAACTTTCCTGCCTCAGCCTCCTGAGTAGCTGGGACTACAGGTGCGCCCCACCATGCCCGGCTAATTTTTTTGTATTTTTAGTAAAGACAGGGTTTCACCATGTTGGTCAGTCTGGTCTCCCGACCTCAGGTGATCCGCCCTCCTCGGCCTCCCAAAGTGCTGGGATTACAGACGTGAGCCACCGTGCTCGGCCACATGATTTAAGCATAGCCTTTTACTTTCTTTGCTTGCCTTTCCTCCCCCACATCTTCCATGGCTGTGACTGTGTCCCACGACCAGCTGCGTAATTTTCGGGGACCGGTGCAAAATGAAGATGCAGGGTCTTTGGTTCAACAAATTATGAGGAATTTCAAGACGGCAACAGCAGAGCATTTGAGCAAGCGCGGGTCCTTCTAAGCATAGGGCCCCGCACGCAGTCCACTGCCCATGGAGCTGGCCCTGCTCGACCCCTTCCCCGAAGCCCACCCATTTAATTTTTCCATTGTGATCATCTGCTGTGTGTTCATTCACACTTATCTTCACATTCCTGTAATCATACCAGTTCACAGAGGGGTCTTTTGTCTTTGTTTTACAAAAATTGTATCATATTACATTTTCTTCTCTGCATCTTGCTTTTCCTACTCAACACAGCTTGGAAATCCTGCCAACCCATCTGGGCCTATTTCATTCTTTATAAAGGCTGCATAAGATGCCACGCTGTAAGTGGAACACAATTGATTCAGCAGTTTCCCCTGTGAATGGGCATTCACCCTGTTTCTGAGTTTTTGCCATTCAAAAATCTGTAATCAGCCAGGCTTGGTGGCTCACGCCTGTAATCCCAGCACTTTGGGAGGCTGAAGTGGGCAGATTGCTTGAGCTCAGGAATTTGAGACCAGCCTGGGCAACATGGTAAAACCCCGTCTTTACAAAAAATATACAAAAATTAGCTGGCACTGTGGCGAGCGCCTGTAGTCTTAGCTGCTTGGGAGACGGAGGTTTAAGAATCGCTTGAACCCAGGAGGTGGAGGCTGCAGTGAGCTGAGATGACGCCACTGCACTCCACTGCACTCCAGCCTGGGCGACAGAGCGAGACTGTCTCAAAAAAAAAAAAAAAAAGTGATTATGATATCTGAGAAACACTGATCGTGCATTCAGCCCTTTGTGAAACGAGGCCTGGATGGAAAGACAATTCGAGGTAATTTCTGCTCTCGTTGCTGCAGCACAGAAGTCAGAGAACACAGAAGCCAGGTTCCCTTCTAGGGATAGGGGATGGGTGAATGCTTGACACAAAAATAAAGCCCTCGAGTATATCTGCTTTTGACAAACTGCCTTGGAGCTGGCAGCTGTTGCTCACTCTTTCATTCAGTCAGTCAATAAACACTCCCTTGGACACTGTGGGGGACACAGGGCTGACCCAGCCTTGGGCCCTGCCTTCTAGGGTTTTCTGATCTAGGAGAACACATTTGTGTCTTTATGCATGAGAAAGTGATTTTCCAGTCCCAGAGAGAGAGATAAACTGAGCTAAAGCCCCCCTCCAACACACACACACACACACACACCACACACACACGGTCATAATCATACATGCACACAGTCACTCACACATACATGCACACACCTCACAATTATACACACTGCAGCCATCCTTCAATCCCCCCTCCCCCACCCCACGTAGCAACATTGAAAACTATGCTGGAGCACTGGGGCTGTTGCTGTGGGAACCGGGATTCTGAAATCCTAACCTGTGGGCATCAAAGCTGCAGAGTCTGTGCTCTGAATCTGGAGGCATTTCCCCTTCAGGGGGTCAGGCTGGGCAGACAGCCAGGGAGTTAGCAAGGATGGCAATTAGAGGGCTGATGACTTTCTGCCTGATGGTGGAGAGACGCTCACTGTTTCCTGGAGAGGGCTGTGTCTGCCAGGGTGTGCACACACACACACACGTGCTCAGGTGCAGGAGGTGAGTCCGTGGAATCTGCTCTGGTGAAGCTCCAGGAATGTGTAGCGGTCACATCCGAGTCTTCAGCCTCTGCATCGATCAGGCCAGGCTAGGCAAGGCTGTAGCAACAAGGACACCCCAAAATCTTCATGGTTTAACATGATAAAGGCTTACTTCTTACTCACATAAAATCCAAGCTGGGTCAACAGCCCCTTTCCTCTTGCAGTTCCTCCACAACCCGGAGCTTCTAATATCCTTCAACAGGGAAGATGTAAATGGAAAAGGCTCACTGCCTCTTACCTGCCTTGTCTCAAAAGTGAGCACAGGCCGGGCGCAGTTGCTCACGCCTGTAATCCCAGCACTTTGGGAGGCCGAGGCAGGCAGATCACAAAGTTAGGAGATTGAGACCATTCTGACCAACATGGTGCAACCCCGCCTCTACTAAAATATAAAAAAATTGGCTGGGCATGGTGGTGGGCACCTGTAGTGCCCGCTACTTGGGAGTCTGAGGCAGGAGAATCGCTTGAACCCGGGAGGCGGAGATTGTCATGAGCCGAGATCACTGCATTCCAGCCTGGTGACAGAACAAGACTCTGTCAAAAAAAAAAAAAAAAAAAAAATGAGCACACGTCTTCTGCCCAGACTTCAACCTGCCCAACCTCAGTGCAAGAGAAACCAGGAAATGCAGAGGAGTTCATAAGCAAGCGCAACAGACCCTGCCCCAGAGCCTCCCTCTGTGCTTTGTAAGCTCAGCATCCCAGCCCAGATGGGAGCCAAGTCCTTGGAGACAGTTTAAATCCTGTCTCGGCAGCTTGCTCACTGGGTGGCCTCAGGCCTCAGGTGGCATCAGTCAGGGTCCCACCAGGAAACAGATGGCACACCTAGAATATGAATTTCAAGGGGATGCATTTACAGAAGAACTATTTACAAAAGGCAACGCAGTAAGTAGAATCTAGGAGCATCTTTTGGCTGAAGGAGACACAACTAGGGAGTGATCGGTGGGTCCCAGTAGGAGACAGTCAGTGAGAGGTCACCTTGAATAAACAATGTCCTTCACAGGAGGGACACAGCCTGCCCGAGGGGCCTCACAGGGAGGGGCCAGAGGAATCAGCATCACGTCTTCGCTTGCTGCTTCCTATGTCTGCTAGGGCTCCCCATTGGCTAAATCCGACAGAAACCATAACACCCAGGAAGACACTGGTTAATCTAAACAGGTCAGCCTCCCAGGGCAGAATGTGGAACAAATGGACACTATTTGGCAGGGACAAGTGACTTTTGTTACGGGAGCCTCCTTTTCCTAATCTGTAAAATAAGAATGCTAATACCTGCCTCATTGCATCTTTGAAAGTAAACAGAATAATATATGAAATACCTGGCATAGAATAGCCCTTAGTGAATGCTAGTTTCTCAGTGTCTGAAAGCACTTTGCAGTCCAGTGGCTCCCAGCCCAGGATGTACCAACTATTCTAAAGTCTGGTATGAAATTCTCAACAAATTCTGCAAAGAAATTATTTTTTTCTAAATCACTCCCACTTTTGAGCTTTCTCTGTATGTCAAGTATTTCATACCTTGTCTTATTTCAGCCTCATGATATTTTCCTAAGTGTCATGGCTAACAGATTGGAACCGGCACAGAAAGATTAAGTCACCCATTCATGGTCACGAAGCCAGTTTGCGGGTCTGGCCCCAATGCCCACTGCTAGTCCTTCCTGTTCTACTCTGATTTCTGAAGATGTGTGTGCGATGAGTAAAGCAGAGGATCCTGAAACGGCAGTGTTTGAGAACTTTCCCTACCAGGAAGGGAGGCAAATGCAAATGCACCCAAAGCTGAGGACCACGTCTTTCCAAAGGCCTCATATAGTCACCACAGGCTCCAGGAAGTGCCCCCTACTCATCAGGGTGCCTCTGTGGCCTCCACACCTGAACTCACCCACTGTGCTGCTGCTGGTTAATTTCAGGTCATCCATCTCCAGCTCCATCTGACCGGCTCAACACCAGCAGCGCAGAGCGTGAGCTCTGGGAGCCAGGTAAGCAAACATTCTCTCTGGGGGTCCACGGTCAGCTTTCTGTAGGTGGTCCCTCAGGATAATAAAGAAGGGCAATGGACATTTAGGGTATGAGGGAAGCTCCCTGACTCCAGACAACACTTCTTCCTGACTCATCACCTGAGGTTCGACTATTAATTCACTTTGAGATCTTAAAACTACCATTTTTGAGAGCCTACTGATAAGTCACATACAGATGGTCAGGTATGGCTGGAGCATTTTTTTAAAATTCAGCCCCCGTAGCGACTGCCAAAAATTGCCACTGCTGACTATATGTCAAGTCGTCATGGTGGAGTATTGGGGAAAGTGTTCAATTAGCAATAATCACACCTCAGGTAAACCTCATTGGCTATGATACTGCCACTGCGCAAAGCTGGGCTGGAGCATTTTAAGGGGATTTGTTGAGAACAAGCTAAAGAGCTCCTGGTGTGGGTGGCAGGGATCCACCAGACGGGTCCTGGATTTACTCAACAGACATTTGTTAAGGACCTACTCTGTGCAAAGCTGTATGCTAGCACTGGGGGTGCAATCCTGGGCCAAAAGGGGCCGGTGGTTCCCAAAGAAAGGGGTCTGGGGAAGTGAGAACCACCATCAGCTGAAGCAACCCATCATGAACCCCACAGCCAGCCGCTTGCCAATCCTCCAGGGTTCCCTGGTCACTGTGACAGCTGCGGCGACAGTACCCTCAGAGGAAGAGAGGGAGAAGGAGGAGGAGGGGGAGGGGAGGGGAGGGAGAGGAAGGAGGAGGGAGAGGGGAGTGGGGGGGGGAGTGGGGGGGGAGGGGAGGGGAGGGGCAGGGGTGGGGGGAGGGGGAGGGGAGGGGGGTGTGAGGGGGGGGGGGAAGGGGGAGAAGGAGAGGGAGAGGGAAGCATGCACCCACAGGACCAGGGCCCCTGAACCCAGAACTCTCCCTTTCTTTCACAAAAAGGTGCCTCTGGAGACAGGAGCAAGTGAGAAGAATTTGTGGGGACTGGACCCCTGGTTGTCTGTCACCCATCTTAACCTCTAGAGTCACTCCTGAGCCCCACCTGCTCCTGACTCTAAGGAGAACCACAGGGTCGGTCCCAGGTGTGGGGCTAGGGACCAAGTGTAGGGGTGGAGTCTAGAGGCCAGATCCAGACCAAGGCGGGCTCAGGATGAGCCACCCCAGCTCCATTTTGCAGATTGGAAAGCTGAGACCCAGAGCCAGGCAGGGCCTTGTCAAAGATCACGCGCAGAGTCAGTGCCAGAGCCTGGGCAACCGCGCGCCCGGGCCCCACCGCTCTCAGTTCTCTCGTCTGACACTTCCAGGGGAGAGGATCCGGGTCCGTCTGACGAACGGGAGCAGCGGCTGCAGCGGGACGGTGGAGGTCCGGCTCGAGGCGTCCTGGGAGCCCGCGTGCGGGGCTCTGTGGGACCGCCGCGCCGCCGAGGCCGTGTGCCGCGCGCTGGGCTGCGGCGGGGCGGAGGCCGCCTCCCTGCTCGCCCCGCCGACCCCCGAGCCGCCGCCCCCGCCCGCAGCCGGGAACACCAGCGCCGACGCGAACGCCACCCTGGCTGGGGCGCCAGCCCTCCTGTGCAGCGGCGCCGAGTGGCAGCTCTGCGAGGTGGTGGAGCACGCGTGCCGCAGCGACGGGAGGCCGGCCCGGGTCACCTGTGAAGGTGCGAGCGCACCCCCTACCCGGGCCCCCACCTGCCCCACTGCCCAGGCCTTCAGCCCCTGCCCCTGGCTCCAGCCCCTGGACCCAAGCCTCGCCCTCCTGACCTCCAGCCCCACCGCCTACCAGCGCAAACGCACCGGGCTCCCATACCCGACGACGGTCTCCAGTCATTTCCAGACCTGAGCGTTTCCTCGGGTCTGGCCTCCAGACTCCACCCCTACACTTGGTCCCCAGCCCCACCCCTGGGTTCCCAATGCTAACCCGATCTCTAACCCCACTTACTGGGCCCGCTGCTTCCCTCCCCACTCCCGTTCCGGGCCTCTATCTCCTCCCCTTTCCCCCTATACATAAACTTGCCAGGTTCACAAGTCCCTTAGTGGCTCCCAGGTCCCCAGACCTGCCCTCGAGGCCCCGCCCACCAGGTCTCTGGCCCCTCCCACCAGCCTGCATCTCTGCGTACCCCATCTGTAGCCCTGGGGGGATTCCCAGTCTCGCCCACCAGGCTACAGCCCTCTCACTGGGCCCACAACCCGCTCAAAATTCTCCTGCCAGTCCAGCCATCACCCCAACCCTCCATCCCTCGCCGGGTGCCCCATCGTCCACCACCCCCTCCCACCCCTAGAGAACCGTGCGCTGCGCTTGGTGGACGGTGGCAGCCCCTGCGCCGGCCGCGTGGAGATGCTGGAGCGTGGCGAGTGGGGATCGGTATGCGATGACACTTGGGACCTGGAGGACGCCCATGTGGTGTGCAGGCAACTGGGCTGCGGCTGGGCGATCCAGGCCCTGCCGGGCTTGCACTTCTCGCCCGGCCGCGGGCCCATCCACCGGGACCAGGTGAACTGCTCCGGGACGGAAGTCTACCTGTGGGACTGCCCGGGGCTGCCGGGACAGCGCTACTGCGGCCACAAAGAGGACGCGGGCGTGGTGTGCTCAGGTCAGTGGGCGGAGTCGCTGAACCGTGGTCACCACCGACACTCACCACAGGTCTACCGGCGCCAAGCCTGGAGTTAGTGCGGCAGAGATGTTTCCTGCCCTTGATCTGGAGTTCAGGAAGGGAGATGAGACTGAGACAAACATAACTCAGGAGAGAAAGTGGTAAATGTCCCCAAGAAAGGCCAGGTGGAGTCTAGAGGCAGCAGGCAGTGCCGAGCTGGAAGCTAAGGTGGGCCACCTCCTGGAAGAGGTGACATTAAAAGTGGGACTCACTTTGGGAGGCCAAGGTGGCTGGATCATAAGGTCAGGAGATCGAGATCATCCCAGCTAACATGGTGAAATCCTGTCTCTACTAAAAAAAACTACAGGCCGGGCGCGGTGGCTCAAGCCTGTAATCCCAGAACTTTGGGAGGCCGAGGCGGGTGGATCACAAGGTCAAGAGATCGAGACCATCGTGGTCAACATGGTGAAACCCCGTCTCTACTAAAAATACAAAAAATTAGCTGGGCATGGTGGTGTGTGCCTGTAATCTCAGCTACTCAGGAGGCTGAGGCAGGAGAATTGCCTAAATCCAGGAGGCGGAGGTTGCAGTGAGCCGAGATCGCACCATTGCACGCCAGCCTGGGTAGCATGAGTGAAACTCCGTCTCAAAAAAAAAAAAAAACCTACAAAAAATTAGCTGTGCGTGGTGGCACGCACCTGTAGTCCCATCTACTTGGGAGGCTGAGGCAGGAGAATCACTTGAACCTGGGAGGTGGAGGTTGCAATGAGCTGAGATCGCACCACTGCACTCCAGCCTGGGCGACAGAGGGAGAAAAAAAAAAGTGGGACTCTTACCGAGTGGGAGTTGGCCACCTGCATTCAAGCAGCAAGGGGAGACGAGGCAGGGAGGCCTTTAAGGAGGCTGTTGGTCTGTCCAGGTGAGGCCAGAACGTTCTGGACCAGCCAGTGCCTCTATTTGATATGCAGGAGATGGGGGAGGTGGGTGTGTTAAAATATAGTTCTGATTTAGTAGGTCTGGCACAGGGCTGGAGAGTCTGCGTTTCTAACGAGATCCCAGGCAATGCTGCTGCTGCTGCACAGACCACACTTAGAGTAGCAAGGGTCTAGAGATCCCATCAGGGCTGGCTAGAGCAGATGGGGCAGGTGTGGGGGACACAGACACAGGAGGGAGAACACACAAGATCTGGAGACCAAATGGCTGCACTGGTGCCTGCACTGCTGGGTCTGGGCTGGCAGGAATTTCAGCCCAAAGGATCCTGACCTGACTCTGCCTCCTGCCCCTTCCTTCCAGAGCACCAGTCCTGGCGCCTGACTGGGGGTGCTGACGCCTGCGAGGGGCAGGTGGAGGTCCACTTCCGAGGGGTCTGGAACACAGTGTGTGACAGTGAGTGGTACACGTCGGAGGCCAAGGTCCTCTGCCAGACCCTGGGCTGTGGCACTGTGGTGGAGAGACCCAAGGGGCTGCCCCACTCCTTGGCCGGCAGGATGTACTACTCCTGTAATGGGGAGGAGCCCACTCTCTCCAACTGCTCCTGGCGGTTCAACAACTCCAACCTCTGTAGCCAGTCGCTGGCAGCCAGGGTCCTCTGCTCAGGTAATCCATCCCACTTCACTCTCCCCAGCTTTGAGCCAGAATTCTACCTGAATCCATGTCCTAAAAACTTACGGTCCAAGGACCACAATAGGCACGAGATCAGCAATAGCACATGAGGCGTAAGAATGACCATTGTCCTTACTGTGCCCAGGGGGACAGTGCTAATCAATCAAGGCATTTTCAGGTGCTCCACTCAGCCCCAGAATGATGAATCATATATGAAGACATTAGGTGCTAAGCAATGGTTCCTATGGACTGGGATTGACTCAAGAGTTGAAACGAATTTGCCATCCCAGGCCTGGTGATCACAGTAAAAATAATATTGCAGGCCCTACTAATAATACTGGCGACAGCTTCTGGAACCCTGATTATGTGCTGGGCATTGCTGAGCACTCAGTAGCTCTTATCTCAGCTAAGCCTCTTACCCACTCTAAGCTGGGTTCCACCATACTTCACCAAATCTAAGATGGCGTTGTTAATAAGTCGCACCATTATTATTTTATGTACCATAAAGAACAAACACTGCCAAAATAAACCGCCCAGCATAATGATCAAGGCCACGATCCCAATTTCAGACGTGTTAAAGTTGGAAAAAATGAGTGTTCTACCTGAAGAAGCACGATATTTGCATTCTTACGGCATTCAGACACCTGGTTACAAATTCGGGCTCTGCCATTCACAAGCAAGGAGGCTTCTGACAGTGTGGATGCTGAGACAGCTGGGAAACCCGATTCTATCTGCCGAGGGACTTTTAAGCTCCTTTCTTTGTGAGCATACCTACCCAACGGGAATGCCGATTACAATAATGAAGATCATGTCAGCTCTTCATCTTCCTAGGCTGCTTAAGAACAAACTGAAGCTGATGGAAAGGGGATTTGTGGTCTGCAGTAGCTTACACAGAAAGAAGGGATAATTCTATTAGCCCTTTATTCTAACCAAAGAGCCTTCCCAGCATTTAATCCCTGAGTTCCTCCTTACTGTCGGGGGAGGGAGGTAGGGAGGTAAGCTTCCCTAGCCACATGCCCCTGATGGGAGCACAAGCCTAGTTCTGAGTCACTTGTCTGTCCCGTTCAGTTTCTAACCCAAGGCCTGGCACACAGTAGGTGCTCAGTAGCAGGCACTGAGTGACTGGGTGGTGCTTTCTCACAGCCTCCCGGAGTTTGCGCAATCTGTCTATTCCCGAAGTCCCTGCAAGTGTTCAGCCAGTCACCATAGGTAAGTGTTGCTGGGCACTATGCAGTTCCCCAGAAGCTTAAGTGTGTGTGTGTGTGTGTGTGTGTGTGTGTGTGTGTGTGTGCGCGCGCATCTGTGCGGGGGTGAGGAATGGTTTGGTCCCCATCCCCCACCTCCAGCCAATGGACTTGCCTCCCCGGTCTCTCTGGGCACTTTCTGCTCCTTCTATATCCCCTCTTTGCCAAGTCAGCCCACAGCGCACTGAGTCCTGATACTTACTGGACAGAAGGCCATTCCTCCACTTTCCTGTGAGCTCCTGGAGAAGGAAAGAGCTGAAGAAAGTTGATACCACCTCGAGCAGGGGGTCGGAGGTCAGGGGGCGGCGGGGGGAGGGTGAATTTGGCCCTTCCCGGTATTGGGAATGCTGGCACACGACCCTGTGTTTATAACGGCCCAGACACGGGGCCTAGTGCCTTATTACCAATATTTTCCAACCCTTTAATCCCTCTGCAGCCAAATGGGAGAGGTCTCATTATAATCCTTACATCAAGAAAGGGGCTGCGGCTCCGAGGCTGAAGTCACAGCTGGTGACTGCTGGCCAGAATTGACAAGCAAGGCTCTGAATTTCAGATCGGTTCTTGCTCGACTCCCTAGCTGTGTGTAGCTTGGCCAGCATCGGGGCAGACTCCCAGGATTCCAGTCCCAGCCGTGCCGCTTGCTAGCTGTGTGCCGTTGGGAAACTCTGAACCTCCCTGAGCCTCAGACTCCTCAATTATAAAATGGAGGTGACTAGCCTACAGTACCTTCCTCCTAGCATTGCTGTGAGGCTCCAGTGAATTAATTTTTGTAAAACACTTAGAACAGAGCCTCGAAGACAGTAAGAACTGTCTGAAGGTCTGCTGTTGTGAGTATTTAGTTCAGGCCTAGAGCCCTTTGCAGTCCTGGGATACCCACAGGGCCGGCCCAGACTCCCTTGCTCTGCCTCCTGGCTCTGCCATCTTCTCTCAGACACCCCAGAGGCAGTGAACAGGGGCTCAGGGAGGGAGCACAGAGGCCCTAGCAATAGAGGACAGCACAGAGATGAAATGAAATGCTCCAACTGCACACACCGCCGAGCAAGCTCCTGCCAGACCCGCAGGCAACCTGCACACGATCTCTCTAACTGAGGTCAGGATGGGGATCCACCTGAGCCCCGAAGGGCAAAGAGTGAAGCCGAAGAGAGATCTGGGGACCACGCCCCAGCCTGGGGCCCAGCAGCAGCCACAGCCCTCTGGACCCAGGTTCACGGGCCTCGCATGGCCAGCTTCACGGGTCTCCCAAGGCCAGGTTCACAAGCCTCGCACGGCCGCAGCACCCAGCCTCACTCCCACATCTGCTTCCTGCTGCTAGATTCAGCTCCCATCCTGGCCCTAACTTCCCCATTTGCAGACAGAAAGGGGAGAGAGGAGAAAATGAAGGCAAGGAGAGGGTTCTCTCCCAGGGGAAGCAGACACCGCCCCCGGCAAGGCAGTCTGGATATCCCCCTCCCCATTGCTGTCACCACTTGCCATCTAGCCATATGGTCTGCTCACTCCGGGCATCCTCCTCACTGCCCCCTGTACCCATCTTTCTGCTTTGCATTCTTTTAAGCAGAGGGGAGGCTGAGGCAGGGGGAAGGCAAGAAGTCACCCCAGGGCGGGCTGCAGGGGTGGAAGACCCTGAATCCCAGACCCCACTCCAGTCCTCATGGAGGGAATGTCTAGTGGGAAGAAGGGCGGTCCCAGGCACAGCTGATGGTCTGTTCACTGCCAGAGGTGGCTCAGAGTCACTGTCTCTGAGAAGTCAGCCTAGGTCTTCCCCGCAGAGAATGAGGTGCCTTTTGTAGGGCCTCACGCCCCCACTGTCGATGCTCAAACCTCCATCACAGCAGGTGCCTCACCATATTGGATTGGGTTACTTATTGACCTCTCCACTAGACAGAGCCCCTAAGGCCTGTGATACTGTTGTCATGTGTGTAGCCCCGGGGCCGAGTGCCAGGCGCACAGCGGTACTCAATAATTGTCTATTGAGCAAAGACTAAATACTGAAGAGCTAGCAGACAGATAGATCTCTGCAGCCTGGTGGCCAGGGTTGTTTTTCAGGCAGTAATTCATTTAATCAATTACTCATGCATTCAATATGCATTTATTGAGCACCTACTATATACCACACACTTAAAAGCAGATGGGAAAAACTGGGAAAGGAAGCGAGGAGGAAGATAGGATGAAAAGGTAAGTAGATCAGCTATACAGAGAATGAAAAGGCAAGAAGGGTGAGTGCCCATTCCTCTTTCTTCCTGAATTGGAATTCTTGTTTCCAGAATCTTCTGTGACAGTGAAAATAGAGAACACGGACTCTCGGGAGCTAATGCTCCTCATCCCTTGCATTGTTCTGGGAATTCTCCTCCTTGGCTCCCTCATCTCCATAGCCTTCATCCTCTTGAGAATTAAAGGAAAATATGGTAAGTGCAAGGTTCTGGGAGCCACAGCCATCCCAGGGGGATGTGGAGCCTTGGCAGAACCCCAGCAGCAGTGGTGTGGTCCAGCAATGGCCACCCATCCCTAGCCCTGGGGAGTTCCCCATCATGGGAAGGATTTTCCCAGCAAGCCCAGCAGACATGGAACCACCATCTTGGAGGACCAGACTCTGTGCGTGCGTGCGTGCGTGCGTGCGTGCGTGCGTGTGTGTGTGTGTGTGTGTGTGCATGTACACTCCTGCTAGTGTTGGGGAATGAGGAGGGTGGTATCTTGATAAGAACAGATCAGAACCAGGTAGACTGGGAGAGGGCAAAAAAATGACTTGTAGAATTTCTGCCTCCCCTTCCCTCAGCCCTCCCCGTAATGGTGAACCACCAGCACCTACCCACCACCATCCCAGCAGGGAGCAATAGCTATCAAGCGGTCCCCATCACCATCCCCAAAGAAGAAGGTAGGATGTCCCCCATCCTTGGTGCGGGAGGGCTGGGGAGGACAGGAAGGGTGTACTTTCTGGAAGGTCAGCACTGCTTAGGTCAAAGCAGTACACAGCTAGAGATGAGATCGGGGCCAGCCCACTCACAGCCCTGCAACCCTGAGCAGGCTCAAGTCGTTCCTGGATGTTGATGGGCAATGACCTTCCAGTTCAGTCACGCTAGAACTCCAGAGTTTTCAGTTCTGGACAAATACAGACTAAGGACATTATAGATCTTGGTTCTCAGAGGAAAGCTCTGTTCTGCTTTGCTCTGATAGTTGGCTGGTAGGCTTGTGATATCATCATCCCTTTCAGTGTCCTGCCCAATCAGCCTTGCGAAGCCTCATCAAGATTCTTCTAGAATATGGTTTTATTTCATATTTTCTGAGCAAAAAAAAAAAAAAAATTGGGGCCATTGGCAGTGGCTCACACCTATAGTCCCAATACTTTGGGAGTCTGAAGCAGGCGGATCACTTGAGGTCAGGAGTTCGAGACCAGCCTGGCCAACATGGCAAAACCCTGTCTCTACTAAAAATGCAAAAATTAGCCAGATGTGGTGGCACACACCTATAATCCTAGCTACTGGGGAGGCTAAAGCTGGAGAATCACTTGAACCCAGGAAGCGGAGGTTGCAGTGAGCAAAGATCATGCCACTGTACTCCAGCCTGGGTGACAGAGCAAGTCTCTGTCTCAAAAAAAAAAAAAAAAAAAAAAAACAAACCTGGGTCAGTCACTCGTCCTTTATGATATATGGATTTATACCTCTTGAAAGTCTTGCAGAGGAATTTGAGTTGAATCAACTTGCATTATGAATATATTCAATCACCTTTATCGGAAGGAGTTCAATGACATAAAAACCAATACCAAACTCAGCCAAATGTTATAAATATCCTTTGCACAGAGTGTCCATATATTTGAGAAGAGACTGTGAATACAGCATCTAGCACAAGGCTTAGCACAGAGCAGGTGCTCACTGAATAGTACAGTCTAGAGCCGGCTCTGGGCAAGGTAAGAACCTGTCTGCACCTCAGCTCCCTCCAAGGTAAAATGGGGATAACGGTGTACCTACTTCACAGAGTTCTCATGAGATAATATTTATAAATGTTAGTATAGTGCCTCGCATATAATAAGTACTGTGTTAAGTGTTTGCTAAATAAATGTTTAATTCTCCATATTGGAAGTGGATGAAGCGAGCCTCGAAAATCCAGACTGGGTGGTTTGTACAAGATGGGGTACCCAGGCCAGGCATGGTGGTGCACGCCTGTAGTCCCCACACTTTGGGAGGCCAAGGCAGATGGATTGCTTGAGCCCAGGAGTTTGAGACCAGCCTGGGCAACGTGGTGAAAACCTGTCTCTGCAAAAAAATTCAAAAATTATCTGGGTTGGTGGCGCACGCCTGTGGTCCCAGCTACTTGGGAGGCTGAGGTGGGAGGATGATCTGAGCCCAGGAGATCAAGGCTGCAGTGAGCTGTGATGGCACCACTGCACTCCAGCCTGGACAACAGAGTGAGATCCTGCCCCTCCCCCCGCCACCAAAAAAAAGGCTGCTTGGTGCTCCCCTGCCACTCTGCCTCTCATCTCTGACATGAGACACACTTTCTACCGTCTCTCCCTATGCCTTCCCACCTGCCACTTTGCCATGCCCCGACTCTGTTCTCTCCCCCAGTTTCCACGCTGCCCATCCAGGTCCAGGCCCCGCGCCCTGAGGACTCAGACTCCGGCTCAGACTCAGACTACGAGCACTATGACTTCAGCGCCCAGCCTCCTGTGGCCCTGACCACCTTCTACAGTGAGTGCCTAGCCGGGCTCCCAAGGGCCCACCTGCCTGAATCAGGGAGGGGACCCAGCTGGCCAGGGGACCATCAGTAGTCCTGCCTCGTAACCCCTGTATGACGTGGGCAGAATCCCCCAGTGACCCACTGGATTGACAGTAAATGGCCCTACATCGACGTTTTCAAAGTACTCTGTGACCTTGGAGTCGCTTGATGTCTCAGGTCATCTCCACTCTGACCTCTGTCTCTCCCATGTTTGTCTCTGGCCATGTAGGGTCTTAAGACGAGGCCTTTGACATTCACCTAAAGGTGGTTCTCTGTGCGAGAGACGGAGGCTCAGTTGGCAGGGGTTCTTACACGCCCTGTACCCCTCCGTGCTCCATCCTGCCCTGTCTGACCCCGTCAGCCCCGCCCATTCCCCACCTCCACTGTCACGCCAGCTTGTGCCTCATAGCCAGCTGGTCCAGCTTTTGTCTTTGCCTTCTGGGGATAGGAAGAGGAAAGATAAGGCTGAAGGTAGGGCCCAAGAATGCTGGGAGGTTGGAATAGACCACAGCGTCCCACACCCTATTGTGGGTCATTTGGGAGCTTGTCAAAAACTCCCGAGCCTCCCCCCCCACACCTAACGTATCAGTCAGGATGAGAGCTCTGCTGTGTGGGACAGAAGGCTCCAAATGACAGTGTCCTAAGAAATTGTCAAGGGCCCAGTCCCCTTCTTTCTTGCTGCTGTGCAGTCCCTAAGGTGTCGCCCTCATTTACGTGGTCCAGAATGGCTCACCTCCATGTCCACATTCCAGGGAAGGGTAAGGGAAAGACGGGATGCTGGAGATGGCCCTGGCATTCCCACTCACAACCCAGCACCCAGAACGGAAACCCCCTAGCTGCAAGAGAGGTGGGGAAACAAAGCCTCTGTCCTGGGCAGCTGTGTCCCGATAAAAGCCTGAGTGGACACTGGAGAACAGACAGCTGTCCCTGCCCCGCCTGCTAACCCAGGGCTTCTGGGGGTGGGACACGGATGATTCCACTTCTCCTGGCCCATGGACCGGTGTTTGGGAGCCACAGGGATGAAATATCTGTCAAACGTGAGATTCTGAGTCCAGGCGTGTAAGATGCAAGACTGAGAGTCCACGGTACTGTAACGTAGAGACTCAAAGTCAGCCGCACCAGGTTCAAAAGAGCTGACTCCAGATCCCAGACACTCCTGCTCTCAAGGCCCTATAAATCTCTATCTGATTCTGAAACTTGAAGGTGCCACAGAGCCTGTGATACAGTGATTCCAGACCATCTGGGTTTCACTCTGGGAAGGCTTCTTGAAGGGGCAAATACATGTCTTTCTCCTGCCCAGAGCTACCAGGTCGCAAGGACAGAACTCAGACTCTTGTTATCCCTCTAAGTAGCAGGAGGGACAGCTGGGGCTGGGGGCTGAGGGGTTCTGGCCCCAGGCTAGTTAAACACGTTGGCCCTCGATTGAGACGCGGGGTCTGCTGGATGAGGATTTGAACCTGGGATGTGAAGGGAAACACTAAGCCCTCTCGGCGTCTGGAGTTTTCCTCCCACCCCGTTCAGCATCCCCAGCCCCAAGGAAATCCAGCCCCTTCTCCAGGCTCCTAAAGTGATGAGGTTGAGCCTTCACCCCTCCCCGCTGCCACCTCTGCTTGCAGATTCCCAGCGGCATCGGGTGACAGATGAGGAGGTCCAGCAGAGCAGGTTCCAGATGCCACCCTTGGAGGAAGGTGAGTCAGGCTGCGGAGGGGTGTGAATGGCAGCCCTGCCTCCAGACAGTAGCTCAGCTCGCCTTGAAACTTTCCAGCAGGAACCTCCCACAAGGAGTCTTTCCTGACTTTATCAAATCCCACAGGCAGTAAGTGCTTTCTGAAGTCTGACTTAAAGCCCTCTTGCTGCATTGCTTCTTTCGTCACCATTCTCCCTTTCCTGGCTTAGGGCTTGAAGAGTTGCATGCCTCCCATGTCCTAGCTGCCAACCCTGGACACTGCATTACACACCCGCCACCCCTGGGCCCTCAGCATCACCCGAGGGGCAACAGCGAGTCGAGCACCTCTTCCGGGGAGGATTACTGCAATAGTCCCACAAGCAAGCCGCCCCCATGGAACCCCCAGGCATTTTCTCCAGAGAGGCATTCCTTCCCAGAGCAGCCCCCAAACTTGGAGCTTGCTGGCACCCAGACAGCCTTTTCAGGTAAGCTGCACCTCCCCCATCCCCCATCCCATAGCCAGCCTAGCTGGAGGGGGCATAAAGCTGGGAGCCCTGAGCCAGGCTGAGGTTGGACTCTCCCCAGTTCCGCAGCCACTCGCTGTGTGCCCTTGAACAAGCCTCCTCCCATCTCTGGGCCTTCCCTTTGTCATTTGTCAAGCTGAGGACTTGGCTCTCAGGAGTGGCTTGGGCCCCCCCAGCTCTGGCACTTGCAAAGTGACTGTGTGCTGCCAGAGGGTGACCGGCCCTGGGGGTTTCCAGCAGGGCCCTCGGCTGATGACACCTCCAGCACCTCGTCGGGGGAGTGGTACCAGAACTTCCAGCCGCCACCCCAGCCCCCTTCGGAGGAGCAGTTTGGCTGTCCAGGTGTCAAAATCCGGGGAAGGGATTTGGGAGTGGGACAGAGAGGGACTGGGGAGTGGATGAGTGGGGAACTGTTGGATGTATTAGCTCAAGGGGAAAAGGAGAAAGGAAGGGGAGAAAAGAAGGAGAGCAACTTTTTTTTTGAGATGGAGTCTCGCTCTGTTGCGAGGCTGGAGTGCAGTGGTGCCATCTCTACTCCCTGCAACCTCCGACTCCCGGGTTCAAGCGATTCTCTTGTCTCGGCCTCCCGAGTAGCTGGGACTACAGGCGTGCGCCACCATGCCCAGCTAATTTTCGTATTTTCAGTAGAGACGGGGTTTCACCATGTTGGCCAGGATGGTCTTGATCTCCTGACCACCTCGGCCTCCTAAAGTGCTGGGATTACAGGCGTGAACCACCATGCCCAGCTGGAAAAGTAACTTTTTAAAAAACAAAGCAAGGCAGGCGTGGTAGCTCAAGCCTGTAATCCCAGCACAAGGCAGGAGGATTGCTTGAGGCCGGGAGTTTAAGACTAGCCCCGGGAACACAGCAAGACCCAGTCTCTACGAAACTAAAACCTAGCCGAGCGTGGTAGCACGTGCCATAGTCCCAGCTACTCAGGAGGCTGGGTGGGGAGAATCATGTGAGCGCAGGAGATCCCGGCTGCAGTGAGCTGTGATGGTGTCACTGCAGATCGTGCCACTGCAGGGTCAGAGCGAGACCCTCCCTCTATAGGAAAATGAAAACAAGCACAATAAGAATATGAAGAGGTGGGGAAACGGATAAACGGATGTGGACGGGGTGGAGAAATATTCAAACAGGCTGCTTTGATAAGAACTGAGCTCCCTGTTAGTGGAGGCATTCAAGCAGAAGCAGCTGGTTGGCCCCTTGGGGGAGACTGTGGTAGCAGATGGGCTCCCAGCATTCAGACGTCTACCACACCGTGCAGTGTGTGCCATCGTGGAGACCACAGCCCTGAACCAGACAGATGAGGCTCTGCCCTCAGTGCTGATGCTTTAGCCAGGGACGTGGCCGGAAGCAATAGGACAAGACGGCTTCATGCCGCATCACGTGGGGAGAGTGATGTGGAGCCAGCCCACTCAGCTCCGTCCCGTGGGGCAGCAGGGGCAGGAACTGAGCCTCCCATTAACCTGGGCCTCTGTGCCCACAGGGTCCCCCAGCCCTCAGCCTGACTCCACCGACAACGATGACTATGATGACATCGGCGCAGCCTAGACCGAGGCCAGCTAAGGCTCCTGGGGCAGCTGCCACCCTCTGGCCTCCTGCTCTACCTACCCCCTTTCCCTTCCCCCACCCTCCCACATCACCTCCCCATGGAGCTGAGAGGCCTCCCTTGGAGAGATGGAAGGAAAGTTACACCTTGTACCCCTCAGTCTCCATCCGTCAAGCCGAACCTGCTGGCAAAGCCCTCCCCAGGCCCCAGACAGCGGCCCCAAACAGCAGCCTCAGGAGGATGCTGCCTCCAAGAGGTGTGAGCCCTCTGTCTTGGGGATGAACAAGCAGAGTCCGGCCTCCCTCTGGGCAGCTGGTGGGAGGGTTGGGGAGCTGGACTGGCTGACGCTGGAGGCCTCTTCCAAACCTCAGGTGTGCAGCGCTTTGATTCCCTGCGTCTCTGACACTTCAGGGCCCAGAGGTCCTGGGAGGGGCAGAACTGGGCCTCCATGCCAGCGCTGCTGCAGGAGGGCTCACGTGCTAGGGGCTGCTGGGCTGTTGTCACTGATAGGTGGCTGCTGGGGATGGGGCAGCACACCAGGCATCCCAGGCTCTGCTCCGGGTGGTAACTGCACCTGGGCAAGGAATATAGCCTTCCTGGGCACAATGAGCTGACAATGACAGGTTGACTGTGTACCCCCAACCAAGGAGCTGGGGCCCAAGGCCTGTCCTGCCCCAGAGACACTCCACATCCACCAGGGGCACAGACAGTTCTGCAGTGACCGTCCCTGGACAGTCATATTCTGAGCTTCCTATGGTTTACAAAGAGGGTTGCAGCCCAGTCCCACCACTGACCCCAGAGATAGGGGCCCAGTCCCCATGGGGGCAGGAGCATAGAGATGTCTTCCAGGAAGGGGCTCAGAAGCTGCACTAAGCCCTGAGTCCCCATGTGTCTCCTTGAAGTGATGAGGATGCTCCCGGGATGAATGTGTGAATATTCAGTGTTGCGCCCAGAGCTGCAAACGTCTCCATGCAGCCCCCAGAGAAAGGCCCACGGACTCAGGCCAGGCTTGGGTGTACTGTTCTGAGTGTCCTGAGATTAAACTGAATTGCTGAATGAACCCAGGGTGTGGAATGACAATTTCTTAAACCTCATAGAACCCAGGCTGCATGTGTGTGTGCATGTGTGTGTGGCATGTGCGTACGTGTGCATGTGTGCATGAGTGGCATGTGTGTATGTGTGTGGCATATGTGTGCACGTGTGTGTGGCATGTGCATACATGTGTACGTGTGGCATGTGTATATGTGTGTGCGTATGTGTGTGGCAAGTGTGCACATGTGTGCGTGTGTGTGCGTGTGTGGCATGTGCACACATATATGCTTGTGGGGGCATGTGCATACATGTGTGTGGCATGTGTGTACATGTATGCGTGCATGTGTGTATGTGTGGCACGTGCATACATGTGTGCTTGTGTGTGACATGTACATGCCTGCGTGCATGTGTGTGGCATGTGTGTATATGTACGTGTGTGTGGCATGTGCATACATGTGTGCGTGTGTGGGGGCATATGTTGGATACAAATGAGACAAAGAGTTGAGCTCAAATCCTTTATTTGAGAAGTGATCCCAGGGAGCAGCGGTAAGAAAATGAGAAAGGAGGAAGAAAGGAAGACAATGTTCATGAACAGGTTGCTGTTGTGGGCAGCAGGGCTCAGTGGAGCTGGGGTCCTCGGACCTCTGAGAGATACACCTCAGAACTGTCCCACCAAGGGGGCAGGGGGCTGGGATATTGACCCACCATCCCTGCCTGTCATCAGTTGAGGAGCATTAACCCCCAGCCCCAGCACTACCGAACTGTCTGTGAGTGAGCTGAGCACACTCCTGTGTCCAGAGAAAGCCACAGGCAGAGGCTCAGAGGCACATGCTATAAGGAGCCATCTTCCATAGGAATGGTCCAAGAGGAGCAGCAACAGCAAGGGCTACATGTGCAGAGTATGTGTGTGTGCGCATGCGTGTGTGTGTGTGCGCATGTGTGTGTGCATGCATGCGTGTGCATGTGTGTGTGAGGCCAGGTTGGGGCAATGGTGGGGGCAATTCTATCTGTTTAGGTGGAAATGCCAGGGAAACTGGAAAACCCCCTGTGGCTCAGCACTGTGAAAAACTCTGGGGAGGCCGGGCACAGTGGCTCACGCCTGTAATTCCAGCACTTTGGGAGGCCAAGGCAGGAGGATCACTTTAGCCCAGGAGTTCAAGACGAGCCTGGGCAACGTAGTGAGACCCTGTCTCTACCAAAAAAAAAAAAAAAAAGAAAAAGAAAAAGCTAAAATTCATCCAGGTGTGGTGGTGAACACCTGTAGTCCCAGCTACTAGGGAGGCTGAAGCAGGGAGGTGGCTTGAGCCCAGGAATCTGAGGCTGCAGAGAGCCACGATCACATCACTGCACTCCAGCCTGGTTGACAGAGTAAGACTCTATCTCGAAAACATTTTTTTAATATTGGGGATAGTATTTTTTTAAACAACTGGTCTGCTCCGCACCAGCCCTGGGCTCAGCGGCAGGGGTTACGGCGCGGAATGCGTTCCCACCTGAGATCCCCAAAGCTTCAAAGGTAGGATAATTCCAGGGAGTTTTATGCTTAGAGTTGCCTGGCAAAGGATTGCACCACCCCAGAAGGCGCTGCGGATGAGGCTGGTGGAGCTGGAGGAGACTGGAGCGGCCCCGAACAAAGGAATCGGCTTTTCCTCCAGTCCTCTGCCCACTCTAGGCTGTGACTCTAGCCCTGCAGCCATGGTCAGTGCCCAGCTCTGCCTGCGAGGTGAGGGTTGGGGCTCAGGTTTTCGCCCCGCCCTCCCCGAGCGGCGGGTGATGAAGGAGGCGGGGCTGTGGGGCTGGGTGGGCCCTGCTTTCCATTCACCTGTCCCAGAGGTGGAGAGAAAGCCGCGCTCCCCGGGACAACCGTCACAGGATGTGGTTGGCAGTGATGGGCCCCCTCCTCGGGCCCTCTGAACCCTCCCCAGGGTGGCGGGGGATTCCTAGGGGCGGAGCCACTGCTGGGGTGGGTGGGGCAGACTGAGCGGCAGGGGGCTTGTGAAAGCCTGGGTTCAACTCCCCACTCCCCCCCTCCTGGCTGTGTGGCCTCAGGCAAACCACTTAACATCTCTGAGCCTTTGTTTGCTGTACATTGGTCCCTAGTAGGTATGGGCAGAAGTGGGTAACTCACAGGTGGTGGTGAGGGTTAGAGGCTCGGCAACAAATCCTCCCTGTCATTGGTAGGTTAATGCCTGCAGGTGGGAGCGCTGCTTTAAAGGAGAAAGGGGGTGGGGGGGCGCGGAGACACTCAGCAGTTCCTGGGGTCTTCAGTGCGTTGGTGCTGGGGGCGGGGCGGGGCAAGAGTTGGGGGAACGTGGCGAATGTCTCATCCCACTCTCATTTCACAGGTGAGGACACTGAGACCTGGAGGGATGGGGGAAAGGACCTGTCTAAGGTCATTGAGAGTTAGTAGTAACACAATTACATCCTTCCCCACTCCGTGCCCACCCCAGCTCAGACAGGGAAATGGCAATGCCTTCTGAGTCCCCCCTATTTCTCCAACCTCCCCAGAGCTGCCTCTCTCACCCCAACACTCCCACCCAGGGCCCCCCACAGTCTCAGAGAAATTGGGAAGGTCTGCCCTAGCCCTGGCCAGCCTGGAGACACGAGTCACACACAGCAGAAGGGCTGATCCCAGATGGCCTCCATCTCTGCGCCTCCCGGGGACTCGGACCTGGGAGCTGCTCCTTATTGAGCCGACATGTGCCAGGCCTGTGCTGGGACTGGGAAAGCCGAGATGAATGACAGCCAGGCTCTGACCTGAGGGAGCGCCAGCCTGGCAGGGAAGTCACAAACATAAGCAGGTGGCTTCCCCTCCACTCCTAGGAGACCTCAGGTTATCATACCCCTGAAGGATCTAGGAGAGGAAACACAAAGAGGCTGGATGGACTTGGCAGCTGAACCCAGCGGTTCCAGAAACATTGGCTTGGGGGGGAAGGGCTGTGTCCCGGCATGGAAGCACCGCCCAAATTTGACTGACAGCTTTGCAAGCAGGGAGAGAGTGACGCACAGGGACCACCTGGGAAGCTGGAGCCTGATCAGGGTTGCAGAGAATGAACAGGGGTGAACCACAGACATGGAGAGGAAAGGGCATTCCAGGCCGAGGGAATGACACAAGCGAAAACAGAGCATGCAGCTGAACGGCTTGTGAGGTCAAGGGGGGGTCCAGCTTGAGAAGAGATGAGGCTGGGGACAGTCAAGTCTCACACCAACCCCATTTCATTCATGGGTGTGAAAATTGAGGCCCAGAGAGGTTGAGTAAAATGCCATGGTCACACAGCTATACAGTGACAGTGCTGGGACTTAAATACAGCCTGGCTTCAGAGTCTGAGCGTTAACCATGGCTCTTCCATGTCCCAGTGCCACCACAGCCAGTCGGCTGGGCATTACCAGAGCCCCAGCCTAGCATCTGGAGACACCAGCCTGTCCGCCCACCAACACCATAGGCACCAGCTGCATCCCAGGATACCGGGTGCGGGAATGGAAAATCATCACTACCGGGGCACCATTATAGAGCTGGCTCTGTGCTGAGCTCTGGGAGGCACAGGAAGGAATGAAGCCTGGCCCTTGCCCTTGGGGAGTTTACAGTATCTGGGGCAGACAGGGAACAATAACGTCTGTCCATCACCATGGTGATGATGAGGGTGGGTAGCATTTACCATGTGCCAGCCATGTGTCCTTCCTTACAATCCTCCTAAGGGCTTCTGCCCTAATTTGTAAACAGGGCAACTGAAGCCCAGAGAGTTTAGGCGACTAGCAAGAAACCACACAGCTTGGCAGGTAGCACAACTTTTCCACCTAACCCCAAATCCCCAGTGTGGAAACACCAGGCTGTGAGGGCTCATCATGAGCACGTTTAACCCACATGAACTCACGTGTAGGCTCAGAAGCAAAGAGAAAGGCAATGGGCAACCCAGCCCCTACTTCCCGTGGTGAACAAACGCCCAGGAGCGACAGACAGGAGCTGGGGACCCTCTGTTCCCTCAGATCCTGAAAACTGTTCACCCTGTGGTTGCCTTGCCACACTGGATTAGATTTTAGCTCTTGTGGATTCATTTTTCATACATGGTGGGCCTGAAACAAAGCCCACCACTTCAACAGGCTGCCCCAATGCTGTGTGGGAAACATTGGGGTTGGGGCCAGAGCAGAGCAGACTCACATACAGGCATCTTCCCAAGGAGTGTTCTTTCCCTTCCTATAGTCCCTCTCTCCTTCTCCGCCTTCCCCTCCCTCCCTCCTCTCCCCCTCCCTCCCCCACCTCATTCCCTCCCTCCCTTTCTTCCTTCCTTTCTCCCTCCTTCCCTCCCTCCCTTCTTCCCTCCCTCCCTCCCTTCCTCCCTCCCTCCCTTCATTCCTTCCTCCCTCCTTCCTCCCTCCCTTCCTTCCTTTTCTCTCTCTTTTCTTTCTTTTTTCTTTTTTGAGATGGGGTCTTGCTCTGTCACCCAGGCTGGAGTGCAATGGTACGATCTCGGCTCACTGCAACCTCCACCTCCCAGGTTCAAGCAATTCTCCTGCCTCAGCCTCCCAAGTAGCTGGGACTACAGGCACATGTCACCATCCCCAACTCATTTTTGTATTGTTAGTGGAAATAGGGTTTCATCATGTCGGCCAGGCTGGTCTTGAACTCCTGACCTTAAGTGATCCACCCAACTCCGCCTCCCAAAGTGTTGAGATTACAGGCGTGAGCCACCGCGTCCGGCCCTTTCTTTTTTTAAATGGGAAATACCTTAACATCATTAAAACTCCAACGACATGAATTCCTACATTCAAATCTTCTCCCCCATCCACCTGCTCCTTCCTCCCCACTCGGCCCACCCCAGGTAAACACAATTGTTTCTCTGATGTAGAAACAAGCAGATGTGAACCCCCCTTGGTGTCTTATCCTTTCTTATACTGAAACGATGTCCAGGCACCCTCTTGGGTTCCTTGCTTTCTTTTTACTTGGCCAGTATCCCAGAGAACTTTCCTAAGGGAAGAGTGATGTTACCTGTATTTGAGTTTTCTCCCATAAGCTGTCCAAGCAGATAACCTCTGCCTCGTGTGAGACTCCACCACACTGCTACAGAGGCAATGTGGACAGAGAGGAAGAAACCACCAACTCTGCCAAGGTATATTGGGAAAAGCATGACAAAAGAGGGAACAATCAAGCCGGCCATTGAAGGATGTGTAGGAGTTTGCTGGATGGAAGAGTGAAGGATGTTCTCAGTAGCAACATGTGCAAATATGGTGCATGCTGCCTGAAGCCTGGGGGAAAGGGGTGCACCGGTGGTAAAGACCCTGGGGAGTGTCTTCAAAGGTCTTGTGTAACTTGACCCCCAGCAGGGCGTTGGTCATTGTCTTAGCAGTGCGGGAGTCGTAGGGGGCAGTTTCTAAGGCAGGGAAGTGATCGATGAGAGGGATGCTCTAGAAAGGTAACTGCTATGAAGTGGAGGGAGGTTTCATGGGGCTGGGACCTGGAGGGAGGGAGGCCAGTGGGGAGGTGGCCGGCACTGGGAGGTGGAGAAGAGGGAACGAGCTGGAGAAGGATTCAGGACTTGGAGAGTGATCACAGAGCTGGAAGATGATTTTCCGACACAGCGGCCTCCAGCCATGACGAAAATATGACAGTGGCATTAATGAGAGCGTCAACTCCTGAGTGCACACTCAGCCCGTGCGTTGGGCACTGTTCTGAGCATACTACAGGCACGGACTCATTTGTGCTCTCCACAGCGCCAGGAGGAACCAGCATCGCCCCCATCTTATAACTGAGGAAGCTGGGGCCTGAGAAGGTTCAGAGTTTTTCCCAGGGCTGTCAGCCGCTCACGGTGTGGCCAGTCCCTGGCTGCCCCTGCACAACCTCCTCCTTTCCACATGAAGGGATCATCCACGCCAAAGGCTCACTTCTGTGTCTCCCAATGCCCCACTGGAGCAATACACAGTTCTTCAGGCCCCACAATTAATTGGCATCCTCCAGACATCTGAGAGTGGCCGAGGGGACCAGGCCAGGAGCAGGCTCTGGCAGGATTATCCCACCAGGGCCTGCGTGGACGTGGCTTGGAGGCTCCAAGGCTGCTCCCAGCAAGCACAGGTGCAGGCTTTCATTCCTCGGCAGGGCATCGCCTGCTGGCCCCTAACCTTCTCTCCTGGAAGCCTCACCTCCGAGGTGCACCTGTCCGCCCCCACCCCTCCCTATCGCCCCCTCTGCGGTTTCTACTTCCGCCCCTCTCAAAGACCCTCTGGACGTGCTGGTGAACAGACGGAGTGGCTGGAGCCCATGTGGCCGCCTGGCGTGGACCTCTCTTGGTCGCCGCCCCAGGACCCTGTCCTCACTTCATGAGGATGGGATGGAGTCTCTGGAGCAGGAGGAGCAGGGGAGCCCCAGGGAAGGGCCGGGTTGAAAGAAGCCTCAATGGAAAGTTCATCTCCCACCACATCCTTCAGCTGTTTACCAGTTTGACGGAGTTCAGGCATCCTGACATGAAAAGAGGCTCACCTCTCACCAGCATCATCGAGGAAGGACCGAAATAGCAACAAAGGAAGACAAAGGAGCAGGGTGGGGTGGGGGCGGGGAGGAGAGAGAGTCGTGAGATGGAGAGGAAAGGAGGAAGACAGAGGGAGGAGCGGTGTGTCTGAGCAGACAGTGGAAGGCAGGCACAGCCAGACAAAGCCTGCGTCTTCCCTGGCCCTGAACCCGCACAGCCGCACCTTGCACCTTACGTTGTGACCTCAGTTAATTCTCAAAACCTCCCAGAGCCTGAAGCTCTCCTAATGTCTGTTCCCTTCCCTGTGAGGAAAGTGAAGCCCAGAGACGTCTTGGAACTAGTTCAAGGTCACCCAGCTAGGAGGAGGGGAGCCAGATTCCCAGCCAGCCAGTGCAGCTACCGCAGGGCGAGCAGGAGGGAGGAGAGGAGAGAAGATGGAAAGGTGATAGGCTGGGGGTGGCGGAGAGAGTGGGGGTGGGGCGGGAGGCCACGACACATTCTTTCCTGAGGAAGGATCCCCCACCCCCTCTGCAGAGGACCCCAGCCAGCCCTATCCTGGCCGAGGCAGGTGCCCCCTCCCTGGCCCCCTTCCCCCAGCCCCTCCCACCTGCCCAGCCACCCACCAAGTGCAGGAGGAGGGGGAGGGAAGGGAGTGGTTCCCAGGCCCATGAGCTCTGCCTGAGATTCATTTTCCTTCAAGCCCCCTCCTCACAAACAGCCCCTCAGTCTGCAGGGTCTCCTGCCCTTCTCCCGCCCCTGGCTGAGCCTGGCCAGGCACACACTCACTGCCTCCCCTCTGTCGTTCCACATGGCAGGGAGAGAAAATGATCCTGGTCCAGACACTCATAAGCACATTCCCCTCCTGGGGCCTCCAGGCCACACACACGGCTCTCCCCAGAAATGCCAGCATTGGGCCCATGGGGCTCCGCTTCCCTCCCATGGCCTCCCCTCTGGGGTGACCATCCCTCCCTCCAGGCCTCCCTCTCTGCCCTCGTTTCAAGGCAGGTGAAGGCTGTTCTTCTCTGAGGATGAGATGCTGAAATAACTGGGGTCAGTAGCCCCCCAGCTTTCCTGGATAGCCAGGACGCAGCAGTACCCTTTACCGCACGCTCTGAGAGTCACCCTCACCTCCTGTGGCCAGTGCCCTGACTTCCCGCAGTCTGCTCTGCATTTGTGCCCTCGCCTGTACCCCCCCACCTTCTCGGCACCCTGAAGAGTAGGTGGGTGCATCCTGCATGCAGTAGGAAAGATGGGCACACGCTAGGGAAGCACAGCAGCCCCAGACACACTCCTGTCCCTGCAGGACCCTCTCAGCTCATGCCACGCTCACCCTCTGGCAAGAACAACCCCCCTGCAAGAGAGCTCTTCTGTGGTCCAGGGCCAGACAAGGCCACCCACTGCGGCCTTCTGTCCCCAGGCCACCTCCCCTGGGGACAGTTAGTGCAGGGCTGGAAGCAGCCAAGTCCTCCTGCTAACGTCAAAGCCCCTCTGGCTGTGGCATTAACCCTGGAGCTATGCCCAGTAAAAACCCCAAGACCTCCTCCCTTACTTCCTGTTCCAGGCTCTTCTGTCCCCCTCTTCTGCCCAGGCTCAAGTCTTCCTACTGCTCTGTCAAGGTTTCTTCTTCACTCCTAAATTTATGGCTTGTTTTTTCTTTCTTTTCTTACTCATTTGTTTTTAGAGACAGGGTCTTGCTCTGTTGCCCAGGATGGAGGGCAGTGCTACAATCATAGCTCACTACAGACTTGACCTCCCAAGCTCAATCAACCCTCCTACCCCAAGCTCCCAAGTAGCCGGGACTATAGGCACGCACCACCACTCCTGGCTAATTCTTTCTTTCTTTTCTTTTCTTTCTTTCTTTCTTTCTTTCTTTTTTCTTTCTCTTTCTTTCTTGCCTTCCTTCTCCTTCCTTCCCTCCTTCCTTCCTTCCCTCCCTCCCTCCTTCCTTCCTTCCTCCCTTCTTCCCTCCCTCCTTCCTTCCTCCCTCCCTCCCTCCCTTCCTTCCTCCCTCCCTCTCTTGCTTTCTCTCTCTTTCTTTCTTTTGACATGAGGCCTCACCATGTTGTCCAGGCTAGTCCCAAACTCCTGGGCACAAGTGATCCTCCCACCTCAGCCTCCCATAGTGCTGAGATTACAGGCATGAGCCACCGCGCGCGGCCTGCCTGTTCTTTCACTGAGCCACATTTGGGAGTTGCACGCACCTTGCACCCACCCAAAAGCATGCCTTCCTCCCAGCACCTCACTAGTGTCTGGTAGAGAGCCCAGAACCCTGCCTCTGCCTCCGAGAGCGAGCTCCCTGCTCACAGTCTGGGACAGCCTTGTGTCACCACTTTACTGACTGTTCTTGACCTAGTGACCCAAGACCTGACCATCCCAGTGGGATGAAGCCCCAGGGGCAGAATGAATTTGATTTAAGGCAGCATTTCTCAAAACTGTAATCCACGTACATCTTCAGAATGTTTGCTTTATCTGTAGACCATTTGTTCTTTGGGTCACTAGATAGTTTTTCTTTAAGTGGACTCACCTCTTTAAAACTTAAATTTATTTAAAAAGGAATCGTTAGACATCTTACAAAATATCTGGCAGATACTTTTCAAAAATGCCAATGTCGCACAATACAAGACTCAAGAACTGTTTCAGACGAAAAGTGTCAAAGAGACATCCCGACCGCATGCAAGACATGGGTGTTTGTTGTTGGTGGTGTTGTTTGCCATGAAGGACATTACCAGGACAGGCAGTGAAACAGGAAGGAGACCTATCGATTACAGAGTGACATCAGGGTTACTTTCCTGATTCCAAAAAGGGTACTATGCTTATGTAACAAAGTAGTCTTGTTTTAGGAAATACACAGTGGAGTACTGACACATTTAGAGGTAAGAGAGGCCGGGCGCGGTGGCTCAGGCCTGTAATCTCAGCACTTTAGGAGGCCAAGATGGGCGGATCACCTGAGGTCAGGAGTTCAAGACCAGCCTGGCCAATATGGTGAAACCACGTCTCTACTAAAAATACAAAAATTAGCCAGGCGTGGTGGGAGGTGCCTGTAATCCCAGCACTTTGGCAGACTGAGGTAGGAGAATCGCTTGAACCTGGAAGGTGGAGGTTGCAGTGAGCCGAGACCATGCCATTGCACTCCAGCCTGGGTGACAAGAATGAAACTCCATTGCAAAAAAGAGATGAAAGAACAGCATACTTTTAAATAGTTCAGAAAAAAAAAAAATTGTGTGTGTGTGTATGTGTGTGTGTGTGTGTGTGTGTGTAGATAGGTAGTTTGGTGGGGAAGGTAGGGGGAGAGGCAGAGAGAGAGGGACAGGATATTAACACTAAGTGAACTGGGTGCCAGGTATCCAGGAACTCTATTATCCTTGCAATTTTATTGTATGTCTGAAAGTGAATTAAAATTTAAAACAAACTTCAGAAAAATAATGTTGCTATTACAAGTGGAAAACCAGTATCACTTGGTATAAATTGGAGATAATTCTAAAATAAAGCAATGCCGGCACTTTTGCTAGACACATTCGTCCGCTAGAGTCTGAGTCTAGGACCTGCGTGTTCTTGGTACTGTGTGGAGGTGGGTGAGGGTGAGAGAGGTGGGTGTTAGAGACATCCTTGAGCCAGCCCGACACATTCTCCTTGCTGTCACGAGAAGGACCGGTGCAGAGCTGAAAATGGCTTTGTTTTCTCACGATGTGATTTGGTGATCTTCAGAGTCCTGTCCTATGGCTTCAAGGTCAGGAATGTTCGTTTCGTGGAAGCTTAACAGACGCTCTCTGGGCCAGTTCCAACATGGAGCCCTGGCTCTGGGAGAGAGAACAGGGTCCCTGCCCTCAGGAAGCTCACAGCTTGGGCAGTCATGGGTCCTGGGATAAAAGAGCTTGCTTCTCTGGATCCCAAAGTTCCTGGAGTCCCAGGGATGCAGAGGAGTGATTCAAGGCCAGCGGGTACCCCAGGAGCAGACACACAGCATTTGCAGCTTGGAGCTGACGAAGATGAAAGAACATCATCAGTGTGGGAGAATGAGGTGTCAGGACCCGGCCCCCAGCCTTTCCCTGGGCAGCCGGATGCCCTCGTCCATTACGTGTTTGCTCTGTTTCCTCCGGCTACCTGCTTCCCCTTCTGCTTCCTTCCAACCGCCAATGAGCTTTCCTACCCATCTTTTCTCAGGGTGTATTTCATTTTTTTAATTAACATTTTATTTCAGAACCGCTTTAGACTTACAGAAAAATTGCCTAGTAATTTCCTCCACCCCATACTCAGTTTTCATACTGTTGACATCTTACATTAGCACGGTACATTGATCACAATTAATGGACCCATATTCGTTCACGATTATTCACTGAAGTCCACATGTTCTTTGGATTGCAGATTGCTTCAGGGTTTTTTTGCTTTGTTTCTTTGTTGGTTGGTTGTTTTTTTGTTTTGTTTTGTTTCAGAGACAGAGTCTCACTCTGATCCCCAGGCTGGAGTACAGTGGCACAATCACAGCTCCCTGCAGCCCCGACTTCCCAGGTTCAAGAGACCCTCCCACCTCCTCCCAGGCAGAGGGAATGCAGGCATGCACCACTACACCCAGCTCATTTCTTATGTTTTGCAGAGATGGGGTCTTTTTATGCTGCCCACGGTGGTCTTGAACTCCTGGGCTCAAGCAATCCTCTCACCTCGGCCTCCCAAAATGTTGGCATTACAGGCATGAGCCACTGTGCCCCCCCAGATTGCTTTCGTTTTTATCTAATATGCTTTTGTTTCCAGGATCCCACCCAAGATACCAGATCCCACTGAATCATCGTGTCGCCTTAAGCTCCCCTTGGCCGTGACAGTTTCTCAGACTCTGTTTTTCATAACAGCGACAGTTTTGAGAAGTGTCTGCTCAGGTGTTCTGTAAAATGATCCCCAACTGCAATTTGCCCGATGTTTTTCTCATGCTTAGATTTGGGTTGCAGGTTTGGGGGAGAAAGGCTGCAGAGGTCAAGTGCTGTTCTCATTGCGTCGCTTCAAGGGTCCCTGCCATCAACATGACTTGTCACTGTGGACATCAGCCTGATGGCCGGGCTTTCTCCGCTGCACAGCTACTCTCTTCCACACTGTCCCCTCTGCAAGGAGGTCACTATGCACAGCTAACACGTAAGGAATGGGGGCTAGGAGGAGGGAGAAAGCAAAAAAGCAAAAAAAGAAAGAAAAAAGGATTATGCCCAACCTCTTTCGGGGCAGAGCACCTACATGAATTATTTACAAATTTTCTTCATTTATTTATTTATTTATTTTTGAGACGGAGTCTTACTCTGTCACCCAGGCTAGAGTGCAGTGGCACCATCTCAGCTCACTGCAGCCTCCGCCTCCTGAGTTCAAGCGAGTCTCCTACCTCAGCCTCCCTAGTAGATGGGACTACAGGCCTACATCACCATGCCCGGCTAATTTTTGTATTTTTAGTACAGACAGTGTTTTGCCACGTTGGCCAGGCTGGTCTCGAGCTTTGGACCTCAAGTGATCCACCTACCTCGGCCTCCCAGAGTGCTGGGATTACAGGCGTGAGCCACTGCACCTGGCCTACTTTCTTTTACTTATTCTGTCTTCCATTTATATCAGTATGGGCTCACGGATATTTACTTGGATTAGAGTCCAGCACCATTTTGTGACTCAAGCTATTCCAGGTTTGACCACTGGTAACTCGTTCCACGGGCTCCTGGGACAGTTTCACAGACCCCCAGTGTTGTGGGTTCCATTGATCATGTAGATTTTCTGGCACTTACAAGACGCTCCAGGCTTTTAAAAGGGAGGAAATTCTTTTTAAAAGGAAGAAAATGCTACAATGTAGATGAACTTTGAAGACATCATGCGAGGTGAAATAAAGACAAATACTATATGACTTTACTTACAGGAGGTATTTAGGATAATTAAAATCATAGAGACAGAAAGTAGAATGGTGGTTGCCGGGGCTGGAGAGCGAGGCTTGGGGTATTCGTGTTTAAGGAATACACAGTTTCAGTTTTGCCAGATGCAAAGAGTTCTGGAGACAGAGGATGGTGATGATTGCACATTATGCATGCATTTAATACCATTGAATAGCACACTTCAAAATGGTTACGATGGGCTGGGCTCCGTGGCTCGCGCCTGTAATCTCAACACTTTGGAAGGCCGAGGCGGGTGGATCACTTGAGGTCAGGGGTTCGAGAACACCCTGACCAACATGGTTGAAATCCCATCCCTACCAAAAATACAAAAATTATCTGGGAGTGGTGGCACACACCTGTAACCCCACCTACTCGGTAGGCTGAGGCAGGAGAATTGCTTGAACCCGGGAGGCGGAGGTTGCAGTGAGCTGAGATCATGCCACTGCACTCCAGCACCTGGGCGGCAGAGTGAGACTCTGTCTGAAAGAAAAAAAAATGGTTATGATGGGCCAGGCATGGTGGCTCATACCTGGAACCCCAGAACTTTGGTAGGCCAAGATAGGAGGATCACTTGAGCCCAGGAGTTTGAGGCTACAGTGAGCTGTGATCACACTACTGCATTCTAGCCTGGGCAACAGAGCAAGATCCTGTCTCAAAAAAAAAAAAAAAAGGAAAAGAAAAGGTAAACATGAGCTCACACTAATGCCACCAAATCTAAACCATTACACATGGATTATTCTAGATTTTTCTTATTGATCCATAACCTCCTACTCCAACAGTAAGAAACTGGCTCCCGCCACCTGCCAATCATTTCCTTAATTGTTTGATTCCATACATCATGTTTCTATCTCATACGTTTCCTACTTTCTCCCCAAGATTATAAGTTCCTCAAAGGCAAGGCCTGGGCTTGGTTTTGTTCTTTCTGCCCTCTCTCCTCCAACCCAACACCCAGCAGAATGTCTTTAAAACAGTAGACCTAATACTTTATAAGTATCTACCTGGATAGACGCTCTGCTCATCTCTGGGGATGCAAAGACAGGCAAGACATGGCACTAGCTGTCTGGTGGATCCCAGTGCCGACAAATATTTGTTGAACACTAAATGCAGTGGAATGACAAGTCATGCCCATCCCCCACAGAGAACCCCCAGGAAGGAGAGGCAGACTGAAACGCCAGCTCTGTGCAGGCAGGGATTTGTGCTGGCTGTGGTCACTACTGTAATCCCAGCACCCTGAAAAGGGTCTGGCACATAATACATGCTTAATAAACGTTTGAGGAAGGCAAGGGCAGCTCTCCATTTACATGAGTGACTTTCAGATTCCTTGCACTTACGTTCCCCAGACATAAACTCCCCTAAATGTCCCCTTCTATGCAGAATCTGAACCACTCACATCTGCAGGTGAATGAACACTGGGGCTATCACTGCCTGCACCCACCCTCCTAGACGCCTTTGCCTGTGCAGTTATTTTGACACCTGGTAAAGTATTACTCTACAAAGGTGGATGGAACATGGAAGCAAAGGGCCAATTCCAGTAAGAGATTAGACCTCACTAATCTAATACTGTTAGGGCACGGTAGAGACATCTGGTCCACTGCTCTGGGAAACTCTCAGGAAACTGTCTGCCTTGCCACCCTGTAGCATGATTCTTCCCTGCTGCAGGGAAGAATGACATGAAGAGGCCCTGACTGGCTTCATCTCAGGTTCACCAGGCATAGGCACCCTTCAAAAAATTGATTCCACAGCTTTTATGCAGTATAGGAGGCTCTTCAGTTAATTGTCTCTCTTTGTTTAAGAAGTAGGTGGCTGGGCACTGTCTTACACCTGTAATCTCAGCACTTTGGGAGGCTGAGGCGAGCAGATCACCCGAGGTCCAGAGTTCAAGACCAGCCTGACCAACATGGAGAAACCCCATCTTTACTAAAAATACAAAATTAGCGGCCAGGCGCAGTGGCTCACGCCTGTAATCCCAGCACTTTGGGAGGAAGAGGTGAGCAGATCACAAGGTCAAGAGATTGAGACCATCCTGGCCAACATGGTGAAACCGTGTCTCTACTAAAAATACAAAAATTAGCCAGGCTTGGTGGCACATGCCTGTGGTCCCAGCTACTCAGGAGGCTGAGGCGAAGAATCGCTTGAACCCGGGAGGCAGAGGTTGCAGTGAGCCAAGATTGCACCACTGCACTCCAGCCTGGCAACAGAGCAAGACTCCGTCTTAAAATAAATAAATAAATTAGCGAGACGTGGTGGCGCATGCCTACAATCCCAGCTACTCAGGAGGCTGAGGCAGGAGAATCGCTTGAACCTGGAAGCGGAGGTTGCGGTGAGCCAAGATCATGCCATTGCACTCCAGCCTGGGTAGCAAGAGCAAAACTCCACCCCACCCCAAAAAAAAAAAAGTAGGCTTGCTGTTCCTTTGACGGATGTTTCTATAAATAGGCTATGCTGCAACCAGCACATCTGTGTCCTACAAGGTTTTTAAAGAATTGTAAAAGGGCTGGGCGTGGTGGCTCACGCTGGTAATCCCAGCACTTCGGAAGCCTAAGGCAGGAAGCTCGCTTGAGCCCAGGAGTTTGAGACCAGCCTGCCAACAAAGCAAGAAACCCAATCGCTACAACAAATTTCTAAAACCAAGCCAGGCATGGCGGCACATGGCAGTAATCCCATCTGCTCGGGAGGCTGAGGTGGGAGGATTACTTGAGCCTGGGAGGTGGAGGATGCAGTGAGCCGTCTTCATCATTCCAGCCTGGGTGACTCAGCCAGACCCTGTCTTAATAACAACAACAACGAAGTTATAAGTGAATGTCACTGTCATCCCTCATTTCTGCCCCAATCTGAAACACCGAAAGAGCTCGGCCTTGTGGCTCTCAGGACTCCTGCCCCCAGCATCAGCTCCCTCTACCCCACCCCACCCAGGCATCACACCCTGAATCAGACCCAGGTTTTCTGAAGGTCCCAGACACGACGCTGGGTTGTCCTTCTCCAGGCTGCAGGAGCCCAGGCTGTACCTGTGCGGGCGAGAGACCCCACTCTCCTGCGTACAGCCCTGCCTGAGCTGTGAGCGACAGCTCTGAATACGGAACTCCCTCAGCACATCGCTTTTTAATTAAGCAAGATGAAAAGATGAGACATAATTAGAAAGCAAGCCTTTGGGGCACGGTGGTAGGAGTCATAATATGATATTCCAAAGGCAGAAAAAAAAAAATGTTTCTGTATGATCTGCTGAGAACGAATGTTACTCCTTCTCTCATTCCTGTTTTCATTCAATTTGCAAACATTTATTCCATTCCTACTCCAACGGCGCCTCTTCCTCCCCTTCCACATGCTTGCTTTGCACCAGGCATTTTCCATACATCGTTGCGCTGAATCCTAACAACCGTCTGTGGTCGTTACTGTTATTATCCCTGTAGCTTAGGCAACAAACGGCTAGCAGCAGAAGCAGAGCTCACGCCCGGATCCGAGGAGTCAGAGGTCTGGGCTCCGCCAGTACACACTGTGGTCCCCCGGGCCTCAGCTGGGTTGGACGCCAGACGCTGAGCAGGCTTTTCTCCGGGGATGTTCTCACACTGGCCTTGGCCCCTAGAGGAGGGAGGAGACAACGGACCCCTCCCATACATCAATTCAAGGACAACCGATTTTTCTCTAAGAGGAAGACACCCACACGAAAACCGGAAGGCAGAGTGCCATACGATAAGTTTATCAGCACCATCTCACCAGCCGCCCCCTCCCCAGGGTCTTGATCAATGGGACACAGAGCGCCTCCAGTCTGAGAGGCTTCCTTGGGTGGGTGGTGGGACTGCAAAGTGGGCCTTTGGCAGTGCCTACAAGGGCAACATGAGGTTGCCCGTTGGCCCATTACCCAGGTAATCTGGCCCTCCCTTCCAGAGCAACTGAGAAATGCATGGGTGGGCAGAGCCTCAAGTCCACCAGATAATAGGCCATAACGTGATCTCTCTTGTCACCAGAAATCACTGCCAAGTTTCCAAGCCAGGAAAAGAGCAACATTCATCAGGCCTGTTCCACGCACCCGCCTACGATCCTCTCGCTGGAGGCAGAGCTGAGTCTCACCATGTGCCTGCAAAGTCCAGGACCATTCCCCCACTTTGGAGAGGAGGAAATTGACACTCAGAGGGCTTCAGCCATAAGCCCACAAGCCACACAGCCAGTGCCAGAGCTGAGACCTGAGTCCTGCCTCTTGAGCTCAAAGGTTAAGGTCTCAGACTGGTACCCTGGGGAACAAATTTGACCTATGGATGTGCTTTTTGAAGCCAGTGTTTTAGAATTTCCTTTGGAATGGCTTGCCAACATTTGAAAATCAGGAGATTTCATATAGAATTCCAGATTCTTGGTTTCTTTTGAAAAATTGGAAATTCTGGCCACCCTGGGCCTAAAATCTTCACAGGAAGCTGTAATCAGCTGGCCTGGAGCCAGGTAGAGGCTGCCCTCCCAGGTGGGTTTGGGATCCTGTTGGTACTGGGTTTGTCACCCCTGCCCTCCTGCTCATGGCCTCTCCCCGCCAACAAAAGCCAGCTCAAGGAGACACAGAGTATGCCTGGTATCCTAGCCGACTATGCTGGGGGAGACCCTGAATGCCCAGCTTTCCCCCTGGCAAAGACCACACTGCACAGCCCATTGGAGTGGGTTGGGGGGTTGCACAGCGTCCTCCCAGGCATCTGGAGCACCAGAGCGTACAGGTGTGGCCGGTCCCCGGTCGGCCTGTAACTCGCCTGGCACTTCCCAGGGCATCCTGCAAGGCCTGCACAAGAGATGAGCTTTTCAAAGACAAGGACGGGGAGCATGAAAGCCCAACGCGCTTCCCGGATCCTGCCCAAGCCTGGCACCGGGGGAGGCTGGATAAGCTTCTAGCCCCTCTGTGCCTGGCCTTCCCTGGGGCTTCCGTGGGGTCTGGGAAGTTTGTGGGCTTGGAATGGGCCAGGATTGGCCTCCGGGGATGTTGGTCGATATCTGTAAATGGACAGATGGATCAGTACAAACCTTTGTCTGTTCATCACAAACACTGACATCAACGGATGCTGGGAAAAGCCCCTTTGAAATCACTGCCAACCCATGCAGGTGCAGGAAATTCTGCTGTAAGCACCTCGCTCCTTTGCATTAAAAGAGTTGCCTCTTCAAGGCTCATTTTTAAAAGCAGGCACTCCTGGGAAGTATCAGCCATTAATACCTGAGTATGAATTGCTTTCCCAGACTTAAGTTTTTAGAAAACTCAGAGACCGCTTACCCCAAACAGTGCTTTTTTTTTTTTTTTTTTTTTTTTTTTTTTCCTGATTTGTCCACAGTAAGGAGCAGAGCAGGAGCCACAAGGAGGCTTTCCTGAGTCTGTGGTCTGGGGCAGTGGGTGGCAAGCTCTTCCCATAAATGGTCAGATCATAAATATGTCAGGATTCGCTGGCCACACAGTCTCTGTTGCAACTTCTCAACTCTGTTTTCAACTCTGTTTTAACTCTGCTAAAAGCAGCCCCACGAGAAGAAATGAATGCGGCTGGGCTCCCATCAAACTATCCATGGATGCCAAGATTTGAATTTCATATAATTTGTATGTGTCACGAAATATTACTCTCTTTCCTTTTTCCCAACCATTTAAAAATGTCAAAGCCACACTTGCCTTGTGGGCAGTACAGACCAGGCACAGGGCCACGCGGTGCTTCCCTCTGGGCCAGCGGAATGGCTTCAAGAAAGCCGCACTGCAGGCACTCGAACATTGTAAAGCTGTTTTCTAAAATGGTTTGCCATAACTTGGACGCAGCAGGATGTGATTCATATATCACATCCAATGTCATACTTCAATACTGACATTTTAAAACTTATGTCATCCTTTAAATAAACCTAGTGGAATACAACATTGCTGCCTACCATCATCCATTTTAAAAATATATGAGTATGTCTTTCTTGAGCAGCTAGTAAGTGCCGTTACACCATTCCTTTTTTCTCCTTGGGCTCTGATTCCACCCCTTCCACATAATCTTATCCTAATATGTTATCATGCTTTGAAGTCCTATAGTAATCATCCTTTGATTCTTTTTTTTTTTTTTTTTTTTGAGAGAGTCTTGTTCTGTCAACCAGGCTGGAGTGCAGTGGCACCATCTCGGCTCACCGAAACCTCTGCCTCCCAGGTTCAAGCGATTCTCCTCCCTCAGCCTCCAGAGCAGCTGGGATTATAGGCGCACACCACCACACCCAGCTGATTTTTTTGTATTTTCAGGAGAGATGGAGTTTCACCATGTTGGTCAGGCTGGTCTGAAACTCCTGACCTCAGGTGATCCACCTGCCTTGGCCTCCCAAAGTACTGAGATTACAGGCATGAGCCGCCATGCCCAGTGCCCTTTGATTCTTTGAAACAAAATGTACATAAATTAAAATACTAAAACTTTATTATTTCCTGTGATCATAAGGCTCTGATGAAATTATTTTTCCTCTAGATTGTATTGTCATCATGATTATTAGTCACACACAAAACAAAATAGCATGGGTACTACAAATTTTGATGCTATTTATTATATCAATATCAATGATGATTAGCCACAGAAAGCTAAATGTTACTGGAAAGCTTTCTGAATGGGGTGTTTAGGCTTTTCCCTCTCAGTTAACATACCCGGAGATGGATATTATTTGTTGCTAGGATAAGACATCCTGTTTTCGTTTTTACAGATGTGACCCCCGAATCCATGGAGCCAGGAGGAATTTGTGATAGTGAATTTTTCCAACTCCGTCCAAGTTGGAGGCCAAAAATGTCACGATGCAATCTAGAGTCAAATTATTTTTTAATTTTTAAAATGCTGTTGAAGGCCAGGCGAGGTGGCTCACACGTGTAATCCCAGCACTTCGGGAGGCCGAGGCAGGTGGATTACCTGAAGTCAGGAGCTCAAGACCAGCCTGGCCAACATGGTGAAACCCTGTCTCTACTAAAAACAAAAAAATTAGCTGAGTGTGGTGGTGGGCACCTGTAATTCCAGCTACTTGGGAGGCTGAGGCGGGAGAATTGCTTGAACCCGGGAGGCAGAGGTTGTAGTGAGCTGAGATTTTATCACTGCACTCCAGCCTGGGCAACACATCAAGAGTCTATCTCAAAATAAGTAAATAAATAATAAAATGATGTTGAAGATAAATATTAAAAGCCATCTGACCTGCAAAATGATTTATTGCCTATCTTAGTTCCAATGCCGACACCTCAAACTGTCCCTCGACTGCCCCAGAAGTTTTTTCACCCGCTAGGATCCAGGATGGGTTAGGCCTGCATCTTTTTAGCGAAGTAGAAGAGCAGTTGAGAAAGGCAGCCGGGGAAGACAAACGGATGGATGCACTGGTGAGGAGGAAGGAAGTCCAGAAGAAAGCTGACTTGGAAGTCCACTCCCCTCCAGACTACCCACACCCCTTTCCATCTGAAGATCACCAGCCTAGAGCAAAGCTGGAGAAAGACAGACACTCTGTGATGAAAACGGCAAAAGCATTCTGCAAGAACAACGCCATCCAAACCCCACACTAAGACACTCAACCAAGCTCTAGCAAAGCTTCTCGCAGCCTCAGGCCACCCGCCTAGGACAACCCAGCCCTGCTTTGCACTCCGGTGTGGAAAAGCTCCGGGATGCCGAAAGAAAGAATCGTTTCCTCCAGCCAACACGTGAGGATGGACATTTCTTTAAAAACTTACAGTTGTAAATCCTCTCTCTCTCCCTGTGAGTCGTATGTGCCTCCTACAGCCCAGACATGTCTTTCTCAAGACTTGAGACCATTTCTTTGAAATGGCATCATCAGCAAGGACAGGGCCTGTCCCAGCCCCTGAGGGAGGGCAGGAACCTGACTCTGATAGAGGTCAGTTGGTCTACACAGCTGGCCTCATCACGCTGACATGTAGTTTTTCACTTCTCTGACGCTGAGCGAGCCCTGCCTCACTCCTCCCTACTCCCTCATTCTCCCTTAAAAACACAGGGCACAGAGGGAACCCAGTCAGAGGGCGCCCAAGACGGGTGTTATGGCTCACACCTACAATCTCAGCCAACGCAGGAGTATCCCTTGAGCTCAGGAGTTTGAGACCAGCCTGGCAACATAGGGAGACTTCTGTCTCTACACTTTTTTTTTTTAATTAGCTAGGTGTGGTGGTGTGCACCTATGGTCCCAGCTACTTGGGAGGCTGAGGCAGGAGGATTACCTGACCCTAGGAGGTTGAGGCTGCAGTGAGCTATGATCGCACCACCGCACTCCATCCTGGGCAAGAGAGGAAGACTCTGTCTCAAAAAACAAACGCCCAGTTACCTCTGTACAAATTGATGTTGAGCTTGGTTTACAGTAGGGCCTCTTCCCTACTATCGAAGCTATCGCTGAATAAAATCTGTCTTTACCACTTTTAACCAGGGCCAATTTTGTTTATCTTTGATCATGTAATATCCCCTCTCCCTGGCACACGGATGATCAATTACAGCAGGACTCTCAATCCAGATAGGGTGGGAGGATCCTTTCTCCAGGGTGCTCACGGCGATTTCTTCACTGAACACAGAGGCCACCAGACCACAAGGACATAGAGCTGCCCTCCTGGACAAGATAAAACAGAAGCTGCCCCTGCTCCCAGAGAAGCCCCTTCCCTCGGGAGTGTCTCCCCTTCCTTGGTGTGCTCTTCACAGAGGATATATTTCCCGGTGCTGTGGGGAGCCCAGGTCAGATGCCTAGGCAGGACAGACTAAATTCCTTCAAAACTGAGGGAAGTGCCTCCTGTTGTGGAAAAGAAGAAACCAGACCTTGGCAGGGCCCAGTGGCTAATGCCTGTAATCCCAGCACTTTGGGAGGCTCAGGCGGGAGGATCACTTGAGGCCAGAAGTTTGAGAACAGCATGGTCAACATGGCAAAACTCCGTCTCTACCAAAAATACAAAAATTAGCCCAGCATGGTGGTGGGCGCCTGTAATCCCAGCTACTCAAGAGGCTGAGGCAGGAGAATCGCTTGAACCTGGGAGGCGGAGGTGGCAATGAGCCAAGATCGTGCCGCTGGACTCCAGCCTGGGTGACAGAATGAGACTCTGTCTCAAAAATAAAATAAAATTTAATTTAAAGAAAAAGAAAACCTTAACATTTTGGAGCGTTAAGTTTTCTCCATAAGGCCCACCTAAGGTGCAGATCATACTACATAGCAAAAGTGGGAGGGGCCGGGTTAGCAGACTTCCCCAAGGCCACTGAAGCCAGTCAGAGGCCACTTGTCCTCTCCCACTTCAAACAGCCCTGTTGGTTATAAACACTGCGTGGCCTGACAGATGGCCAGCAGAAGGTGACCCCAAGTCCCTTGGCAGTACCAATCGGTTCACCTGGGTAGACACTAAAAGCCAGCAGCCCAAAGGTAGTTCTGGGCATGGGAAGTCAATATGAAGCTGTATATGGTGGGAATGCAGGCTGAGGCTCTTTCGAAACCGAGAAGTGCCCCTCACCCCTGGAGATAGAAAGCTGTCTTGTGGTGGACTGTGGAAATCCCAAGGCTCAGAGCCCTTCCCAGGGCATGGCAGGGAAAATGCAGGGAGTGTTTGATGACAATGCTGGGGACATGGACTCCTGGCTCCTAAGGAGCCCCATGCAGCTCCTTCGAGGCCTCTGGAGTGACAAGGGCGTAATTCAGGTGCCAGGGCTCAGGCCTCCGGGACCCTCCAGGCTAAGAAAGTTGATCATTCTAGACCCCTCACCATTCTATTTAAAGCTCAAGACAAAGAGAAGGCAGGAAGGGACGTGCTCAAGGCAAACCACCTCCCAGCAGCACCGGGAGACCGCGCCTGGGGAGGGGGGGCCCAGAGGCCTCAGAAACGTCTGCGAGAGAGGGGGGGCCCAGAGGCCTCAGAAACGTCTGCGAGAGAGCCCCGCACTGCATGGGGCCGAGTGGTGCTGAGTATGGGAAATGGAGGACATCCTCAAAGGCTATCAACCAGAGATGGTGTCGTTGCTTAGACACACCCACAGCCACAGCGGTGTGCTCTGCGGACAATGAAGCAGAGCTCAATTTGTTGGCTTGGAGAGGTGATCCCAGCACATTATTATTGAGTTAAAAAAAAATTTACAACAGCACTGATAGTAAGATCCCATTTATGTAAAGTTCTCTCTCTCTCTCTCTTTCTCTCTCTCTCTCTCTCTCACAGACACACACACACACACACACACACACACACACACACCCTGGTATAGGAAAAGTCAGGAAACAGCATCAGGGCCAGCTTCACATGCAGGGCCCCAAGATTGGTTTAACACTCTGCTGCCACCATCTTAATTTGTAATTCTATAGCTGGCCCTGCACGGAATAAGCTCGCTTAAAAAAATCAACATTGATGAGAGATAATTTACATACAATAAAATACACCCATTTTAAGTGGACAACTGGATGAGTTTTGACAAATATCCATGCAACCACCTAAATTCAGGTCTAGAGCCTCTCCTCGCCCCAGCAAGTGCCTCCTGCCTCCCGCCCCAACCCCACGAAACCACCATCACTGACACTGTCACTACAGCTTACTGTTGTCATTTCCAGAATATGACAAAAATGAAATTGAACACTGTGCACTCTTGTTTCTGCCTTCTTCCCCCACTGTCGTGTTCTGGAAGTCCGTGTGGTGTGATCAGTGTTTGTTTCCTTTTGCACTGTAGGGAAATGTGGATATACATGTAGATGTTCATACACCACCATTCGCCCCTTTCTCCATTAGTGGACATCCGGGTAGTTTCCAGTTTGAGGCTGTGAACGAGCAGTGCTGATGTGAGTTTTTGTGTACACGCTGTCTAGCGACACATGCTTTCGCTTCTCTTGGGCAAACACCTAGGAGTGGGATTGCTGTGTTGTATGGTAGGTGTGTGTTTAATTGCCTAAGAAACTGCCAAATTTTTTCCAAAATGTTTGCACCATGTTTAGATAAACAGCACATTACATTTTGAATACTATGTGCAGTATGTTTTTCTGCAACTTCCAGTGTAACAGACACAGTTCAGAGTATCCCTAAATTCTGGAAACAAGGGTCAAAGAGTGATTATTTATTGTATTTTGCTCAGATTAACAATTGGACCCATTGCTTCAAATGTAGAAGTACTACACCTGAAAAAGTGTCTAGCAGTTAAAGAAAATCACATTGAGCACAGGGTTTGGAGGTTTAACAAATGAATGTTTTAAAACAAGTTTATCCTACGTTTCCTGAATTTGGGGCCAACCCAAGCCTGGAAAAATGAACAGGAAGATCGTCTCAATGTGTTACACATTTTATAATGGCAGTCATGGTTAACTTCTCAGCTTGAAAAGCTACATTTATTTGTTGCAGAAAATTTAGAAAATACACATAAGAATAAAAATATAGATCCTACTCATCAGTTATTTTCTCCTGTGTGTTTTGCTAGGTACTTGTGTGTGTTTGATATTACTCATATTTTTAATCTCACATTAACTTCCTAAAATATCTCCTTATTTACAAAAGCATTACTCTCTCATAGCAAAATTTTAAAAAGAAAATATTAATGATTTAAAATTAAAAATTGAACTAAGAGCCTCCTCCCCAAAGTTAACAACCTGCTTTTCATCCTTCCAGACGGTTTTTTACATGGGTTCAGTCCTTGATATATGTATATGTGTATGAACATTGTGTGTTTTTGAACCCATATACTTTTAAATTTATATCATTTTATATCATATTTTTACCTAGTAATATGCATTAAATATTCTTAGAAAAAAGTTTTGAATATCTACATAACACTCCACTGTATAAGTGCACCTTAATTTATTAAACCCTTACTCAAATGTTAAAGCTCTTGGTTGAGTCTTTTGTGTGTGCCTATGTGTGTGCCCGTGTGTGTGTGTGTGTGTGCGTGTGTGTGTATGTGTGTATGTGCAGCAATGTTGTGATAAGCATTTTTGTCGGTAAAATTTGGCCACATCTCTAATTCAATGCTTAGGATAAAGTCTTAGAGCTAGAATTTCTAGATCAAATTATACATCATATTAATAATCTTAAAAAACTATTATCAAATTGTTTCCAAAACATGTTAACCAATTTACCCCTCAACTGGTCAAAATTCAGTTTAACCGTTTTAAATGCTTTAACTTTTAGAGTGAAAAGTTATGTCTCACTGTTGATCTCATTGACATGCTGGTGATTGCGAGGGAGCTCAGCGGGTTGTTTTTTATATGCTTACTAGCCTTTTAAAAATTGCTTTCCTTTTGTGAATTGCTTACATTTTAACCTATTTTTTCATTGGGTTTAATCTTTTTCTTATGGAAATATAAAAGTATTGAATATATTTTTGAATTTCCAGCATTTATAACAGCGCATCAACCATTATGAGCACTTAGTGTTAAATGAAGGAATATATGCAAGAGCTAGTAATCACTTTTTATATTACAAACATGTGCTGTTAGTTTGCAAATAAATAGCTTAAAATTTTGCTCATTTTTTTAAATTTAAAATAGAATTTTAAAAGCTATTTCTATTTTTCTTCTGTAGCTTCCTTCATATTCTATGTCTGGTAAATTTTTCCTTCATACTTAAATCAGATAAACTTTGGCCTATATTATCTTCTCATTCTATTTTGATAAAATACTTAAATCTTAATATCTAGAAGGGCAAACTTCGTTTCATCACACCTATTTTTCAAAAAGCTCTTGGTAATTCTCTCCAGCTGATCTTTTAGGTAACTTCAAAATTACTTGAATCACCCCACCACACACATACAAATACCATTTGGATTTAGGGAGAACTGCCTTCAACCTATAAGTGACGATACTTGGTCTCTCTGTCCCTCATGTCCCTGGGATCTTTGTTGGAGTACGCTGGAAGGGATGCCAAGGTCACGAAGTCAATATTAAACGATACACACAGCACCCAGAACTCTGCACCAGACTCCAGCTTGCCAGCCGTGCTCATAGATGATTCATTAATTACTAAGTATTTTTAAAACACAGTCACCAAGTCCATGAGATTGGGGTCAAAATAGGCATTGTCTTGTGCTTCAGGTTGGAATATAAATTGAGAGACAGCTTTTAAAAGCAACTGGAAAATGAGTACCGAGGGCTTTAACAATGCCTGCGCTTTTGACCAGGAGACCCACATTTAGGAACGGCCAAGAAAGCAGCGTGAACAAACATATATGCACAAAGATATCCTCTACTATATAAGGAAAAACTAGAATGAGGTGTCTAACATCAAGGAAACCCATTTGGCACATTCCCATATATAGATCTAAGAGAATTTCGTGCAGTTTTCAGAAGTGATTCTTCTAAATCCCAGCAAGATGTACAGCAAACAAACCTAGCGGCTGCCCACGATACTCTGGATGGTAGATTTGGATGAGAGTCTTCTTTTCTTTTTAGTTTTTAAAATAGTTTTCCAAGTTTTGTGCCATAAACAGGTATTTCCTTGATAATTTATTGAAACCTGTTTTAAATGAGCAATTTACATGTTTAAAAATTAATATAACTTTTTGTTATAACAAATCCACACTCATAGAAAGGAAAAAAGGAACAAGGCTAAACACTGCATGAAGTCTGTAAAGAAGAAAGTAAAAATAATCCGAAATCCTGCCTCCTGGAGGTAACCAGCTCTGTACATACACATACCTACATATAGACAAACACACAGAGACACACACATGTTGTTCTGTAAATTACTTTTCCTCATCAGTATGTCATGGACATCCTTCCACAGCAATAAAAGACCATCGACCTCATTCTTTTTTAATGGTCCATGTTAAAATATTTCCACCCATACATCTTGTCACACTGATGTACCATTATTTATTTAACCAATGTTCTATTGATGCACCTGAGGTCGTTTGCAACATTTCACTTAGTCATTAACATACCAATCAATGATCTGGACTGCGGGGGTCAGCCTCTGCTGTAGAGTTAATTCTACTATGAATTCACTATTCAGGTCAGGGCGTCAGTTTCGTCCTTTGTAAGAGGACATGGCGATTCCTGAGATGCCTCCAGCTGTAGCACTCTCTCATTTCTTGCAGTAGCAGCTGGTTTCTTAAGAATATGAAGTGCTCAGTGTAATTGAGAGCAATCTGCACAGCTAAGAATAGTGATCCTCTCTGAAATGATACTGTGGGAGCCCCCAAATCACCACCAGACTTCAACAGTACATATTTCCTGATCTGCAGGGTGACTGGAAGATGGCTTCTGATGACAACTTGGGCTACAACCATGCCGGAATGCAGCTCTGTCTTCAGCCAGGCCAGGAGCATTCAAAGCAGCATAACTGTGCAGCCATCTGCCTTTCTCCCAGTGGTCGAGTGCTCTTTTTTTACACACTGCTCTTAGAGTTCTGCCCACTTTCTTCACCTGCATTTTCCCTAAAACCTCAAACATACATATTAGGAGGCCTTGAGCTCTGTGTTTGCTCTGCAGCAAATCTCTGAATAATCCACCTGCTATCAGCATCACAGCCCTGATAAATGCTCCTAATGGACCTCTTCCCAGCAAAGAGCTTTTGATGTTGTATAGCAAGCACGAGAGTGAGATTCAACCAGGCAGACTGGCTTTATCTAACCACAGCAGCAACAAACCTAAACTGGGCACCGACTACGTGCCAGGGCACACTTTTGTGCATCACTTCATTTCTGAAGACTGGCCAGTTTCTGAAGGCAGTTAGGGAAAACCCTTGTTGAGAATTCCAGCTTTAAAAAGTGCCTCTGACTCCAGATATAAATCCCCACCGTGACAGTAATCACACCTAGCAGCTTATATCTTTCCCAAGTATTCACTTGCTTCGGCCTTGAAGAACTGCTTTCACTGACTTGTGCTTTGGGGCAGACCTTCAGGCATTGAGGGATTTTGCAGGAAACAACATCATGAAACTTGCTGTTTGTTGTTCAAAGAGATGATAAGAATATATTTTGAGACAGTAGAGAGGGCCCTGAAGCTTCTGGGTTGGCCTCTTTGCTTTGGCCACCAGGAAGCTCAGAATCAAACCAGTGTCCCACCACCTATAATATGTACACACCTTTTGATATAATGCATCACATGGATAACTTTTCACCCATGTTTTCCTATCACCCAGATTTTTCTGGGTTATTTTTCATCCTGTTCCGTTTTGTATACCATTGCCTCATACCCATGGTGAATGGGAAGGGAAATAAAGAGATGTTACAAGTCAGAGACAGGACAAAAGACTGGCCCTCTAACTCCCAGCCCTTTCCCCAGCTTTGATGATTGGGCCGCCTGAGGAGGGGGAGTCACTTTGATGGGCTGATCCAAGTCACCCCCAGTCATTGCAACTTCACAACAAAGCGCACCGTGGGCCCTTCCCACATCTTCTTCAACCACCCCACATTGTGTTCTTACCCATCAAAACAGCTGATCTTTTCCCTGCCCACCAGGTGAAGGTGACAAAGTCAGTAAAATCAAAATCACCCTTGAAGGGCCACCTCCTATGGTTCCTAACTTAGATCCTAATTTAGAACTCTAAAGGAGTGGCCTCCCAGGTTCTAAGGTGACTGAGAGAAAGCCTGAATTTAAAAGCAAAACCCAAAACGCCCTCTACCCACTAAGTCCCCATACTGCTGCAGGGCACAGGCAAGAAGTCTGCATCGAGTACACGTCTGCACCAAACTGCACAAGCATCACCTTCTTTCTGGTCATTAAGCTTTGGTGCTTGTCACCTCGCTGCCCGGCCCGCCCTCCCTTCTGATCTATCCACCCCGGTGCGGCTGTGAACCCTGCCTCCTCCAGGAAGCATTCCCTGACCCATTCATTCAGGTCTTCGCTCTGTTTCTACCTATTGCTAGCTCAGCACAATTCATCAGGTAACTGCTTCCAATCCTGCCCCGTCCCCCCACCCTCCTTCCTAGCTGCTACCTTAGCTAAAGCCACGAGGATGCCTGTTCTTGAAGCACCAGTCCAGTTTCCAGTGAGATCACAGAAAGCTACCTGCTTGGCTACACGCCGCGTTTCCTTCTTAACTAAAGTTCAGCCAAAGCTGTCATTAAGACCTGGCCTTAGCCAAGAAGCGATGGTGAATTCCCCATGCTGCAGCATCTTGTAAATGGTTCAGATGAGGATAAACCCCAACACCCAACCCAGCATCACAAAACAACAGTTCGAAAGAAACACCCAAAACAATGTGTATCGATATTTACTGCACTTGTACCCGTGACCTTGAGTTAGCTACCTTGTCTCCCGAGAATTTCTTTTCTGGTGGAAGGTAGGTCGTCACGGTGCCCAGCTCACACTACTAAGTAGCTGCTTACTTCCCTGCTCTGTTTCACTTTCCTCATCCCACTGCGTTGTTGTGAGTCTACGTGAGCTAAGGCATGAAAAGTGCTTAGAATGGAGCCAGCACGCTTCAAAGGCCGGCGACTATTAGTGATACAATTATTGAATCATTGTGACAATGTTGGCACAGTGCCTGGCATTCAGTAGGCACTTGATAAACCCTGGCTGCTGAGGCTGCGTGCTTCTGACTAACTTCTAAGATTTCAAAGCCGTTTACATGTATTTTTCACACACGGTCAACTGAATTCTGTGGTCTTCGTTCAGCTACACAGTCTCACCACTGTGGGAAGAGGACTCTTTTTTTTTATTTTGTAATGAAGCCATGCTTTGGGTGGCAAATCATAAGTTTAGTTTGCTTTTCTTCGTTTTCCTTCTTAAAATTTAATTTAATTTAATGTTGAAACAGGATGTCAGTCTGTCACCCAGGCTGGAGTCTAGTGGCATGACCCTGGCTCCCAACAGCCTCTGCCTCCCGGGCTCGGGTGATTCTCCCACCTCAGCTGCCCGTGGAGCTGGAAATACAGGCACGGGCCATCGTGCCTGGGTAATTTTTGTATTTTTTGTAGAAATGGGGTTTTGTCATGTTGCCAGGCTGATCTTGAACTTGTGGGCTCAAGCAATCTGCCTGCCTCCGCCTCCCAAAGTGCTGAGATGACAGGTGTGAGCCACTGCGCCGGGCCTTTTTTCCTTTTTAAATTAAACTATTTGACTGATTATTTTCCCCTTGGCTCTTCCTTGTTTTAAAATGGCATGAATGAAACAACGTCCCCACAGAAGTCCATACCCTACGGCGCCACTCTTTGTCTGCCACAAACCACTGGGTCCTGGCCCTGGTCCCCTCTGGTCTGGCGCCAAGTGACTCTGTTTCCCCTCCCCCGTTTCCTTCCCCTTCCAGTTTCCCCTGCGGCCTCACAGTGTTGTGTCTCTAGCCAGCTCACTGGTCTTTTCTGGGCTGCTCCATCAACCCCTGCTCCCAAAACCTGTCATTTTTTAATGGCTATTTAAGCCGACTGGTTTTTCAGTCCTTTCTTTAGTTATGATTTCAGTGGCACATTGGTTTTCTAAGTTCACGGTGAATATTTTAAATGCACAACCCTTTCCCCTTTAAACTGTGTCCTGAAAGTTAGGGCATTTAAAACAAGACATGTAATCACACTTTTCCTGGTTTAAATGTAATATACACTTGAAGGAGATTGGAGCATGCCGTCCCCAAATATGCCACTTTGCCTTAAAGACTAATGTGTGCTGAAATCAATCAGCTCTCTGTCCTCCCCCTTTTTGAAAGCAGGGATCAGTGACTCATGCCTGTAACCCCAGCATTTTGGGAGGCTGAGGCAAAAGGATCACTGCAGCCTAGTTCAAGACTAGCCTGGGCAACACAGGGAGACCCCATCTATACAAAAAGTGAAAAAAATTAGCCGAGCCTGATGCTGCACACTTGTGGTCCCAGCTACCCAAGAGTTTGAGGTGGGAGGACTTTGTAAATGTAACGTAAAATTCCATTTGCAAAGGTATCTCCTTCTCATACCAAGAAGAGGAGGACAACCCTTAATCACAGGTGATGGAGACCACTTTTACTACGAAGCACAAGGATGCATCAGATATTACTAAATAACCCTCACTAAATAACCCTTACCTTCCATTAGTCCCCCCCATATATTTGCCTTCTGACAATTGACTGCCCTTAGTTGCCTCTCCAAGATTTACTACCTTTTGTTAAAATGGTATACAACCCTTCTTTGGGTTTTCCCATCTTGCCTGTGAAACCCTCACTTGCATGTGAAATATTTTCTCCTGTACAACTGTCTTTTATCATTTTGGTTCTTAGGCCCAAGTCACTGAACCTAAGAGGGTAAAGGAAAGTTGTTGTTGTTTTATCTCCCCACATAATCATGTTGACATTTTAGAAAATGCACAAATGCCTAAAGAAAAATTTTAATCACTCATAAATAACCTATCTACCCCAAGACAATGAAGCTCCCATTGAGGCGCCTTTTCTTCTAGCCTCCCACCCCCTTCTGCACAGACACAGAGGAAATGTGAGTTGACAGAACAGCACAGAGAGCATGGGGCTGGAGGTGCAGAGAACCTGACTGCTTCACCTCCGAGCCACGTGACCTTAGGCAATCATTTAACCTTCCTCAGCCTTGTTTCCTCATCTGTGAAATGGGGGGAAGATGAGGATCTGCTTCACAAGGTTGTGAGGACTCTAAGACACAGCAAGGGCTGTTTACACACCTGGCACACTGCCAGTGCCCACCAGGTGGTAGTTACTTAAATATAAACTTTCATTCTACTACAGAAATATCAGCAATTGATATTTTACAAAATAGAATTATAATACATTTAAACATGACATATTCAACATTTTATACATTAAAAATAGGCCGGGCGCGGTGGCTCAAGCCTGTAATCCCAGCACTGTGGGAGGCCGAGGCGGGTGGATCACGAGGTCAAGAGATCGAGACCATCCTGGTCAACATGGTGAAACCCCGTCTCTACTAAAAATACAAAAAATTAGCTGGGCATGGTGGTGCATGCCTGTAATCCCAGCTACTCAGGAGGCTGAGGCAGGAGAATTGCCTGAACCCAGGAGGCGGAGGTTGCGGTGAGCCGAGATCGCGCCATTGCACTCCAGCCTGGGTAACAAGAGTGAAACTCTGTCTCAAAAAAAAAAGTTATAATTTACAAATTAAAATATATAGGCCGAGGCGGGAGGATCCCTTGAAGCTAGGAGTTTGAGACCAGCCTGGGCAAAAAAAAAAAAAAAAAAGGAAAAAGAAAGGAAGAAGGGAAAAAAAACTATAAAATGGACGATGTATCAGTGATTACACTGTAAATCTACATGGGCAGCTTGCTCGCTGAACTTTATACACTATCAATAGCGTTTCCCCTCACTACAAGCTGCTCTCTCGTTTTTAATGCTGCCCAGAACTCATTTCACACTGTCTTTGATTTTTAACAGGACAAACTGCTAATTTCAGTGCCATAACAGCACAGCGAGGATAGGATCATAATTGCGATTCCCTGCTCCAAAAAAGCCATCTCCAACTGACGCTCCCTTTGGCTTCATTAACACCTCGGTAGAAGTGGCTTCCTGTGAGCTTGGCCTTTGATGTATAATCGCCAGCTAACGCCGACAAACCAGCTCTGGAGGGATCAAACAGTGAGTGTTTCAACTCCAAGTCTTAGACAGAACTGTTGTATTCTCTCCCAGGCCCTGCAGGCACCTGCAGTTCCCATTTCCTGAGGCCTGGGAAGGAATTTGGAAAAGTGAGAGGCTTTTATACTCTGATCAGGTCACACTGAAACCGCTGGGTCCCTGGAGCCTGGGCTCGAATCCCAGGGAGCTTTCCCTTCTCCTTCAGATGCTTGAAACATACTCAGCAGGTACGAGGGTGGGTGTCTTACCCCATTCCACAGGTTTGGACGCCCGAGTTCAGAAAGCTGAAGTGCCTGGGCCAGTGTTACATGGGACAGCGACAAGGCCAGGATCCCTCCAGGTCTGGCTGAGTCCCTGTCCAGTGCCCTCCCCCACCCATGCTGCTCCCCAGGAAAGATGAGTGTCCTCCTGAGACAGGAGCTCAGAGCAGCCGATGGCTGAAGGTCTAGGGTACAGGACTCCAGCCAATGGCTGGAAGTCAAGGGTACACACTTCCCTTCCTGACCAGGGACCCGCCCTGAGGCTAGGGAGCCCAACACCAGCACAGGCCAACCTGAACCCCACGCGCTGGGCCATTCATCGTCTTGGGGTAGCTCCGGGAAGGTCCTTGTCTGCAGTTCCCACCCAGCCCTGCCTCTCTGGAGCGGGCCTTCCAAACCAGGGGGACAAGGCAAGCTCTGTCCTCGCCATCCCTCCACAACCGCAGTGAATGTGGACCTGCAGATGGGGGCCCCTGCCTTGCCCCCATCTCTCCACCATGGCCTGAACTCTGTACCCTGGAGGAATCCCGCCCTGGGGGCTGGAGGCGTGGGGCAGCAAATGGAGGAGGTGGAGGTCCGACCACCACTGTCTCCCCAACACTGTGGAAGAGGGAACGGAGAACAGAAGATGCAGTCTGTGTGCCTGGGAGCAGCTTGTTTCTGGGTCTAGTCTCTCAGCACCTGGGAGCTTTCGTTGATTAACACCAAGGAGCGGCGTTCAGTGTGTTCCTCCCTCTCCTACCTGGGAAATCGGGCCAAGCCCAAACCACACATCACAGCCCTCCTTCCCGCTGCAGGAATTGAGCCCATCTCTTGAGAGAGAGTAAGCCACTATTCCATTTAAATTGATTTCTTGGCCTCAGCAGCCTCAGGAAGTTCTTTGTGGCCGGTGGCTCCCCCTCTGTGGGAAAGCTGGAGTGGCAAAAGGATAGGGATTCTCAAAAGCAAATGGGGCCGGGTGGGGTGGCGCATGCCTGTAATCCCAGCCCTTTGGGAGGCTAAGGCAGTTGGATTGTTTGAGCCCAGGAGTTTGAGACCAGCCTGGGCAACATGGTGAAACCCCATCTCTACTAAAAATATATATATATATACAAAAATTAACCAGGCGTGGTGGTGCATACCTGTAGTCCCAGCTACGTGGGAGGCTGAGGTCAGAGGATCCCTTGAACCTGGGAGGCCGAGGTTGCAGTGAGCCAAGATTGCGCCACTGTACTCCAGCCTGGGTGACAGAGCAACAAGACCTTCTCTCAAAAAAAAAAGAAAAAAAAAGCAAATGGGAAAAAAACAGGTGCTCAGACTTGTAGCTGAAGCCAAGGGTTATCAGGGACCACGGGATGGGTTTGGGTTGACAGGGTTCAACTCTGGCTCTGAAACTTTGTAGCAGGTTAATCAGCAAGGAATTTCAGCTTTAGACTGGGGACAGTAATCATCCTCAAAACTCAGTTTCCCCAGCTGCAAAACAGCACAATAACAGGAAGAGAACCTGGTGGCAAAACTAAAAACAACTCGAATATCCAGCTACTTGTGAATGAATAAACAAAACCAGTCTAACCGTGCAGTGAAATCACACCCAACAGTGAAAAAGAGCACATATGCATACCTGCTACCGCGTGGACGGGCCTCAAAGACGATATGCGAAGGAAAAAAGCCCAGCAGAAAAGACCACCTATTGCATGATTCCATTTACCTGAAGGCAACACTACAAAGGCAGAGAGTAGATTGGCGGTCGCCTTAGTCTGGGGTGGAAGTGAAGAGTGGCTGCAGATGGGTACCAAGGAATTTTTTTAGGGTGATAGAAACATTATAAAATTGGGCTGGGTGAGATAGCTCACACGTGTAATCCCAGCACTTTGGGAGGCTGAGGTGGGTGGATCACCTGAGGTCAGGAGTTTGAGACCAGCCTGGCCAACATGGTGAAACCCTGTCTCTACTAAAAATATAAAAATGAGCCAGGCTTGGTGGCACACGCCTGTAATCTCAGCTAGTCGGGAGGCTGAGGCACGAGAGTCATTTGAACTCAGGAGACAGAGGTTGCAGTGAGCCAACATCACTCCACTGCACTCCAGCCTGGGCAACAGGGCCAGATTCTGTCTGAAAAAAAGAAAGAAGGAAAGAAAGATTGTAAAATTGGACTGTGCTTGCACGGCTTTATCAGGTTACAAAACATAATTAAACTTTTAGTTTCAACTAAAACAAGTGAAGTTACCTATAGTCCCAGCTACTTGGGAGGCTAAGGCGAGACGATCACGTGAGACCAGAAGTCCGGGTCCAGCCTGGACAAGAGTGAGGCCAGGTTTCTTTTTAAAAGCAAATTTTGCAGTATGTAAATAATACTTCAACAAAGCTGTTTTTAAAAAGTACCTGGCACATAGTGTATTACAAGGATCAGTTCAGTCACTGTATGGGAAAGTGTTTTTGAAAACTGTCATGTGCTGTGAGAGGCCAACCTTAATGACTCACATGACTATAGCAGAGAGTGGGTGTGACCGCACTGCCAGGCCTGGTTCAACACAGAACTCCAGAGCTTACTAGCTGGGACCGTGGGCAAGTTCCCTCGCGACTCTGGGCCTCTGCCTCTTCATCTCTGCCGTGGAGACGGTCAGTTTCAGCCTCACCGGGCCAACTGAAGATTCAATGAGTTAAGTGAGCAAGCCGCTTAGCACGGCCTTGTACACCGGCCTGCACTCAAACCGCAGCTCTTGCTCTCAGCCTCATCCTCGCTCTTCCTATCCCAGCAGCTCAGAGGCGGCCCCCAGGACCAAGAGCTGCTCATCACAGCATCCCTTCTACGGTTCATGCCATTTGTCACAGTCCCTTGGGCTCAGATTAGATGTGGTCATCCGTCCTGAACCTCCTCATGGCCCCACAGGCCGAGAGCTGGGCTCTGCCCATCATGGGGCTGCTTCCTGTTCCCCAAACACCGGCCGCGATGTGAGGTCAGCCCGAAGGCCTAGGTGAGGAAGAGTGGGGTCCCCGGGAGGTGAAGATGGGGCGACAGGAGGGGGCAAGCTTCAAGGTCAGGGAGAAGCCACAGGCAGGGCATCCCAGAGCCCCACCGCCTGGCACAAAGCAGCATAAGAAGGTTGGCTGACTCTCATCGAGTCCTATATCGTCCCCTCCATTACAGCCAAGAAAACTGAGGCTCCCAGATACGGAACACAGTTTCCTGGGTCAGAAGCAGCAGCCAAACCTGATCTGCTGAGGTCAGGAGTTCAAGATCAGACTGGCCAACATGGTGAAACCCTGTCTCTACTAAAAACACAAAAATTAGGCAGGCGTGGTGACACGTGCCTGTGGTCCCAGCTACTCGGGAGGCTGAGATACAAGGATCACTTGAACCCAGGAGACGAGGTTGCAGTGAGCCGAGATTGCATCACTGCACTCCAGCCTGGGCAATAGAGCCAGACTCTGTCTCAAAAAAAAAAGAAAGAAAGAAAGCTTGTAAAATTGGACTAGCGTTGCACAGCTTTATTTGGTCTATTTATGCCAAAGGCAAGTGCAGGTGCCCAGTGGAGACATGTCAAGGTGGGCAGGAGGCTGGGGATAAATGAGGGAGGGAAGGAATGGGGGCTCAGCTCTCCCCCCAGCACACACACACTGAGCTCACCGCTCCCCCCGCCAACCCCAACACACACATAAATAACACTTCCTCCAAGGGCATTTGTGAAAATGCAGATTCCTGGGCCACACTCCAAATTAACCGAACAGAACCTCTGGCATGGAAATAGGAACCCTACGTTTTTTAAAACTGTCCCCCTGTAATTCTTAAGCAATTTTAGGCCAGGTGAGGTGGCTCATACCTGTAATCCCAGCACTCTGAGAGGCCGAGGCCGGTGGGGAGCTTGAGCCCAAGAGTTCAGGACCACCCCCGCCAACATAGTGAGACCTCCATCTCTATTTAAAAAAAAAAAAAAGAAAGAAATTTGAGAACAACTGTCCCCAAATAATGTAGGAAAATAGCCGAGCAAATAGAAAATCATCAGAAGAGACCATCGGTTTGCCTTGTCAAAGAATCACAAAAAATGAGATGGCTCCAGCCTGCACTAAGGCTTCTGCCGTTTACCATTGTGAACAAATGGGGATTTTTTATTTTGAGACCTCAAAGTGTGGTGATGAGCAGAAGCCTCACGCTGAATTCTCACAGCAACGCCGTGGCCCCCAACCATGTCCCCATGTACAGAGGAAGAAACTGAGGCCTGGAGAGGGGAAGGCCCAGAGCCGCCCACATGAAGCTGCTTCACTGCTTCACTGCTTCACTGCTGCAAGTTCAGGCCAGTGCAGGCCTCAGAGCGGCGTCCTGAAGCCCCCAAAGGTGCTTTTCTTCATCTGGTCAATGCTCCACTGCACCTAGCCATGGCCAAAGAGCAAATCCCAAACCGGGGGCCATCTGGTGACACTCATTTGTCAGCAAATACTGCCCCGAGTGACCAGCTGGATGAATTTATGGCAGTGGCCTTATGCCCGGATGGCCCCTAACGGTTCACAAAGTGCTTTTCCAGCATTGCCCTATTTGCTCACAATGATAATTGGTTGTCACAGTAACAAATGGGTCTGCAAATGACGATCGAACCCAGAATCAGGGCTGAGCTCTGACGCGTTGCCTGGAACCCTGGTGCCCAACCCCAGTGGAGCGGCAGAAACTGCTGAAGTCTGCGCCTACCCCAGAATCCTGACTTAGTCTGGAGCGCGGCCTACACAAAAGAATCTATTTGAAGCCCCCCAGGGGATGCTAAAGAGTCCCAAAGGTACCCGGGCTAGATTTCAGGTTCCTCTGCCATGGAGCGCAGCTTGGCCGGGGTCTGGGTGCTTCTCCCTGGATTACCTGGAAAACATCCAGCCTGTGACCCTGGCAGCTTCACCAGCTCAGCCTTCCTTGCCCCCAGCCCCCTGGCTGTACCTTACCAGCCCCTGCAGTTCCCGGGAAAACAGGTCTTACCCGGATCGGAGAGTGCGCCTCAGCCCACCCGTCACCTTCCCACTCCAGAAACTCAACTCCAAAACCACCTCCTCCATGAAACAAGCGGGGAGTCACAAACACCCCCAGCACCACCCCTCCGAGTTCCACAGGCCTGGCCCCTGGCACCAGCATCCCAAGCACGTGGGCCGAGGCCCGGCTTCCTGCCCTGGGAGCTGGTCAGGCCATCGCTCATCCTCAGGGAGGCGTCAGTGATGGTATCGATTGCCTCAAATGTTTCAGAATGTGACATTTCCTCCAGGGGCCCAAGGTTAACCGATTCCAAGCACTCATCAGCGCTAAGTGGAACCATGCATTCTCTCAGCGAATCCTCAAACCAAGGCTATGAAGCAGCTGTTGTTACCACCTCCATCTCATGGAAATGGAGAATGAGGCTCAGAGAGGTTAAGTAACTCAGGCGGGTAAGTGGCAAGGCCAGGATTCGAACCCAAGTCAGATGGACACCGGTGTCCACGCTGCTCCTTACAGTCACACTGCTCCACCCACCTTGCCATCCTTCTCACAAGAAGACACAGGAGGAAAGAGTCCCAGATCAGGAGTCAGAACTGCACGGCTGTGCACTACACATGCCGCCTCAGGAGGCCAGGAAAACGGCTGAGTCCCAAGTCTATGGCTTGGGCTGAGGCCCATCGTGTAGCCTGTGGTTTATCCGCCAAGAGTAAAAGAGGCTACTACGCTATTAACAATGATGATAGGACAGCCAGTGTTGATCAGGGCTGTGCCAGGCAAGCAGGATGTGGGGTCACCCAACGCGGGGCTGGAGTTGGCCAAACTCTCTGAACCTCGATCTTATATTTAAAGTGAGGATATCATGAGCACCCACTAAAATAATTTGTGTGACAACACTAAACTATAAAACCTTACATCCAAAGGTAAGTGCTGTGTTTTGTTTTTTAATTTACAACAATAAACAAGACTGGTCGAACTTGACCTTGGGCAAGTTACTTTCATGCTCAGGACCTCGGTGAAGTAACTGGTGGTGTAATGAAGGGGTCTGCCCACCTGCGAGTCGTAAACTGACAGCAGGTGGGCCACATTCTCCCTCTAAGACAAGTTTTGTTTGGTCAGTAGAGAGTGCTGAAGTTCTTGACTGTGAGTGGCACGGCCCTGCCACACCCTGTCGGCTGGTACCTGGCCTGAAGCACAGGGTATAGAATCTTCCTGATCCCCGTAGGTTCCTGGGTTTGCAACCCTTGGAATAGACACACTGGAAAGCACCTTCTCATTCTGACGTCCTAGGAGGCTTCCTAGCACTGATAAATATCCCACCTGAAGGTGTATAGGTACCTTAGTTGCAACAAATGTTCAACATTAACCTCTTAGATGAATAACATTCAACATTAATCAAAACACAAGAAAATCTCCCCCTGCACAATACCAAACCCTGAATTCAACAGTCAATCAGGAAAAATAAGAGTCGCAGAAAAAAAGGGTCGTCACGGCCGGGTACAGTGGCTCATGCTTGCAATCCTAGCACTTTGGAAGGCTGAGGCAGGAGGATTGCTTAAGCCAAGCACTTCGAGGCCAGCCTGGGAAACATAGTGAAACCCTTTCTTCTAAAAAAAAAAAAAACCGGGGGGGCACTCAGTTGGGTGTTTTGGTTTCCCACACGTTGAACCATTGCCAGCCTCATCAGATTAACCTTGAACCCTGACAACCAAGGGAAGAGAGTGGAGGAAGCAAGCAGCCCCTCTACCGCCTGTGTGAACCTCAGGTTCCTCCTCCATCCACCCGAGAGACTGATGTGTACCTGGCTGCACTGAGAAGGCTTTGTGAACCCAGATGCAGAAGATGCTCAGTAAACAGAGCCCTGCCATCCACTCTGCTCTCATCCGTCACAGCAGGCACACTTAACATGGGGTCGCTCTCCATAAAGAACAAATTCTTGGAGAAGCAGTGTGGTATCCACAAAAGGAGCACTACATTTGGAGTTTTGATGACTCGAATTTGAATCCTGGCTGTGCCTTTCACGGCAGTCCAACCTCCGATGACCTCCTTGACCTTTCTGGGGCTGTTTGTGCATCTCTAAAAGGGGATCATGATGACCCCTGCCCTGCCCACCTCACAGATCTTCATCCTATCCACTGATAACCCCACCTGTGAGATCCTGTAGTCGCTGATGTACATGTCAACTGTCATTATCAGTTGAGAAACTTCTCAACTAGGACCAAGTCCTTCATATCTACTCCTGTTTCTGCCACTGAAGCAAATTTTTAAAAAATTATATATATATATATGTATGTATATGTCACCTTGACTCTTTTATTTTCTATCAAGGACTATCCATAGTTATTATCTACACAGGATAGCTGGTCCTAGGGGTGTGATTCTCATTTGGGGTAATAAGTAAATGCTCTTCCCAGCAGCTGCATATGAGATAAATACAGCAGGCCAACAGCTGGACCCTATCGACAGGGGAAGCCAGGATTCTAGCACTTACTCACTAGAGCCAGTTCTTCATTATTCAAGATATAAGGTCAGGGCTGGGTCCAGGTTCTGTTGAGCCTGAAACCTATACAATTTGGGGGTCTCTCTTTAAAAAAATTATAATATGCAAATAAAATCAGATAAAGGGTGGCCTGTAATCCCAGCCCTTTGGGAGGCCAAGGCAGGTGGATCACTTGAGGTCAGGAGTTTGAGACCAGCCTGGCCAACATGGTGAAACCCCATCTCTATTAAAAATACAAAAATAAGCCAGGGATGGTGGTGGGCACCAGTAATCCCAGCTACTCTAGGGGCTGAGGCACGAGAATCACTTGAACCCAGGCGGCAGAGGTTTTGGTGAGCCAAGACCGCACCACTGCCCTCCAGCCTGGCTAACAGAGCAAGAGTCTGTCTCAAAAAACAAAATAAAAATAGATAAATAGCCTTGGGAGGGCGGTGCAAGTGAGGGGTCCTAAGACTGACCTTCTCCAGCCATATGGTCAGCCTGTCTGGACCTGTCTGCTCATCATCCCTTTAATTATTGCCTCAGAAACTCTACATCATAAATGTATTATTGAAGATGAGGAAACAGGGCTCAAAGAGGTAGAGGAATTTGTCCAACCCAGCTGTCCAGGAAAGAACAGGCACACTGGACTCCAAATCCCATATTTTTCCAGCCACCACAGGCGTCTCTTGATGGTTAAAGGTTAAAAGATGTTTCGGGTAACTGGTATTGATGAATGGAACACAAATTTAGGGCAAGTTTCAGGTTTACCCTAGCCACACCCTACCTGACTCCCACCAGAACTCCCGAATATCACAAACATCCTTCCAGGACCCCACACACAAAAAGTCCCAGGTCATAACCATATTAGAGTAATGGAAAATGAGAAAGTGGAAAAAACCTCCATCATTCCCAGCAAAGACTCAACGGGGCCCTCACGAAGCCCCACCTTGTTCCCACTGAGGCAGCTTCCGGCAAGTGCCTGTTTGTACAACCGGCGAGAAACACAACTCTTGCTGATCTCAATTCTTACCCCCACTCGTTCAGTTCTCTTATGACGACAGGCAGCTCGGGTCCGTTTCACAGCATCCCAAAACGTGCCGGAGTAGGCTGGGTGAGACTCTCGGGGCTCAAAGTCTATCATTACATCTTGGTTGCGACCACAGAGGGTTTTTTTTTTTTTCTTTTAAACACCAGCTCAGGGGTAGAAGAACTAGTCAGGGCTCAGAGGTTCCGGATCGCTACTGTACGGGGACCATACATCACTGTAAGGGCCCCTCTGCTCAACCACAAACACCTCTTGGAACAAAGAAAACTCCCAGGTACTTTACCAGACACCGACAGCGCCATCCTGTTTGGGACACAGTCATTTGGCGCTCCAGGTTCTCAACCCATAGTAATAACACCTCATGCTTTTGAAACTGAACAGTGCATCCAAAAAATTCTCGATGACACACCATGACTCATGTCCCATCCCCACCCCCACCTCCCTCCCTCCCGCCCCACCCCAGGAAGTGTGGGGGGGGGCTCCATCCTTTTCATTCACCCCAGATGTGAAACCAGGTTGGTCAGTGCCTGTCAATTTCACTTCCTGTTTCCTTGCTTCCATCAGAGAGCAGGGAGCTGTGAGAAGGGTTAGATGTTACACCGTGGTGAGGCCAGATAAGCCCCACCTTGTTGTGCCTCCAGAAGAAGCACAGCCTTGGTCTGGGTGGTAACAATAACATCTGGATGGAAATATCAAGTGGTATCAGGCTTCCAGGCCACCATTCATGCAAGGTGCATCCACTCAGTAAGCCTCTATGGAGGCCTCTTCCAGATCAAGTGTTTGTTCAACATTGTGCATGGAGAGAAAGATACAATCCCCCTCTCAAGGCGCCCACAGTCCAGGGGGTACTGAGGAGCCAGCAGAAAACCAATGCAGTGAGATGGCTGTGGGGATGGGGTGTTACAGAATCGGAGTGGGGTGGGGACAGGCTATTTTCAAGGAGTCTAGGCAGGCATCTCAGAGGTGACAGCCAAGACTAGATGGAGGACAATAATAAGGATGATGACAGTGATGACACTGGTGGACAATATGTCAAGTGTTTTCTAACACTTTGCATTTGTGTAACTCACCTAGTCTTCCCAGTCACCCTTACTCCCATTATATAGAGGAGGGAACTGAGGCATCAAGATGGTGAGTAACGGGCCCAAAGTCGCATAGCCATTGCAAACACTACATGAGGACAGGTTGACCTGCCAAAGACAGTGTAGGGACCAGGACAGAGAAAGTCATAGAGAGGAAAGAGCATGGCATTTATGGAGAGCTGCCAACATCTTGGGGGCACACAGCAAAGGGCAAAGGCGGTCCCAACATGTGGGTGTGTGGCCCACAGACACGCTTTGTTGGTGGCCCCATATGGTGTTTTTTAAATATATATAAACCAACGCTTGACAATTAGGTTATTTCATATAAAAACCCAGATTCACAAAATTATGTTGAACAATCAGGATCTGGGAACATGGAAGTCATATTCTTCCACGGCAACAATCAGAGTGGGGTTGGTTCTCTTTATATGGGGTGTGGGCTTCACCCTGGTTCCCTACAGCCACCTCCACTCCCTGCTGTCCCCTCTGTCCAGTCCCATTAATCCACCAACACAACCAGCCTGGTGTGTGTACGACAGGGGAGAGTGAGGGCACAGAGCCACAAGTCTCGGACCGAGGCGTTTCCATTAAGGGGAGGGCAGTGGTGATGTGGCCAGATTTCTTCCGAATGGAGGTGACGCCAGCAGTTACCTGGAAGATGGATGGCATGAGGCATAAGACTGCAGCAGGGAATAGGATGAGAAGATAAAGTGCTGTTCATTCAGAACCGGAGCAGGTGTGAAGAGGCCCCTCTGCTGAACTTCTGTGGAGGCTGATTTTACTGGAAATCTTTTCTCTGTTTTCTCCCTGAGGCTCAGGATATAAGCTATACTTAGCAAGCAGTACTTCTTTGCATGGAAGCCTGAGATCCGCAGAGACCCTGCCAAAGCAACTTACATGGAGCAACTCTCGGGGGAGTTGATTTTAAGGCATCGAAGCATTTAATACACAGATTCCACTTCCATGTTAAACCAAACCAGTCGTGGAAGCTTCAAACACAGCGGCCAGGTCAACCACTTCACTTCACTCCCAGCCCCCAAAGCCTCTCCTGTCACCATGTTTTCAACTTGAAGCCACACTGAACCATGGAGCAGTCTTAGGAGGCTGGGGGTGAGCAGAGAGGAGAGCCTGAGATCGTGTCCCATGAGAAGCTTCCCTCCAGTTGGGGAGATGATGGGGCCAAGCCCCAGGGACCACCATCGAGAAAGACACATCCTGTCTCCATTTCACGTGTGCCATTCACATGCTTAGTTCTGGGATGCTGCAGAGGAGCAGCAGTTAAAGACGTGCTGATGGCGTGGTCAGGTAAGAAGCAGGAAAAGGGTGGGGCACAGTGGCTTACGCCTGTAATCCCAGCACTTCGGGAGGCCAAGGTGGGCGGATCACCTGAGGTCAGGAGTTCAAGACCACCTTGTCAACATGGTAAAACCCTGTCTCTACAAAAATAAAAAATTAGCCAGCATGATGGCAGGCACCTATAATCCCAGATACTTGGGAGGCTGAGGCAGGAGAATCGCTTGAATCTGGGAGGCGGAGGTTGCAGTGAGCCGAGATCGTGCCACTGTACTCCAGCCTGGGTGACAAGAGCAAAACTCTGTCTCCAAAAAAAAAAAAAAAAAGCAGGAAGGGAATTTGACAACTGGGAGATCTATGAGAACACTTCACTCAGCTGTGGAAAGGTCCTAAGCGTTAGATCACACTTGACAATGCTGCCTGTTTGCTGTGTGGCACTGATGCCTCAGTGAGCTTCTCTGCATCTGTCTCCTCCTCTTTAAAACGAGAGCAATTTGTACACTGGAAAGTGACCTGTAAATGTGAGCGGCCCTGTTGCCGTGTGTTCTTTTCATTGCTCCTGCCTGCTTGCTTGCTTTTCTTTTTCTTTTTGAGGCAGAGTCTCGTTCTATTGCCCAGGCGGGAGTGCAGTGGCGCCATCTCAGCTCACTGCAACCTCCCCCTCTCGCGTTCAAGCGATTCACCAGCCTCAGCCTCCTGAGCAGCTGGGACTACAGGCACGTGCCACTGCATCCAGCTAATTTTTGTATTATTAGTTGATACATGGTTTTGCCATGTTGGCCAGGCTGGTCTCAAACTCCTGATCTTAGGCGGTCCGCCTGCCTCAGCCTCCCAAAGTGCTGGGATTACAGGTGTGAGCCACTGCTCCTGGCTGCTTGCCTGTTTTTCAATCCAGGGCTGGCCCCCAGGAGGGAAGTCTGCAGAGAGGGTCAAGCCCTCCACCTTTCCGTCTCTGTCTTCCCAAAGTTCCCCAGCACTGATGCTGTCCCAGGACCCTTTCTCAGACTACAAAATCCACACTAAGGTGCTATTCAAAAAGATTCCCCTATTTCCTATTTTTAAAGGGCACCCTAAGGAATGACTCACTGTGGTATTTCAGGAGGCACTGGCTGGTCATGTCTTGAGTGCTCAGATTCTGCCCCAGGAGCATCTGTATTAAATCGAGCCAAATATCCGGATAAAAGCTAAAAAACCCAACCAAGTTTCCAAGTTTTTTCATACTGCTTGGTTCTGTGTAGACTGGAATTAACAAACAGGTTTCAATCCACGTACCAGATCTGATGGGATGAAACACTGATGATGGCTGAGCACTGTGGCTCATGCCTATAATCCCAGTACTTTGGGAGGCCAAGGCGGGAGAATTGCTTGAGCCTAGGAGTCTGAGACCAACCTGGGCAACATAGTGAGACCCCATCTCTACAAAAAAATAATTAGCTGGACATGGTGGTGTGTACCTGTAGTCCCAACTACTTTCGAGGATGAGGTGGGAAGATCACTTGAGCCTGGAAGATTGAGGCTGCAGTGAGCCATGACTGTGCCACTGCACTCCAGCAACAGAGTGAGACCTTGTCTCAAAGAAAGAGAAGAAAAGAAAGAAAGAAACACCGATGATGCAGAGAATCAATCCGAGCTGCATCTGAACTCAGCAGGCACGAATACGACAATGGAGTATAGATGCTCTCAGGAGCACACAGAGTGGTCACAGGCATGTTGTGTATTTGTTACTGTGTACACAAAACACCTAGGCCAGGGTATCCAATCTTTTGGCTTCTGTGGGCCACACTGGAAGACTTGTCTTGGGCCACACATGAAATACACTGACACGGCCAGGCGCAATGGCTCATGCCTGTAATCCCAGCATTTTGGGAGGCCGAGGCAGGTGGATCACCTGAGGTCAGGAGTTCGAGACCAGCCTGGTCAACATGGTGAAACACCATCCCTACTAAAAATACAAAAATTAGCTGGGCGTAGTGGCAGGCACCTGTAATCCCAGCTATTCAGGAGGCTGAGGCAGGAGAATCTCTTGAACCTGGGAGGCGGAGGTTGCATTGAGCTAAGATTGTGCCACTGCACTCCAGTTTGGTGACAAGAGTGAGATTCCGTCTCCAGAAAAACAAAAAAAAAGGAAAGAAATACACTGACGCTAACCATAGCTGATAAGATTTTTTTTAAATCACATTAAAAAATCTCATAATGTTTTAAGAAAGTTTACGAATTTGTGTTGGGTCACATGCAAAGGCGTCCTGGGATGTGGGTTGGACAAGCTTGACCTAGACATTCTGCCTGTCTTCACTTGGGCCCACCCAGATGCCTGGCCTGTGTAGAGCAGCCTCAGTGCATGTTGGAACCTCAGTTGGAAGGTCCAGTGCCTGTTGGAGGAGCCCATTCCCCACCAAGGGCCGCGTGCCAGCAGGCCCACTCCACACTCGCGCCATCATCCATCTCACTCCGTTTTCTGCTGAAAGCACCCTGTCACCTTTCACGTTTCCAACTCAGGAAACAGCAACCACGGAACAGAAGAAAAATCAAGATCCCATTTGCCTTGATGGATTCATTTCGATACAACTTCACTCAAGAGCTCGCCGCTTCCTGATTTCACATTTCACCATCAAAGGCGAGGGCCGGGGCAGAGCCGGGGGATGTGGCCCAATCGGCAACACGCGTGGCCGAGCAGCAGGTTTCTGCCGGGAGCAGAGACTCAGGGCCAGCAGCTTTGGGACCCCTCGGCCCATCCCAACAGCCAACAGAGGCGGAATGTTCTGGAATACTGCCCACCTGTCCCATCCTACAGGCTCCTGCAGCCAGCTGTGGCAAAGGTGAACCAAAGCCCTGAGAGAACTCGAAGTGAGACAAAGCCAGGCTCTCTGTGCTGATGAGGGAAGCAAGGCCCAGAGAGGGCAGTGGTGTGGCCACTGTCACACAGCAGGGCACTAGGTCCAGTCCCTCTCTCTGGTTTGGGCAATTTCCCCCTGCAGCATGCATTGAGGACTGCGGGTGACATAATGTAGGAATGTCCTCACCCCTTTCCCCAAGGTGGGGAGAGGGCTCATATCAGGGGCTCAAGCAACCCCAGAACCAAGATTAGAACAAGGTAGTGCTCTTCTGTGGGACTGATAGAGAGGACATCCCCTGGCCAGAGCAGGGGGGCAGGGACTGTGGACCACAGGCCCTCCCCAGAACTTTTCATGAGCAACTACTAGGCCCTCAATAGACAAGCCCAGCATGACTGAGAGGCAGTCTATGAATACGGTGACCATGCCACACTGTGAGGATAGAACCCAGCCCTGGCAAAAGCCCACTGAAGGCAAGAGCAATGATGCATTCATTCATTCATTCATTAGACAAAGTCCATGCCAGGCTCTGTGGCCACAATCCTGAAAAAGACACAGTATCTACGTCTTCAGGCTGCTTAAGTCAAATCATTGGCACTAAACAAATGCCATCTTCATACCGTAAAGCACAACACAGAAACTAAAAACCAGAGCTGCTGCTGCACTCAAACACGTGCATGAATTTCATGGGTATAATGAGGAGCTGAAGAGGCCAGGCACGGAAGTGTCCATGCTCTACAATTCTAAACACTACTTATGGAAAGCTAGAGAACGGACCCACAGCGACAGATAGCAGAATAGCGCTTAGCTCTTGGTGGGAGGGAGATGACAATGTTCTATATCTTGAGCTGGGTGGAGGTTAAACGATGTACGTGTGTGTGGGTGCGTGGGCGTGTGGGTGTGCATGCAATATACATCAAAAAAAGGTTTGCATTTGTTAAAATCATTAACAGTGTTTTCATTTCTGTTTTCGGAGCTAACCTTACATATGCTGGATCAAACGATGAAAAGCTTCAGCCAGAGACACTTTTGCTTGGATTCTGAATCTTCCCTGAGCTCTTACATTCTACCCAGTGAATAGCTAGGTTAAATTGGACAAAATCTAGATAAAAGATAAAAAACTCAACCAATTTTCCAAGTTTTTGTGCTGCATGACTCCGCGTAGATTGGAATTAACAAACAGGTTTCAATCCACATACCAGATCTGATGGGATGAAACTGATTATGGCCGGGCACAGTGGCTCACGCCTATAATCCCAGCACTTTGGGAGGCCGAGGCAGGAGGATAACTTGAAATAGGAGAGTGGGGCACCTGCAAACCCACTGAATTTCCGGGTGGCCACAGTGGACAGTCAGCCTGGGGAACAAGTCCCTCTGTGAAAATGCAATGAACATAAGGCCACTTTCCACGGCCTGTGCTTGGAACCAGCAAAGGAGTCGGCCATTCTGCACCCTGAGCTCAGACAGAGGAGCTGTGGGTGACAGATGGTGCCCGCCAGGAGCAGGGACGCATGAGTCTCAGGTCAACGACAGATGCGGCTGGAGCACAGTGTGGAGGCCCCAGGCTCCAGCGTGACCTGGTTTTCGAGATTGCTGGCGCTGGCACTGATGGCCTCCCATGCACTTTCCTCTGTTCAGTGGGGGACAGAGAGAACCCAAAATAGCAACGCCCTCCCCCAAGCCACACTTAGACAACAGGTGACTAACAAAGGAAGGCAGGAAGGGAGGTGTGGAAGGGAATGGCCAGCGGGCCAAGGTGGGTGGGCTCTGGGGCAGAAATGTCCGCCCCTCTTCTCTGAGGAGTGACTGAGGGGCTGAGAAAGGCCAGGCAGTGACTTCACGGGCCCTGCCGCCAACGCCCCCCGTCCCTCCCCATCCACTGTGAACACCAATATGTTCCCGACTTGGATCTCTCTCTCTCGCTCTCTCTCTCTCTGTCACTCGCTGTCTCTCTCCCCCACCTCGGCCCCCAGACTCAACCCCGGCCCTGCCTGCTCAGCATCTCCACTTGGGTGTCTGACAGCATCTCAAGTGTCACATGGCCAAAAGCAAACTCCTGATCATCCCCCTCTCAACAGAGCTTCTCCATCCTTCCAGGTACTCTGGCCAAAAACTGGTTTCACCTGTGACTCCTCTTTCTCTCCCATCCCAGCTGTGATCCATCCAGAAATCCTATGGGTTCTGCCTTTGAAACATAGCCAGACTCTCACCACTCCCCACCACCTCCACTGCCATCACCCTGGTCCCAGTTGCCATCAGTCATCTCTTCCTCCTCACTGGCCTTCCCGCTTTCTGCCCTCGCTTCCTTCAGGGTGTTCTCCCCTCTGGGTGCAGAGTGATCCCTTATAAAAGGCCCCCATTACATCTCCCACCTCACAGCCTCGTGCTCACACGGCTTGAGCCACACTGGCCATCGGGCACACTAGATGGCCCCAGGGCCTTTGCTGGTCCTGGGCTGGAAGTCTCTTCCCCTGGAGAGCCCTCAACTCCCTTCCTCACTCTGGGTGCGGACTTCCTTGACAGCTCTATTTCAGTTACCGCCCCTCCCTCCCCTTCCTTCTTCTCCTTTCCTGCTTTGGTCCCTTCCATAGCATTTATTGCCATTGGACACACAATATATTTTTACTTATTTATTTGTTCTTTGTCAATCCCTCCAGATTAGACTGTAAGGAGCATGAGGGCAGGCAGGGAGATTCGGGATCTGTTTTATTCTTGCCATATCTCCCAACACCAAGGACAGTGCCTAGTGGATAGCAGGCACCTAGTAAGTTATTGAATAAGTGAATGACTCCAGGATCGTGACCTCCCTCTGGAACCACAGGCTTGGCAGCAAAGTTCTCCCACTTTCTTCTGGCCCCTCAGTGTCCCCACTCAGGGCAGGACTGCAGACTACCCAGTGTGTCTCCCGCAGGTCCCTGTGTCCCCGTAGAGGTAGGGGCAGTTACAATGCCTCGAGATGCCCCTTGCCTCATCATTGTGTCCCTCACATCTGCCCGTCTTTTACAATTTACAAAGAGCTTCGAAGCCTTGGACATTTCAGCATCCTCGTTGCTCAGGCCAGGAGACCCAGGCAACAGCCCCAAAGACACACAGGTTAGAACACCCGTCCTGACAGCAAGCATGGTCGTTGCTCAGATTCACCCTGTCCCTGCCGCCTGCTTTCTCCAGACCAGCACTGCAAGCACATTATCATGACAACAACAGGGCTGGACAGAGGACAGAATGACCAGTGAGGATCTTGCAACAGGGGACGCGTCTGCCAGCCACAAGAAGACCGGGACTGGGGAAGGGGTACAGCAGGGATTGGGGGCTCAAGGGGGCCTGGGAGGACAGCAGGGGATTCTACTGGGTTCCCCTCACCCAACAGAAAGCAGATCCTGCTGAAAACACAAGAAGCAATACTCTGAGCCTTTAAAGGCGTATCCCCATGACCCCATAGTCCTCAGCCTAGAGATTTATTGCAAAGCCGTCATGGAAAGAGCACACACGGAGCAGCGCTAGTTAACCGTATGGGGTGCTTGGCAGAGCAGTGCTGGTGAGAGGAGAACGATGGAAACCTTCTCAGTGTCCCCAGAAAGAAGAATGATACTTATGCGCCATGACTCCCTTGAAAACAGTGAATGTGCACCCATACTTCCTAACTCGGAAGGCCGGTGATGACATTGAGCATAAAATCCTGGGTTAGATGGGCCCGTTCATGCACGTGTGTGTTTAAAATGTATGTGTTTACAAAGAAAAGTGTCTAAGAAGAAGCATATCAGACGCAGTAGTGGTGGCTGTTGTTAGTGAGGCTAGAGGGAGCTTACTCTCTTCTTCATTCTTTCCTGTATTCTATGACTCATTTATGACTAGCATATATCAATATTTTTAGTGAATAGGCAAGGTGCCTGCATTTTAGAAAAACAAATTAAATGCTCCAAAGACTTCCCAGGCCCACCAGGGCCCTCTCTCCAGCCGGACCTGGCTCCTGCCGTTGACGGCAGCCTCTAAGCCTCCGAACTGAGGGCTGCCATCTCCAGCCAGCCTCTGTGTGTGACTGAGGGGGAGAAACAGACAGAAAAGAACCACTTCCTGCAGAGCTGGTGATGGTGGCGCCTCTGGGGGAGGAGAGACACCCACCCAAGGTGAGGACCAGAGGCTCCTTCAGCAAACGTGAGCGTGACTCAGGGGACCACCTGACTCACAGGGCAGTGTGGCCCTCACGATGGCAAGGGCTCAGCTGCACTGTCACTGCCATGGACTAAGGGCCGGTGATCACGGGCATAGGCCACAGGTGGGAGGTGCCAGTGGGCCCTATGGGGATGCAGCCAGCCCTCCTTTAGGGGGCAGGATCTGAAGCAAGAGCCAGCAGGTGGCCTCGGGCCAAGGATTTCCCTGGGGATCTCCAGGGACATACCCATGGCAGGGCCTCCAGATAGGATCCTGTTGCTTTTTTAAGGAACATTTGGGCAGGTCCCCAACAACCTGGAGGAAGCCCCTTACCAAACCCCTTCCAGCCACCAGCAAAGGAAAGTCATGTTTCTCAGTAGAATCCGGGTCCATGACATGGACTGTGTTCTATCCGATTTGTACTCAGGGTGCCCAACCCAGGCCAGGTGCTTAGTACTTGCTTAGTAAACGAAGGGATGAATGGATGAACGGGCCATCTCTAAAGATGACCCACGTTACTGCTTCGGACAGAAACGTCTCCATTGTGAGCTGGGTTTCTCAGGGGGTGGAGGTGCAGCTGTGTTCTGAACAAAGAAGCTATTTTTAAAGAGAGAAGACGGAAGGAATGAGCTGGGGATGCCTGAGGCCTGGGATGCCTGAGGCCTGGGTACTACACAAGTGAGAGGACCCCACCTCATCGTGCCGAGGAAGCGGGAGCCAGCTTCTGGGAAGAAGGGGGGCCCACCTGGGGCAGTGTCACAGGAGGAAGGTGATGACAGTGTTGCTGGGCCTCGGTTTCCTGCCTTTAGAAGGTGAGGCCCAGTTCACAGGGCTGCGGGTCGTCAGGCCACGTCCCATTCTCCACAGGCTCCCCCCCTCCCAGACGAGGACACCAGCCAAGGACTTCTGTTAGACTGAGTGACTGGGGAGACTTGGCTCCCTTTGGGCACAGCTTGACCCCTGTGCATGTGGACAGATGCCAGGGGCCTGGGCGCTTCTGGGAGTTGGGCCTCTGGGTGCATGAAGACGGCTTCATAGTGAGTGTGCGTGAGGCCGTTGTGCCCACCTCCCTGATCTTCTGCCACGGCCCTGGAGCCCATTTCATTAATGAACCACTGCCAAATGGTCACCCTCTGTCACACACACTCGGACTGTGGTCGCACCCACACCACCAGGACGGACACACGGAGCTGCAGACCCAACCCATGGCAGATGCCAGGAAACAGCCCCGAGGGCTCCAGTAGGCGGGGACCCTGGCAGGAAGACATGGACGCCATCTGCTCAGGTCTCCTCTTTCTGCAGCTCCAGAGAGAGGAGACTTGCTCAGGCTGGGGTCAGAATCCAACCCAGGATCAGAAGCCGGAGCCCCAGGCCCCGTGTACAATGCACCACGGGGAGTTTTAGCGATAAAAGTCAGGGCTTCTCAAGAGGCTGAATCAGCAGGAAGCGGTAGCAGCTTGCTCCACGGGGGCGCAGTGCCCACTCCCCACCCACCAGACCCTCCATTGACCCTCACGCTACCCATCCAGGGGCTGGGGTGGCCAGGGTTGCAAATGTCCCGACAGAGAAGAACTGTGCCTTAAATTCCAGAGGCCAGGAGAGAAACGGGATAAACCATAAGGCACCCCCCACACCTTCAGGAGTCCTCCTGCGTCTAATTTGCTGTGTGACCCGGGGAAGTCCCTACCCCTCTCTGGGACTCATTTTCCCGGTCCGCACAATACAGTTTGGTCTCCACGGCTTCATGTGACCCTGAGAAGCTCTGAGTCCAAGTCTGGACACATTCTTACTATGTCAGAGGCAAACACTCAGCCAAATTAGCTGGTTCCTAAAAATAGAAAGGCAGGCAGGGTGCGGTGGCTCCTGCCTGTAATCCCAGCACTTTGGGAGGCTGAGGAGGATGGCTCACCTGAGGCCAGGAGTTTAAGACCAGCCTGTCCAACATGGCGACACCCCATCTCTACTAAAAATACAAAAATTAGCCAGGAGTGGTGGCCTGTACTTGTAATTTCAGCTACCCGGGAGGCTGAGGCAGGAGAATCGCTTGAACCCAGGAGGTGGAGACTGCAGTGAGCCAAAAATCACACTACTGAACTCCAACCTAGGTGACAGAGCAAGACTCGGTCTCAAAGAAAAAAATATTTAAATATAAATAGAAAGGCACTAAAAAAAGGTGTGGGGTGGTCTAGGAATTTGTAGATACAGGCATCATTGTTATTTTTGTTTTTACTAATTTTTCTTTTTTTATATTTTTATTTCACTAAAAATAGTGAAAGAAGTTTCCACGTACAAAGCATTCTCAACGATGGTGGTCGGCCAGATTGACAGCTGCAGCTCCCTCCAGCCATTTATTAATGTCTTTAAAAAAAAAAAAAAAAATCCTACTTCTGCCCATGAATTTGCAACACATTAACCGAGCATTTGGGCCAGAATTTCTTGTGCATGCTACATCTTCCCTCTGGATGAAAATCTCCTGGGGAAGGAGATCATGTCCTCCACAGCCTTCTCCTCTTGTGTCCAGCTGGCTTTAGTCCTGATAATGACAGTTGTCGTCTTTGTGGCCGTTGTTGTTGATTTTCATTATAGAGCCTGAAGGAAACTTCAGATCAAATCCAACCTCCTCTCTTTACCAATGGGGAAATTGAACCCGGGAGAATACATTTCATTTAGTCTAATACCAGATCCTTGGTGGAAAGGCTCAATATTGTAAACATGTTTATTCTACTTCAAATCAATCCAGAAATTCATTGAAATTTCAATCTAATGGGATTAGGGGTGGGGGTTGGGGAGATTTGACAAATTTATTTGAAAATTTAGAAGGATAGCTAAGAAGTGTTAGAGAAATGGCTAGGCACCGTGGCTCACACCTGTAATCCCAGCACTTTGGGAGGCCAAGGCTGGTGGATCATGAGGTCAAGAGATGGCGACCAGCCTGGCCAACATGGTGAAACCCTGTCTCTACTAAAAATACAAAAATTAGCTGAGCATGGTGACGCACACCTGTAGTCCCAGCTACTCAGTAGGCAGAGGCAGGAGAATCGCTTAAACCCAGGAGGCAGAGGTTGCAGAGAGCCGAGATTATGCCACTGTGCTCCAGCCTGGCGACAGAGCGAGACTCCATCTCAAAAAGGAAAAGAAACGAAATGAAACGAAAAGAAAAGAAGAAGAACTGTTCGAACAAGAAGAATAATGTCCTTCCCCATAACAAGAGCATAGTTCAATCTAAAGATTTACACAAATTAAAACTGGGTATGCCATTTCGGGAACAGATTAATTCATGGAAAAGAAGAAAGAATTCTGAAAAGGAAATTTGTATCATTTATTTTAAAATTCAATAATGTAGTGCTAATCTTAAGTAATGGAAGGAAACCTGGAATTTTCAAAAAGTGATGTTGAAGCAGCTACTCTCCTTTTGGAGAAAAAAACCCTGAAAAATCTGAAAAATAAAAAATTTTAAAGGTAATTTTAAAGAATTAAAACAAGTCACATCTCACGCCATACTAAAAAATAAAGTACAGTTGGATTAAAAGTTTCTGTGTAATAAAAAAAAAAAAAGATACTAGAAGAAAATATAGGGGAAAAAATTTTTTATAACTTAAATGTGGAAAATGTCTTTCTCAGCATGGTATAAAAACTAAAAATCATGAAGAGACAGAATTTTGACCCCATGAATATTTAAAATGTATGAATAGTGGAAGATATTATAAAAAATAAATAGTAGAAAACAAATGACAGTCTGGGAGAAAATATTTGCAACACATACAACAGACTAAGGATTAATATACATTATATAGAAAGAGCACCTACAAACCAATCAGGAAAAGACTGGCAACCCCCCCACACACACACACAAAAAAGGTATAGAATATGACTAGATAACCAATAAACAAATACAAATGTCCACAAAACATATTATTAAAATGTTCAATCTCTCTGCTAAAGTAATAAAAATTTAAAACTCAATTGATATTTTCTACCTACCATATTGGTAAAAGTTAAAAAATATCGGTAGCATTCAGAATTGAGGACATGGAAGATAATCAAAGCTTTCCTCCCATGACAGTAATAATGTCAATGGTTCAGCTTTCTTAGAAGAATCACTTGAGCATTATCTTTCAACATTTTTTGTTGCTGTTGTTTGAGACAGAGTCTTGCTCTGTTGCTAGGTGCCAGGCTGGAGTGCAGTGGCGCGATCTCGGCTCACTGCAACCTCCACCTCCCGGGTTCAAGCAATTCTCCTGCCTCAGCCTCCCGAGTAGCTGGGACCACAGGTGCGCACCACCACGCCCAGCTAATTTTTGTATTTTTTAGTAGAGATGGGGTTTCACCACGGTCTCAATCTCTTGACTTCATGATCTGCCCGCTTATCTTTCAACATTTTTAAAGGTTCATATGCATGAAGCAACATCACATCTGGAAATCCATCCTACAAGATACTAAACACAGGCACCTAAAGACATGTTTGCTGTGCTCTCCTTGTAACAGGCAGACAAATTGTTGATGAATGATAAAAGACAGATAAAATAAATCATGGTAGTCCCAGCTACGTGGGAGGCTGAGGTGGGAAGATTGCTTGAAGCCAGGAATTTGAGCCCAGTTTGGGCAACATAGCAAGACCCCATCTCAAAAAATATATATACATTACACATTTATGTTACGGATGGCTGTGCAGATATTAAAGAGAATGACACAAATCTGCCTGTACTGACATGGAAAGTCACACACAATTTATTGGAAAGTGGAAAAAAAGAAACAATGATATAATAATCAGCATAATATGATCCCATTTCCATTTTGTAAAATAAACAAAGATTCAGATCAAACTTTTAGTGGTGGTTACAGCTGAGGAGTGGGGCTGGTAGGAGCGATAGGATGAGGGAACGTTGCTTTTTAAAAATGCATGTTGGTCAAATTTTTTAAAAAATTAAAAATAACCTTAACATATTTCAATAGTGAAAAAAGCAAGAAATAAAATAAAATAAATGTACGTTGGTGCTCTTTGGCGCTTTGAATGCATTTTGATGATATCTGCAGTTTTGTATATGCATATACTGTGTGTGTGTGTGTGTGTGTGTGTGTGTGTGTGTGTGTGCTTATATAATTAACAACGAAACGTATCCTCGCTGGCCCTGTGCAAAGCTGTTATAATATTTATTTTAAGAATGGGGAGACAGTCCTAAGTTGTATCACTTGCCCGAGAAACTCACATGCTGTGAGTGACTACAAAGGAATTTCAGTCCCAGCCTGAACTGAAAACCAGCAAGGATCCTTCCCTGCCAGCTAGCCTGCCCTAAGCACAGAGCTTGGCTGTGTGAATTGCAGGCTTTGTAGATGATGGCTACGGGGACTTAGAGGCAGTGAGTGATCATGCATTGCTTCTCCAAATGCTGTATTTGATAATATTTCAGATCATTAAAAATACCATAGTCAATTGGGGAAGAATAGAATCGTTAAGAAGCAGAAAAAAAAATACCAACCGCCTATAGACAATTACCATTAATATTTTGGAATATTTCTTCCAGCATTTTCATTGCGGTTATAAACATGGTTCATATTACATTGTAGGTGTGAATTTGCATCTTTCTCTGAAAATGACACTCTGTCAGAGTCGTTTTCTTTTGCCATTAAAGTCTTCATAAACATCAAAATTTAAAAACAGATCAATATTTTAAGTAGTAGTGTTTTACTTACTATTTAATTTCATCCTGCTTACCTACCGCCCACCCTAACCCAACCAGCAGAGCGCCAAAGTGTCCCGTCTAAGATAAAACATACTCGGTACCTATTCTACACCAAGCAGAGAGGTGACTAAGACACACTGTACCTCATACCACACAGCAAAATTAACCCGGGGTGGATTAAAGGGCTAAAGGAAAAAAAAATCACAGAAAGACTTGAAACAAGTTGATGAGAATATTTATCAAACCTCTGTGTGGGGGAGGACTTTCTAACCCTAAAGCTATGGAGAAACCACAAAAAAAAGATCACTAGATTTGGCTACCTAACATTTTGGTACCCTGTAAACAACCTGAACGAAAAAGTAAAGGTCAAATAGCAAGTTGGGGTAAATCTTTGCAACAAATGTAAAAAAGATTAGTAGCCATAACAAATAAAGAGCTCATACAAATCAACATAAGTCACCCAATGAGACCCAAATGCCTAACTAGGGGAAGGCTTAGGAGTGTGCTATCCGATATAGCAGCCGCTAGCCACGTGCGGCCATTTAAATTTAAATTAATTTAGGATTTAAATTAAAACCTTAGATAAATTACATCTAAAAGTAAATAAAATTAAATTTAAAATGTACCCAGTTAACTAGCCATATTTCAAGTACTCAGTGGACACATTTGGCTGGTTGCTATTGGACAGGCGGACACAGGCCATATGGACCCTATTAAACAGGGAAGATAAGGCCATTTCTATCATCGCAGAAAGTCTTACTGGAAACCCCTGCTTTAGACAGTTCACAAAAGAAGACACACACGTGACCAATAAACACATTTAGAAATTCAGCTTCATTAGAAAAAAAAGGAATGCAAGTTAAAACAAGGTCATATATTCTTCTAGTTAGGAGTAAACAGGACATTGCTAATTGAAGAGTAAAGCCTTACGACCATCTGGAAAAGAATTTGGCAATATAAGTTAAGAACTGTAAAAATACTCAGCCCAGCAATTCGGTTCCTGGGAATATGTGCAGCCTAAAGAAACTGTCAGAAATACACAAACCATTTTGTGCAGAAACATATTGATTCCTAAATTATTTATGATTTCAGAAACAGAGCCGCAGCTTGAATGCACAACCTCGGGGAAGTGATTACACCCATCAAGACCAACCACTCAGTGGACTAATAAACCATCAATACACATTCTGTTTTGCCAAGAGGAATTAATGACTTGGAAAACACAAACCTAAATTTTAAAATACAGCACATTCGGAACTGAATGGTTAGAATAACATCAACTATAAAAATATGAAGACTATGCACAAAAATCTGCCAATTGGCAGAATAAATATCACTGGGTGAGAGGATTCTGAATATTCTTTGTGCTGTTCGGTAATTTCTGAATTTTTAACAATGATCATTTTCTGGCTTCAATGATCATTTTCTGGCTTTATACAAAACTGGAAAGGTTATTAAAAATTCACAGGAGAGAGAACCTAGTGATGAGGAACAGGAACCTAAGCCGGCTGAGCCTGTGACGCCAATCCCCTGTCGCTCCCTGACGCTTAGACCTCAGAGAGGCCAGCTCAGCTTCCTTGTCTGCAAAATTAATAATAGCACTGCCTCAGAAGGTTTCTCGAGAATTGAGCAAGACGAGAATTAAGAAGTGAGCCCTGCACATTTGCTGAGCAGAGTCTGTGCCCATGAGCCCAGAACACACGTGAGAGCTGCTGTTTGTATTAACATGGGAAAAGCTTATGCTATTCTGCTGTTGCGTGACAAACCAGGACTCAAGAATCCTCTACAGAACATGCTCGCAGCTAGAGAAACACAGGCTTTTTCAAAAGGCCACAAAGACTAGGAGCTACTCCAAACTGATCATAGCAGTCACCTTGGGGAGATGGGAATAAATTTCCTCTCTTTGCTTAAAGAAGCATGAAAATATCTTTCTGTGCTTCCCAAGTTGTCTCCAATGAGTATGCCGTCTTCACAATGAGGGGGAGCTTCATAAGTAAAGAGGAAAGCTGAAGTAAATAAAGGTTTAACTGGTTGTGCTGAGGAGGTCATCAGCTGCACCAACCTCCACAGCTGCGGGTTACTGGGGAGACCTCTGCCTCGTGGGATTCTGGGCTGATTTAATTTTTTTCTTTTCTGAGACGGAGTCTTGCTCAGTCACCCAGGCTGGAGTGCAACGGCGAGATCTCAACTCACTGCAACCTTCACCTCCTGGGTTCAAGTGATTCTTCTGCCTCAGCATCCCGAGTAGCTAGGACTACAGGCACCTGCCACCATGCCTGGCTAATTTTTGTATTTTTAGTAGAGACGTGGTTTCATTATGTTGGCCAGCATGGTCTCGAACTCCTGACCGACAGCCAGGTGAACTGCCTGCCTCGGCCTCCCAAAGTGCTGGGATTACAGGCACGAGCCACCACGCCCAGCCAGATTTATTGATTTTTTTTCTGCATGTATTTTGTATTTCCAAACTATACAAGATGTTATAAATAAGTATTATTTTTCCTAACCAGAAAAAAAAGAGGTAGTTAAGGAAAGTAAAGAAAACCTGGCTCTCTGCCTTGGGACTGATGAGAGGAACAAAGCGAGATGGAGACAAGAACTGAGGGGAGGGTGGTGGGGGGTGGTTAGCACAGGGGCCCACCCTGCTGGGCCTGTGGGTGGGGCTGCAGAGCAAAGGCCCCTGAGCCTCCCCTGCTCCTCTCTGAGCCTTGACTCCTGGTCCTCCCACAAGCCCAGCCTGACACAGCTGCAGACAGGCCAAGGTGATGGGGGGCAGATTCTCTGGACTGAGAAGGGGTTCTTTTTTATTTTCTAACCTTTCAATAAAGCCTCTGAATTTTTTCGCTGTCAGATCAAATAGGAAAGGAACTTGCGTTTTACAGCACACAGGGCTGATAACAGATCTATCGCATTTCTGAAACATACAGAATTTTTTTTCCTCTTGAGAACCTGGGAGTAGTCGTCCCCGCCCTGTCTCCAAAGTTGGGCCTAGTCATGACAAGCACTCTGAAATGCACAAGTCCCAGTCCCCATACACCTAGGAAACAAAAGCATCTGACATCAAAAAGGACCGCGGCCATACGGAGGAAGAAACACCTTCTCAGGGCGAGGTTCGCCCACCCCTCTCTGCCAGGCCAGGCTTCGCTGTGTCCCATCCCCTCTCCTGATCTCTGAACTCCTCAAAATCCTGGGAGAGATGAAGCCTGTGAGGTCCCTTTGTCCACCAAAAGTAGAGGGCCAGTGGGACTTCGTGTCAGATCTGTTCTGCTGACACTAAGGTGCTGACTTTAGAATTTTGGTTGACATGAACGGGCTGCTCCTGGAGTGGAAGAAGCCTGTGTTAATGCAAAAAGAGATCGGGAAAATCCAAAGGAACAGGACGGTTTTGTGAGACACTCGGGGACTCTGGGGTCAGACAACAGAACCATCCACTCCCGGCCACAGCTGTAAGGCACAGACAAGAGCTCATGCTTGTCGGGTGGCGGTGTGCGGTCGTTTACGCAGTTGCTGCGTGAGAAGTACTAGGATTAACTCCGTCTGGCCCCTTTTGTTGCTGTTGCCACAGCAACAGGGAAGGTTGGGGAATACGGGATGAAAGGACTTGGGATCCAGAACCTTAAGCCTGGACTAGCTATGTGGGTCTGTGTCACTCACTTGACCTTGAGGGGACCTCAGCTTTCTTCTCTATATAACGGATTCACTTCAGCTCTAAATATGAATCAAACAAGCCCCAGCACCCTACCCGAGGCTCCTCAGAACAGAGCATCCTCACCTCACCGCAGGATCTGGGGAGACGAAAGAAGTGCTGTCATCTCTAGCAGAACAACCAATTGCATAAGGAGCTCAGCAATTAAGACACAAAGCACAAAGGCCAGGTCACCACGCTGCGGTCCCCGAGGTGGGGAGAAGTTGCATTCTCTGCAGCAAACCAACAGAACATGAAACCACACTCCAGGTAGCGCCACCTTGTCCCGCACCAGAGCTTCTAGAGCCTTCTTTAGGGGCATGGGAGGCACTGAGGCACAGCCTAAAGGTGCAGGCCTTCTCCTCAGAAAAACACACAAGTGCCCACCCATGACGTCAGGCAGCTGGTGGAACACTGAAGGACAAGCCTGGATGGCGAGGTCAGGAGAATGTTCCGCCTGGGCTCCGTGCGCCCTAGACACCTTTCTATGCCAGGGACACCCTCAGAGGAGGCAGAAACCAGACTGCAGCCCAGTAGCTCTCGATGAAGTGCCTGGGCAGGGAGCTCTGTCCCCGGCTCTGGCGCCCACGTGTCATTCTAGCTATCCCTTGAGAACCTGGGAGTAGAACCTCCTCTGGATTCCCGAACTTTGGCCAGAACAAAGGGAGCTCATTAGCTGGGCCCCACAGGCCTCCCTTTAGATTCCCACACGCCTCGGGGCAGTGGAAAACAGGACCTCATAAAAGGAGTTATCTAATGGCTGGGTGCGGTGGCACATGCTTCTAATCCCAGCACTTTGGGAGGCCAAGGCGGGTGGATCACAAGGTCAGGAGATCGAGACCATCCTGGCCAACATGGTGAAACCCCATCTCTACTAAAATACAAAAAAAAAAAAAGTTAGCCAGGGGTGGTGGCAGGCTCCTGTCGTCCCAGCTACTGAGGGAGGGGAATCGCTTGAACCCAGGAGGCGGAGGTTGCAGTGAGCCGAGATTATGCCACTGCACTCCCGCCTTGCAACAGAATGAGATTTAATCTAAAAAAAAAAAAAAAAAAAAAAAAAAATCAGGAGTTCTCTGTCCCAACACCTTTGAGTGTCTCTCGGGCTGAAAGATCCCATTTCCAGGGGTGGCTGCTATGTGGCCTGCCTGACTCTGGACCTCAACATAAAGAAACCTCTCTGTTCCCTGATATCAGCCCTGGGAACTCCCTCTTTGGAATCCAGTTGCTACAAGGATTTCCAGATAAGCCCTGGACCCCACAGGAGAAATCCTCATTTGCGCTTTGAATAGCCGGTTCTCTTCACACATCCTGTATCAGAAATTGTCCTGGAACCTGGCTGGACAAACTCCGTCCACACTGGGTATTAGCAGGGTCTGGAGAGGAACGAGCATTCAGGATTACAGAATTTTAGACTTCTCACTTTTCTATCCAACCCCTTTGTCAGAAGGGAAAGTCGGAAGGGAGCTTAGACTCCAGAGAAGATGGAGGAAGAAGAGGCAGACCATACCTCAATGCAGTGGGAACCGAGGTGGTCTTCCTGGAGGAAGAAGCCTTGACAGGTCCTGGCTGAGGGTGAGAGTGGAGGCAGGGCCAGGTCCAGCTTCCTTCCGCCACCCACACTCCTTCCCACACCCTACACAGACCTCACCCGTGGGCGTGTTGCCCGGCATCAAGCCCGGGGCTTCCTGCCCGATGCCTGTCTCATCCAGGGACCTCGGCAGCCCTGCACGTTGGTCAGATAAACCTCACAGGGGCACAGAGAGCAGGCACTGAGAACAGCCCCCTGGAGGGCAGGATCCAGCACCCACAGACACACACAGCCCAGTAAAGGGGATCCCCTGCAGCCCCCTCCCCGCTGTGCAAGCCCGGAGGCAGGGTGTGGCTTGTATGCCACGGGGCACGCTTTACTTTCCGCCCTGGTACAAACACCGCAGAGTGGTCTTCGTACAGAATCAAAATAAGTATTATTTTGCAAAATTATACTTATTTTGACTACTCCAAGGTTACAGATAACTGGCTAACGCCAGCCACCTCTCACAGCTGCATTGTGTTTTTCACAGCTACAAATCACATCCCTTGAGGAATATCGGGAGGGGACCTGTGTTTGTAGGCACACACCTTTCCCAAGCTGCCCTCCTTGGCAGAGCATGTGGGAAGCGGGTGAGTAGCGAATGCTCCTGCCAGACGCTGGCCTCTGCGCTAGCTGCCTCACCCCATGCAATCCTCTTGACAATCCCATGAGGCAGGAACTCATGTTATTCCCACTTTTCAGAGGAGCTTGCTCAGCTGGTGATTGACAGAGAGGAAAGAGGGGCTCTAGAAACCCACTGTAACCTGGTGTCCCTGCCAGGGAGGCTGCCCCGAGAACCAGTCTGTCCCGGGCCCCCCTGCTGACCCTCGTCACCCAGCCTCCCTGCCACCCTGTCCTGCAGAGAGGTTAGGACGCAGGAGCTGTTGGCTCCCTCCAGCCCAACCCTTCCTGCTGTGTGTCCTGGGGAAGCCCCCTAACGTTGCTGGACCATCATGACCCTGTGTGTTGCGCCCCACAGCCTCAGAGTGGGGTATGTCCTAACAGAAGGCCTCCCGCAGAGGACAACGCCTGATAGAACGGAGGGTATCCTCTCGGAGGGAGAATCAGGAGCCCTGGGTCCCTGTAGGTTCCTTAACTTGCTGTGTGATTATAGGCAGAGCCCTTCACCTCTCTGAAAGATGGGGCAAATGCCATCTTCGCTGTCTGCCTCCCCGGCTTGTTATGAAGATCAGGTCGATCTCAGTGATGAATGTGAAAGTGCCGCTCAGTGAGGATGACTGGCGGCAGACACAGGCAGGGTTGTTACTGACAATGGTGATCACAACCCTTGCCCTGCAGGGGAGCAGGAGCCCTCCCGTGTTCTGCAGCTGAAGTAAAGTGAGGCTCTAGGGAAGGCAGGTTTCCACTCCAAAAAAATCAGAGACTTGTTTTGCCTTTAAATCCTTCATAGAAGGAGACTCAAACACCAGACTACAAGTCCCCTGCAAGGGGACGGAAAGGGTCTCAGGTCCTCAGATCTGCCCTGGATTCACCAGGCAACTGGAACGAGGTATAAACAACCTGGGACTTGGTATCCGGAGATGCAAGTGCAGACTCTGCCTCTGTTCCTGTTTCACTGGGGGTGTTGCAGTGTTTCCTCGTTGATAGCGCGGGGACAGGGCACCTCCCTGCTTGACAGGGCTGTCAGGGACGTGAAGTGTGGTGCTTTTGGGCTTTGTAAAGTGTAATGCTGCAAGAGAGGCCTTAAGAGGGCCCAAACCATGCACCACCCAGGCCACCTCGAGGCCACTCTGCAATTGGGAAAGCACCTGCCTCTGTAATTGTGGCTTTGTGTGTTTCACGCCCTCCTTGGTCTCTAGCTCTTTGAGAGAAAGTCCTGTTTACTCTGTGATATGCAGGTATCTATGGGTGGCAGCAGAGCTTCAAGGTTAAAAGATGTAGACTTTGTATGACCAAATGCCCGTCATGGCTGAATGTGCAAATAAATGGTGGCATAGTCACACAACAGAATACTATACAGCAATGAAAAAGAACATGCTCCTATACACAGCAACATGGATGAATCGTCCAAGCATAATGAGTGAAAACACTCAACACATAAAAAGTATAAACTTTGTGATACATTTAAAGTTCAAAGAAAAGGACCAGGCATGGTGGCTCACCCCTATAATCCCAGCACTTTGGGAGGCTGAGGAAGATGCATCACTTGAGGCCAGCAGTTCAAGACCAGCCTAGCCAACAAGACGAAACTCCGTCTCTACTTAAAATACAAAAATTAGCCAGGAGTGGTGGCCTCCGTCTGTAATCCCAGCTGCTCGGGAGGCTGAGGCAGAAGAGTCGTTTGAACCTGGGAAGTGGAGGTTGCAGTGAGCCAGGATGGCCCCACTGCACTCCGGTCTGGGCGACAGACTCTTTCTCAAAAAAATAAATACATAAAATAAAGTTAAAGAAAAGACAAAAACAATCCATGGTGACAGAAGTCAGGACAGTGGATACCTGAGTAGGGAGCAGTGGGGGGCTGGCAGGACCCTAGCAGGGAGCCTCCCAGGTGCTGGTTACACAAGCACGTACAGTGTGTGAAGTCACATTTATAATATTATACTGCATGCACTTCGCCGTGTGTATGCTCTATTTAAGTAAAAAGTTGTTGTTGTTGTTTTAAATTAAACATCTGGGTTCCAGTCCAGCTCTACCACCTAGATATTGTATGATCTCAGGCTCATTAAACTCTCTGAGCATGAACTCACTCCTCTGCAAAATAGGGATAAAAATGATATCTGCCTCAACGGCTTCCAAATGTCAATGATTGAAATTTCCATCCACATTTACCTTATCCAACTACCAAGTATTATTCTTCACTTAATATTTTTCCTTTCAAACAACTCACTGGTTAATCTAAAAATGAAATGTATAAACCATGAATCTGGTGAGATAGTTATCTATTTTCTAGTATATAAATTAATATAAAGTAAAACACACACATAACAATGAAGATAAAAATACTCATCTGTGAGCCACCTCAAGTCATCCTCCATATCAGTGAAGGTGGCATGTATATATTCACTCTGTCACCCAGGCTGGAGTGCAGTGGCGTGATCACAGCTCACCACAGCCTCAATCTCCTGGGCTCAAGCAGTCCTCCCACCTCAGCCTCCCAGAAGCTGGGACTACAGGCACACACCACCATGCCTGGCTAATTTTTTTAAAAATTTTTTATAGAGACAGAGTTTCGCCATGTTGCCCAGGCAGGTCTTTAACTCTTGGGGCTCAAATGATCCTCCTGCCTCAGCCTCCAAAAGTGCTGGGATTACAGGCAAGAGCCACTACGCCTGGCCAAGGTGACATACTCACTCTGGGAAAAAAAAAAAAAAAAAGATAATGTAATTACATAGAGTCCCTAGCACTGTGTAAGTCCTTAGTAAATGGTAGCTATTTCACCGTCATCATCATCATTGCATCGTCAACATTGCTAACATCAGCATCATGTCATCTTCATCATTTCATCACCATCATCATCACCATCATCTTCATCATTTCATCACCATCATCATCATCATCATCACATCACCTCATCATTTCATCACCATCATCATCACCATCATCTTCATCACCTCATCTGCATCATTGCGTCACCACCATCATCATCATCAACATCACGTCATCTTCATCACTTCATCACCATCATCATTATCACATCACCTCATTTCATCACCATCATCTTCATCATTTCATCACCATCATCTTCATCATCATCACATCACCTCATCATTTCATCACCATCATCATCACCGTCATCTTCATCATTTCATCACCATCATCTTCATCATCACRTCATCTGCATCATTTCATCACCATCATCATCATCATCATCATCACATCACCTCATCATTTCATCACCATCATCATCACCATCATCTTCATCATTTCATCACCATCATCTTCATCATCACGTCATCTGCATCATTTCATCACCATCATCATCATCACGTCATCTGCATCATTTCATCACCATCATCATCATCATCACATCATCTCATCACTTCATCACCATCATCATCATTTCTGCCATCGTCACCATTCTCATCACTGACCCACCATCACTATCATCATTATCACCCGTCTAACAACAATAAGTACTTGCATGCAGACCATCCCACAGGGTCAACCCAACATGGCCCTGCCTCAGAAGAGCTTGCAGAATTAGGAACATGTAGCCCATGCTGAAGTGTCGGGGCTTGCTGGGACGTACATCAAGGTGAGCGCTCCACATGGGGATGGATGTGGTGGAAGGTGCTGGGCTATGCCCTCCCACCCTCCACACCAGACCAGAGCTGACTCTCCCCAGATCGCCTTGTGGACCTGTCTCTTGCCCCAGGCCAAGGCTGACTGCATCTGGACCCGTCCCCTCATCTCTCAGACCTTCAGTCTCCTCATCTTTGAAACAGAGATGGTGACCTCGGCTCCTCCAAACCTCCCCGCAGTGGGCCAAGAGGAGAACACACCATCAAAGACAAACAGAAGTCACCCAAGCGGAGTCCTGGACATTCAGTAAATGATCAAAAACATGTCTTCCTCTTACATCAAATTTGTCCCCGGAGGTGGGCCTGGACCTCTTCCACACTGACTGTCACAGAGTACCTGGAGTGATCACCATGGAATAGAAAAGTCCTGATTCCTAAAGCAGTTATAAACCTACTCAAGTGTGTCCCTCTTGAAGTGAACTCAGCCAATCAGTACTCAGACAGACTAGAACTAAGCTGGGATGGAGGTTACTAATCCAACTTTCATAGTGTGCTTTCGAATTTAAAATGGCCATAATCTTTGATTCAAATAATTCTAATTAAAGGAAATAAGGATATGATTGTGCAAAAATATTTATCACAGTTATTTTTAATAGAAAAAAAAGAAAAGAAAAAAGTGAGGAGCTGGGCAAAGTGGCTCATGCCTGTAATCCCAGCATTTGCAGGGCTGAAGCAGGAGGATTGCTAGAGCCTAGGAGTTTCAGACCAGCCTGGGCAACATAGTGAGACCCCATCTCTACAAAAAAACTGTTTTTAAAAATTAACCAAGCATGGTAGTTCATGCCTGTAGTCCCAGCTAAGGCTGAGGGAGGATTGCTTGAGCCCAGGAAGTCGAAGTAGCAGTGAGCTGTGATCGCGACACTGCACTGCAGCCTAGGAAACCAACTGAGATGCTGTCTCAATAAATAAATAAATAAATAAATAAGAGTAAACAACACAAATGTCCAACAATAGGGATTGGTTAAGCAAACATCACAACTTTTATTAGCTATTGTAGCGCCATTTTTTAAAACCATGTTGTATGAGTCTATGACATGGTACAACACGCAAGATATACTTTAAAAAAAAAGCAGGATACAAAGACCTCTCTCTATATATCTACATATAGATATCTTTGTGTATGTATCTTTTTAAGTATCTTTACAAAAGACATACAATTTATCTAAAATACATATACCTTATACATATGAACATGCATGTCACAAATACATGATACTAACTTTGAAACATTAAATTACTGTAATTATAAACTGAAAAGAATAAAATATATGACATATTAATGGTAATCATAAGGAATGGTAGGATTGTGAGTGGTTTTATTTTTTTCTTAAATTCTACAGTTTTGCTAATTTTTAACAAAAACACGCATTATTTTTGTTACTTAAAAAATCATGTTATAAAAATGTTATATGTTATATATAATTATACAAACAAATATGCAGAACTTTTTCTTTAAAAGACTTTCTGCGGACCCTTTTTTAGTGCATAAAATTAAAACCCTACCCAACCTCACTCTACCATCTCGATCAAATCTCACCCCCGGCAATTAATTTCTGAGGTCATTATTTTGATGAATAGTCTGCAAAACCTTTTTCTGTAAATGTAGAAGTTATTCAATTCATTCACATTTTCACTTGATGAAAATAAGATTGCAATATATAAATTGTTCTGAAATTTAATGTTTTCACTGAGCAAAGTGTCATGGCTATTTCTCTGTGTCAGGACAGGGGGATCTACAGGCTCGTTCTTGACGGCTATACTGCCGGCTCTTCCAGAGTGTAGCGGTTTGGAACTTACCCACCCTTTGCCCTGTCTTTCCACGGTTTTATCATCCTTTGGTAGCTTCAATACCCCTCGTACTGCTTTGCACCCTGGTGAGAATATAGGCGGCCTCTCAAGTTAATAGTGCATATGAGATTTTTTTTAAATCAAAATGTGGCTTTTGCCGGGTTGTCCTTTAAAAAGGGCTTTATCAATTTTTCAGCTTCTGGTGACTGATATTCTTTAAATGAGATTCCAAGCTTCAACTCACAGATTGAGGAATCTGGTGGACCATCTGCTGCATCTTATTTCGTAGATAAACTGATACACGGAGGAGAGACTCCATCCTAGGCACAGAGCCAGTGAGGGGCTGAGCCAGGATGCTGCCCACAGCGCCCCACTTCTAGAACCATCTAGAAGCCACCAGCTGGCAGGACTCAGAAGCCATTGTCTTTAGGCTTCCCTCAGCCTGGAAAGTTGATCCCACCACCAAGCTGGAAAATTACTCATCCTTTGAGTCTTCATCTAGGCGTCACCCCCTCCAGGAAGCCTTTCCTGACTTTCCCAGACGCTGGTTGGACACGTGTTCCACTCTGTGCTCCCTCGGACCTGGCCTTTCCATGCTGTGTCCCAGCTGCCTGTCAGTGGCCTCCCCACGGGCCTGATAGCTCAAGGCTAGGGACAGGGTGTGCTTGTCAGTTTCCTATGTCCCAGCTGAAAGCTTCCCTGTCAGTTATTCATTTGTCCAAGAAATAGCTTTGTGCCAGGTGCTGGGTGCCAGGGAAAGAAGGCAGGGGAGCTTCTGGCCAGTGCTGGGCCTTCAGGAACGCTGTGCTGAAGCTCTGCAGGCTGACCACCACCCTGAGCCTTTTCCTCAGGCACGCCCGGCCAGCCTCGCAACGTTCCTTCAAGGCAGGCCGTGTTCTACCCATTTTACAGGTGGATCTAAGGCTCCAAGAGCCAAGTGAAACCCCACCAGCCTGAGATGAGAGAGAGGCTGCGCCAGGGAAAGGGGTGCCGTGGAAGAGGAGGCTTGGCGGTCCAGTCCAAAGCTCACTGTTGGTTATCTGTGCACCTCGGGGAATTCACATAACCTCTCTGATCCTCAGCTATTTCACATGAACGATGGCCTTGGTTCACACCCGTCATATACTACTGGGAGGCCTTCTTTTCTCAACCAAAGCCTATGCCTTTTGGTTGAAGGAGTCTAATCTTAGTAAACACGAATGCTGAGTTCTCAGGGCCTCAGACTGTGGGATGTGTGGCTCGCACAGGCCCGGGTGAGGCCAGCCCTCCCCCTCCAGGGTACCACCAGGGCTTAGGAGTCCATCTTGTCATGATCACGAACCTTCCAGAAGCCTCAGGAGGCCGTCTAGCATTGTCCGGGAGGGGCTAGGAAAGTGGGGGGTCAGTGGGGAGACCTTATCTGTCCCTCCAGACAAGACAGCCCCCACCCCAGCTGCTGGACTCGCACTGGGACTTGGAGAAAGTACACACCCTGAGACACCTTCTCAAGCCAGCTGGGCCCTGTTCAAGCCACATGGAATCCTCTGCCTTCTCCCCTTCCCCAAAGCCCCTGACACTCACTCAACAGTCAGCCCTGTCTACACTAGCGGAAGAGGCAAACCTCCAGGCCGCACAACACAGAAATCCCCCGCCTCCGACTGGACTGGTCACGCCAGCCCAACACTTTCTTGTGGGGTTCCTAGGACAAGAGAGAGCTGGGCCTCAGGGCCATCCAATATCCACATTGTACAGATGAGCCGACCTCGGCCCACAGCAGGACAGGGACTTCCCCAGGACCGCACGGCAAAGGTGGGACTCGAATGCAGGTGCCACCAGGCCCGCGCACCCCCACCACACTGTGAGCCACCTGCACGTCCAGACCTGAATCCCAGATCCCTCCTTCTCCCCCTCCCACCCCCGTCCAACAGCCAAACTGGGTTGGAACAAAGCTGGGGGAAAGGAGGCCCTTCCTGAGCTGGGGGGGTGGAGTGCAGCAAAGTCAGCTCCCTGGGTGCCTCCACCCCCACAGCCAAACGAAGGTGTCCAAGGATCCGGGTCACTGAGTCATCCACACACACCTGCAGGCCTCTGCCGCCCTTCTCAGCCGACCACCAGGCCATCCATCATCTTTGGGAATTATTCCATAGATTTCTTCCTTCATTTATTCAACAACAAACCCTGAAGTCCTACTATGCACCAGTCACATTTCTCAGCCTCCTTCCCCTCCTCCCTCCCACCCTCAGCTCCACCCCCTTCCCCACATCCCTGGTGCCCCTTTGCCCCAGTAAACAGGGCACACCTGGGGCACTGGGGAGTCACCCAATCCAGAGGGGTCAACAGACACAGGCACACCCCACCCCAGGTTACCTGGTGTGGCCCAGGGCTGCACCGGCAGGCGCCTCTCCGGTGGAGGCTGAGGAGGTTCTGACAGCCGGCCCTGGGGGCTCAGCAACCCCCTCCCCCACCTTCAGCCTCTACTGGGCCAGGCTGCCTGGAAAACCCAGCCTGGGCTCAGCTGACTTCCTCTTGTGTCATGGAAAGTGCAGTGATGAGGACAGGAAACTCCCGCCAGGGATCTGGGGTCTGAGCGGGGACAGGGGCCCAGGGGTCTCGGCACCTAAGGGCCTGCAGGGGTGAAAAGGGCAGGGGTAACTTATGGGGGTGGGCGGCAGGGAGGGAGCCGAGAGAGCCTACAGGGCAGTGTCCTGGGAGGCAGCAACCCCCTGCACCAGGGTCGGAGCAGTGCCAGCCCTGGGGGCCGGGACCCTGAGCTACTTTCAGTTTCCCAAAACCGAACTAACAAACAAAAAGAGTAGAACTCATTCTGTGATGAAGACTCGAGATCAAAGCAAAGCCCAAGTGTTTGGTTTGTTTTCTTTTCTTTGGGTGCAGAGGTGAGGACTGGTGGCAAGGGTGGCAGAGTGAGGAAAATGTGGAATCGTATTTCAGCATTGACCTCCCAGGGCTGAATACTTTACCTTCTGACCTCAGTTTCCTCATCTGTGAAATGGAACGCTATGCCTACTCCCATGCTCGTTGGGAAGACCCTAAAGGAGCTGACACCCTTGGCTAGAGGAAGGTGCTTAATAAAATTTCTCTTTTGGGCTGCAATTATGTAAACTGAGTGTCGGGGGAACAGGGGCTGTGAAGGCCGCTTACTGCACACAGCTGTGTGATCCATGAACAGCACTCATCAAGAAAAAACATCCCAGAGGAGTCTTTGGTGCTAAGAAGGGTGGAGCCGTGTCTGTCTCTTTCATCTTCCTGTGCTTAGCATGGAGCAAATATTTGATGAGGAGAGGGGAGGGGAGGGGAAAAATGAATGAAAGAGGCTGGGATTTCCAGAGTCAGGAGAACAGCAAGGATGGATGTGAGGGCAGGGGACAGGGAACTGCGCCAGGCCTGGCTGGGAGGGGCCGGGCGGGTGAGGTCTCCCCATCCCAGGCTGAGGCCACTTCTGGTGGGAGGAAGAGTCACCTCTGAAGGCTGAATGAGGGGTGGGTGTGGCCCCAATCACAGCTTCCTGATCCTGGGGTCGGGGTCAATGATTCCCTCTGCTAAGGAGGTTCCAGCATGCAGCGCCCTCGAGCCCTGAGGCAGCAGAAACCAGGGCGTGTCTAAGTGGATCTAAGTGGAATCTAAGTGGATGCAGTCACCGAGCTAGCCTCTCCAGCACAGGGAGGGGGAGGCCCCAGGCCCCTGTGGACCTGGACTAGTGATCATGTCATTGAACCTGCCTGGGGTGGCCCAGAGTACAGGAAGCCCCAGGAGCCAGGAGCTTTCCCATCTGGGAGCACAAAGGATGTGAGGAAAAAGCGGAATCCAGCCTAGCCCAGCCCAGGGAAACACGGAGACGTTCCCCTGCCCCAGGCTTCCCTGCCTCTTCTTTGCAGAGACCCTGCCGCTTCTTCAAGGGGGTTGATTCCAGACCCTCCAAGAACAACAGGGACATGGAGCTCACATACATATCCACACACCAACATGGAGACCACACACATCACCATGGAGATTACACACCTCAACACAGAGATCACACATTACACAGAAATCACACATATTGACATGGGGATTACACACACACAACATGGAGATCACACACACAACTTAGAGATCACACAAGTCAACATGGAGATCACACATATCAACATGGGTATTACACACACATCAACATGGAGATCACACATCAACATGGAAATCACACACACATATATCAACATGGAGACCACATATACAACACGAAGATCACATAAGTCAACATGGAGCTCACACACATCAACACAGAAATCACACACACACACAACGTGGGGATTACACACACATCAACATAGAGCTCACACATATACCCCAACATGGAGATCACCCACACAACACAAATCACTCAAGTCAACATGGCGCTCTCTCTCTATACACAGGCGCGCACACACACACACAGACAGACACAAGCCCAGCATTCCTGACGGAGCCATCTTTTGTACTTGCTAGCAAAACAATACCTGTGGAGATTCACCTCAAACTTCTAGCCTCATCCCTCATAAAGGGGAAATGGAGGGTTTGGTTTTGGCTTTCATCGGAGCCTGCAATGAGAACTGGCATCACGCCGCCCACTTCCTGCCTCTCCCCGCCCAGACCCCTGCCTCAGGGACACCTGTCCTCAGCCCGGCCCTCAGTTGCAGCCAGGCCTTCGCACTCCATAACCCCCAGCTAAGGTTCCCCTCCCCTACAGCCCTGTCCCTCCAGGACGCGTGGCCTTGTCCTGTATGGGGGTGGCCAAGAGCACTGCCCCAGTCCTGGGCACCTTGGGCAGGAAGCTGGCAGAGGCCAGGGCTGCCATTCAAACAGGAGCAGGTGGTTTTGCCAGGAGGAAGTTGACACTTCAAACATGGGTGACGTAGGCCCCACACTGCCTGCTCCCCGTCCCACCCCTCCCTGAGCAGCCGCCCTGCCCTCTCCCTCCCTGAGAGCAAGATACCAGGCCAGACATCCTCACCCGCAGTGCTGAGCTGCCCAGGCTGAGGCAGGAGGAGGCCGGAGGCCATGCCCATGGGGTCTCCGCCACCGCTGGCCGCCTTGTACCTGCTGGGGATGCTGGGTGAGTACCCCTTCCCGGTGTCCGCAGGATACCCGGGCTCACTCTGGTGCAAGGAAAGAGATCCCAGTTCTATCCAAGGCTGACTCTGGGGCCCACATGTCACCTGGAGCGTTGTGGAGATGTGAGGTCACTGGGATCCCTGCCTGCCCCCACCACCCAACCGCAGCTTGGCCCTCTGCCTTGCGTGTCCCACCCACCAGGAGCATGACCCTGCCTCTCTCATGCGCTGTTGAGAGCCCTGCTTTACCCTTCCAGTGCAAGAGAGTCTGCAGCGGGGAGCCACATCCGATGGGGCCCGGACAACATGATTCCTAGGCAGAGTCGGATTTTAGCAGAGCATACAGGCTTCCCTCTGCAGGGTCCCCCACTGACAGCCCAGCCCTTACTTGGTCGCCTCCAGAGACATGGAAGCTCGGCGTCTCCGAGGCAGCTCTGATGATAACTCCAGGCAGAGTGGGCCGGGGCAGGGTGGGGCCGCCTCTGAGGACGCCACTGACCAAAAGTCAAGGATTCACAGCGGAAGTCCTAGTCCGTCTCACACCCCATCCTGGATCAGTCCCAGAGGGGCCCAGCCAGGCCAGTTGGGATGAGTACACCCTTGGCCGGTTCTCACTGTAGGCCTGGGTTGTGAGCCTGACCCTGTGTGACCTCAGATAGGTCCCCAAGCTGCTCTGGGCCTTGATCTCCCCATTTCTGCAATGTGGGAGTTGGGGGTGTGAACTGGATGAGATCTGACCACTTCCTGAGGATTTGGAAGGTCTGGCAGGGCGACAGAGGTGCATGACTCCGGGCTGGGAACAGGAGGACGCGCGCAGCTTCCGGCTTGCAGGGAAAGGGTCCGGAGGCCTTGCCTGCCTGGGCAGGGAGCCTCGCAGCCTCCTAGGGAAGCTGGGTGTACAGGTGTGAGTGTGGGGGAATGTGTGAGTCTTTGTGTGTCTGTGTGCATGTGTGTGAGAACTGTGTGTGTGCGTTCTCATGAGCACGACACGGCCTCCAAATGCAGGATTATCTCCCCAGCATGTGACAAAGCCACCTGTGCACACATGTTCACATGGCTCTTCTCATATCTAACAACAGGTACAAAACACCTTTGTCCCAAAGTAAGAGGCCTAGAGACAGTCCCTTGGCAGGCTTCGGGGGCCCAGCTGAGGAGGGACCAGGCCTTTAAGCCCCCCCATCGGCTCCTCACCTCTGGCCTCAGACTTTGTTGAGACAGGAAGGCTCCCAGCTGAGTATGGGGAGCCCGTGTCCTGCTCTAGGGCCCTCCCACCTGAATCCCATCATGGGGGAGGCTCCTGACGGGACCAGGCGAGTCCCCTGGCCCACTGCAGGCCAGTGTCAGGAAGACTTGGAGGTAAGCCCTTCACCCCCAGTATGGGGACCACCTGGAACCCCAGGAACACGCAGTTCCCAGTGTCTGTGTGAGCCGGTGGGGACCAAGCATTCCCTTCGATCGGTGGGTCACTGCTTACAAAGCTCTTTTGAAGCCATTTTCTGCTGCAAGCTTTGCAACAGCCAATGAAGCAGATGGGCCCTTTGGCCCCATTTTTCAGTGGGGAAAATCGAGGCCCAGGAAGGCCGAGTGCAAACCCAGAGTGCAACAGCTGGTGCACAGCCAAGCCAACCCCTGTCCAGCATTTCTGCCCTCACAGAGGGCCCTCTCTGTACCTTAGCTAAAAGGGAAGGCCCCCAAAGCCACTCCTGTGCAGGAAAATGGCCCCCGGACACAACCTCCACCAGCAGAGATACACCAGAGCTGGGGACACCAAGGGTCAGGGCAGGGGCTGGAGTCAAAGAGCGCAGGCACCCTTTGGGCCATTCCAAGGAGACATGAGGCAATGCCAGAGCCCTGGGGATACTGCAGCCTCCTGACTGGGATTGGGACTTGGCAACCTTTGGACCCTGGGGCATGAAGATGCCCCCAGCATGTCTGGGTGCTAGTAACAGGCCGTAACAGGCCGGGGCTTCCCACAGCTGCCCCCTCTCAGCCCCAGCCTTCCTGGACAGATGCAGGCAGCAAGGTGGGAAGGCAGCTCTGGCAACTGCACGTTCCCTACTGGCCCAGCCGAGGCCACCCTAAAGGCCAGCGCTGGGGCCGGCGTGGTCACTCACGCCTGTAATCCCAGCGCTTTCGGAGGCCAAGGCAGGCGGATCACCAGAGGTCAGGAGTTTGAGACCAGCCTGGCCAACATGGCAGAACCCCATCTCTACTAAACATACAAAAAATTTGCCAGGCGTGGTGGCGCGCACATGTAATCCCAGCTACTGGGAGGGCTGAGGCAGGAGAATCACTTGAACCCAGGAGGTGGAGGCTGCAGTGAGCTGAAATGGTGCCACTGCACTCCAGCCTGGGGGACAGAGTGAGACTCCGTCTCAAAAAAGGAAGAAAAAAAAAAAAACAAGCCCACATTGGGGCATGGAAAAGTCACGGACTCTGCAGTTTGAATTCTAGTCATCCACTTACCAACTGGGCAACCTTGGACTAGTTCTGTAAGCCTCAGTTTCCTCATCTGTAAACTGGGAATAATAATAGTATGTCATAGAGGCTTATAAGGATTCGATGAATCCATGTACATAGAGCTTAAGTATAATCCTGGTGTATAGTGTAATAAGTGCCCAATAAACAATAATAATGGCAGCAACTATTATGATTATTACCGAGGTCAGCCAGGAACCAACGGGGCAGAGGGTCTTGCCAGAGGCCTGCATGGCCATCAATCTCTTTACCCCTCAGTCCTCCTGCACGGCCTATTTATTCACTCAACCATTCATTTATTCATCTACAAATATGATTGAGCATCTCCTGTGCGTCCAGCTCTGTAAAACACTGGGAATACAGAGACCCAGTCAGGAGTCTCTGCCCTCCAGAATCTGACCAGCTAACAGGAGACCTGTTGGAGAACACAAGTAAACAAGCACCCGAAGACCAGGTCCCCTCAGCCCTGCAGTCTGTGCTCAGGGTCCCCCTGACTGCAGGTGCCTAACACGCCCAGCTAATTTTCACATTTTTAGCAGAGACAGGGTTTCACCAGGTTGGCCAGGATGGTCTCAATCTCTTTACCTCGTGATCCACTTTCCTCAGCCTCATAAAGTGTGGGGATTACAGGCATGAGCCACCTCGCCTGGCCCTGGTGTCTGCTTTTTAAAAGACCTTTCAAAATTAATTTTAGGCTGGGCGTGGTGGCTCATGCCTGTAATCCCAGCACTCAGGGAGGCCGAGGCGGGCAGATCACCTGAGGTCAGGAGTTCAAGACCAGCCTGGCCAATGTGGTGAAACCCTGTCTCTACTAAAAATACAAAAATTAGCCAGGCATGGTGGTGGGTGCCTGTGATCCCAATTACTTAGTAGGCTGAGGCAGGAGAATTGCTTGAACCTGGGAGGAGCAGGTTTCAGTGAGTTGAGATCACACCACTGCACTCCAGCCTGGGCAACAGAGCAAGACTTCATCTCAGAAAAATAAAAATAAAAACCAAGCACCCAAAATATTTACACCTTTTGAATTACTAAGTGCAATGGTGGGAACGGCAAGTGCCTCGGCCACAATACCATCCACACTAGCAGGACATGCCTTTGGCTGGGCAGGCAGGGAGGGTCTCTCTAAGGTGGTGAGGTCTCATCTGAGAATCTAAAACCTAAATGAAGAACAGAGCCAGCCAGGTAAAGAAAAAAGGGAAGAGGGTCCCAGGCAGAGGGGATGGCAGGGCAGAGGCAACGGGGAAGGACAGGCCTGAGAGGGCGGGGCTCCTACTGGGAGCAGGGCAGCAGGCCCACTGTCCCAGGCTGGGTGAGGCCCTGGCTAATCACACTCCTCGAAGACCCAGAGCTCCCCACCTCCAGCAGGGAATAAAGGGATCTGGGGACCCAGGGGCTGGCAGTGGCCTTCCTGGTCACTCTGTCTCCGCCAGTTCAGAGAGGTTTTCCCTGCAGTGACCAGGCAGCAAATTCAGCTCAGCCTGATACAACTGATGAACTGTGTGTGTGTGTGTCTGTGTGCACATGTGCTGTGTGTGCATATGAACACATAGGTGCATAGCCCTGTGGAGGGGTGCTTCGGAGCAATACAGACCTAGTTTGATTTCCTCTCAGGGTCTCATCTATAAAAACAGGGGTTTGTTGCTGTACCCACCTCAAAAGACCATTGCAATTATTACATCGGGTTTGTTCAGAGACTAGGTATGGATTGAACACCTACTATGTCCCAGACACTGTTCTAAGTGCTGAGGACACAGCAGTGAACAAAACGGTCAAAACTGCCTGCGCTGGTGGATCCAGCGTAATAGTCAGGGCGTGATGGAGAAACAGACAAGAACCAAACTAAGCCAGTGCTTGTGCGAGTATTAGACGGTCATGAGCGGCGTGGAGACGGACAGATGGAGGCGGGCTGGGACTGGAAGCACTGCTGGGATGTGCGGTACCCAGGGAGGATTCGGCGGGTCTCATGAGATGATATTTGAGTCAATACTTGAAAGGAGGGAGTGAGCCCACTGTGTGGGATCTGAGGAGCAGCCTCGCAGGCAGAGGGGTCTCCAGCCGCAGGTCAGTGAGGGAGTCTATGGGGCGGCCACAAGGCCCACGGAGGCCTCCGTGAGGACCCAGGCTCTTTCTCCCATGCACTAGAGAGCCACACAGAAGCAGCGAGGTGAGCATAACTCTCACCTCTCCGGGTCCTCAAGTGCATCTTGAACCCCAGGCCAGATGCATTTGGAAGTTCAGAATGTATCAGATTGTAGAAGGAAATATTGTATACATAGTACGTGCTCATGACACAGGCAGTGAGGTCTGAGGCAAGCACGGGCCTTGAACACATTCCTATGTCTGCAGTGAAACACGAGTTTGCACAGTAAAGACAGTGGACATCCTCCCACCAAATGCATTAGAAAAGGCTTCTAGATTTTGGATTTTGAATTGCAGATAAGAGATTGTGGGCCTGGATCACTTCCCCTAGAACTGCCACTGTCACCATGACCACCATTGTCATCATGTGCCTTTCAAAGCCTCTCATTGTCCCCAGAGGGACCCTAATACTCCTTCTCTCTGGGGGACAGATATGGTAGGAATAGGATAGGAAATGTGTGGTGGCCATCAGCAGAGAGGATAAGGGTCCCACGCACTGCCACGGACTCCCACGGAGCCATCCGGAGTGAACCCCTCCCTCCTTCTGGCCCCAGTTTTCCCCATCTGTACTACAGAGCAAGCAGGCTCTGGGGCCTCCCTGGGACAGACTCCCACAGGCCTCGTCAGGTGAGGGAGGCATGGTTTCTGTCCTGGCTCTCCCACCAGCTAGCTGTGTGACCTTGGGCAAGTCACTCCGCCTCTCTGGACCTCAGTTTCCTGATCTGAAAATGGAGGTGAGCATAGTCCCTTCTTCACAGGGCTGTGGTAGAAAGAACAAGCCTAGTGCATTTGGGGCAGGTAAAGCTCTAAACAAAACCAAAGGCTTGTCACTGACAGCAGAGACATCTTACAGTTTCATACTGGGTATGAAACTCAGGCAGCAGCCGACCCAGAGCAAGAGAGAGAAATAACAATTTAAATAGCAAAGGTCATTCTGCCCACGACCCACTGTCCACTTACCGGGACAGGCCCTGGGGGAGCCTGATTAGAGACCTGACTCTGCTGTTCCTTCCTGCAGGTCATTGCCAGCCCTCTCCTGGTTTAAGCCCAGCGTGATTCTACGCGTGCTTTGCACATAAAAGCCTCCTCAGCATAAACCAATCACTTCATCTGTGCTCAACCCAAGAAAGGGAATGTTGGTCCTTTATGATCTTCGTTTCCCTAAAGCCCTGATTCCGCTCCAAGTGAGACTTAGCTCCACAGATTACTGTCATTTCAGAAAAGAGGGGTTTCTGACCTTTCAAGTCACCAACATAGAGGATTTGAGGAAGAAAATCCAGAATCCTCCCCAAAACGCAGGCAGGGCTGTTGTGTTTGATATACGTCGATGAGGTCTGTGGCTGTGAGAAGGAATCATTGTTTATGGGAAAAGGCAGCTCTTGACTTGGAAACTACACTAAGTCAGTCGTAGGTTTTTTTATCTGGGGAACAAAGTGGTGATAGCCTCCCGTCCTCTGAGACTCTGGGAAAGATATGGGGTCTTCTGTGAAAACTCCCCGCCCTGGGGTCTGCACAGGGTAGGGGCGCTGTCATTTTATTATCATCAGTCATTTTCACAGGCCGATAAATCAGTTAGATCTAACTAACGTGTGTGAATCCGGTGCCTGCAGAATCCTAAGCAGGCCACACTCTTGCCTCCATTTCCAGGGTGCAGGGGCGTCAGAGGCAAACCCCGAGGTACCCAGGCAGGACCTAGGAGTGAGCCAGAGGCAGGGGTGGAGAATGCAGGATGCAAAGCCAGCCGCCCTGAGCTGACTTCTGGCTCTGCCCTCATGCCCAGACACCACGACAGTCTCCTCTTCTGTAAACTGGGACCCATCATGCAAGTCCACAAACGTTCATCTCTAATTCCAAAGCCCAAAAAACATTTGTTAAGTTTCTGGCAAAAGCATTTGGTGCAAATCCTGACCTGAACAAATGGGAGGCTATTTATAATCTTGACGCATCCCACTTAGTGTGAAACTGCATATGTTTCGCTGCAGTCTTGCCATGTGTTTGAAGCCAGGGCTCTCTAGACACATGGTGACGGTAGGGTGCCGGCGAGGCATTGACAAAACAGAAGGCGAGGGCCACAGCCACTGCCTGGGGCCGCCAGAGGCGCAGCCACTGGAGCCAGAATAGCCTATTTTTCAAAAACGCCTGGATCTTGAAATTGGTTTAAAAATCCAAACAAAATTAAAAGAAAGCTTTAAAAACAAAATTGGCTCAAAAAATTTAAACACTGCGTAGACCAAATAAAAACTCATGGGATGCTGTAATGACAGCCAAAGGAGAATCATCCTGAATACCGTGGGGGAAAGAGGAGTGAGAGGGATGGACAGGAGGATATAAATGTCTCAGAGCTGCTTTTGGGAACGCATCGAATCCTCACCAAGACCTCAGGGCAGGCAGGGCCAAAAATATTATCTCTGCCAATGCAAGGACAAGAGGCGGGGGCTCTGGGGGTGTGATAAGCCTTTTCTAAATTCTTTGGCCCTGAGTTTTGCCTGGGTTTGCCCAGTCCAGGCCCTAAACTGTGCGAGCTCCAAGGGGAGGGGAGGGGAGCAGGGGAAGGAAGGGGTCTTCAGCGAATTCTCATCCGCGGCCCCAGCTGCTCGGGGTTAGGTGTGGCTGCGGATAAGGAGACGGCGCAGTGCTTCCAGGCCTCGGGGTCCTCCTGGTCTCCAGTCGCAAGGATTCTGTCCACAGCTTTAGCAATAGCAGGAGCCTCAGGCTTCATGAAGCTAGGAAGGATGGAGCAGGAGTAAGCTGTGGACCCCCAGAGGGGGTCAGGAGACCCTGAGCACAGACTGCAGGGCTCAGGGACCAGAGGGTGCTGGTCTGACCGCTGTCAGAAGCAGCTGAAAAATGAAAATAGGTGGTGGACCCTGAAAACCTTGATATTCATTCTGTCCCCTAGATTATAAGCAAAAAACAAACAAGCAAACAAACAAACAAAACCTGAACATATTCGTGGACAGGCAGAAAGAATATACACTAGACACCCAGAAAGCTTCCAAGTCAGCCAGGCCTCTCATTGCCTGCCTCTGCCTTCCCTCCACCAGCAGCTGAAATCCATCAGGAGCTAAAGATTACAAATCACAGGTGTTTGAACCAAGGGGAAGGTGAGGGATTGTGGAATTTAACTTCCTTACTTTACAGACAAAGAAACTGAGCCCAGAGAGGCTGAGTGGCTTGCCAAGGTCACACAGCACGTTCATAGCTAAGTCTTCCCACTGCAGGTTTAATTGACTAAACAGAATCACAAGTTCATTCCCTTTGATCAGGGTTGCACACCAGGGCCATGCAGGAATCAATGAAACCCGGGGCAGGCCATCATGGGCTTCCCACTGGAGGGAGGGGAGGCAGTTGGGGCCTTGCTGGGAAAAGCTCAGACTCGGTGCCAGAAGGCTGGGGTGGAGTTCTGGCACCAGCACTCACTAGCTGCTTGAATGAGTTATTTAACCCCTCTCAGTTTGTCTGTAAAATTGGGACCAAATAATAGTACCTACTTCATAGCACTGTGGTGGGAACTGGGAGAGTTCATGTGTAAAAAGCCTGGAAGAGTGAAAACATTTAGTGTTGGTGATGGCGATGGTGGTGAGGGGAGAAGAGAGGAAGCGCTGTTCATCTGGGGACCAGACAGGCCCCTGGGGGGAGGTTCCAGGGCAACACCCTAGAACACATACATATCGTTTTTTTATTTTGAGACAGAGTCTCACTCTGTCACCCAGGCTGGAGTGCAGTGGCGTGATCTTGGCTCCCTGCAACCTCTGCCTCCCGGGTTCAAATGATTCTCCTGCCTCAGCCTCCCAAGTAGGTGGGATTACAGGCATCCGCCACCACACTGGGCTAATTTTTTTATATTTTTAGTAGAGACAGGGTTTCACCACCTTAGTCAAGCTGGTCTCGAACTCCTGACCTTGTGATCCGCCCACCTCAGCCTCCCAAAGTGCTAGGATTACAGGCGTGAACCGCTGCACCCAGCCTTAAATATCTTTTTTATCAAAGCACTTGTTAGAACATTTTTTAAAGGATTTCACTTGGCTCTCCAGCTTGTTCAGTCTTTCCCGAGAATGTTCTCTGAGCAAGGCCAAGGCTGTTCTTTGTGGAATCTGCCAAGGCTGTCAGGCCCAGTACCTGCCCCCAGGGCTTCAGGGTCTGGCTGCACGAGCGCTTCCAGTCAGATCCAGGTGGTGTTCATCTCTGCATCTCCAAACCTGGAGGAGCAGCAATGGGGTGGCTGGAAGCAGAGAGCATGGGTTTTAGAGTCAGACACATGGTTTGACGCCACCTGCCAGCCATATCACCCAGGACAGGGCATTTGCCCTCTCCTGACACTGATACCAGGAGCGTACTCAACTCTCATGATGGGGCTGTGCGGAAGATTAACAGCAATATCTTGATGAACCATCCCGAGAGCTAAGTATGCAGCAGGTGCTCAACAGTTGGCAGCTGCTATTAATAATGAATGTTGAGTATGGTGAGTGGAGAAATCGATGCTGCTTGACCTACAATGGGGTTACCTCTCAATGATCCCATCCTAAGTCAAAAATTCATTTAATATCCCAATCAACCCACTGCAAACTTGAAACATTGTAAGTTGAACCATCCTGTCTCGACCATGTGTGTGAAGTTTCCAAGTTAGGAGAAGGAAGTGGTGAGCCCCATGGTCTGGCTCTCTGTGCTCCTGGACGAGGAACCCTCCCAGTGGAAGAGCTCCCTGAGTGTCTGCCGCCCTGGGCACACCTTCGCCAGGCCCAGCCTCCTCTACAGATCAGTAACACCCGCTCTGAGCACTGAACACAGGCCAGGAGGCACTGGGCTAAGCCCTTTACATAGATTAGCTCATCTCAGCTTCCCAACAGCTCTAGAAAGCTAGTCCCATTCTCATCCTCATGCTATGAATGAGGAAATCGAGGCTCAGAGGCACAGAGAGAGGAGAGACTTGTTCCCCAGACTCTGTAGGCAGGAAGTGGCAGAGCCGATACTCAGAACCGGAGCAATGAAAGTTACCAGTGACTGAAAACCCATCCTGAGTTGTATAGCACTGAAGAGCAGTTCTTCGGAGCCCCACTCAACATAGATGCCACATCAAGCTGCCTTAGCCCTTGAGACGTAGCCAGAGGGATGACTCCTTCAAGGCAGACTGCCCTGCTGATGGGCAGCTGGGATGAGAGGGAAATGGGAATAAGAGGTCAGGAGTAAGAGGCGAGGGCAGGGCAAAAGGGCCTCCTTCCTGATATCTCATGCTGGCTGGACATCTCCCCACAGCCTCCTGAGGCTGCCCTGCCTGCAGTAGATTAAATGATTGGCTGGGCGCGGTGGCTCATGCCTGTAATCCCAGCACTTTGGGAGGCTGAGCCAGTTGGATCACTTGAGGCCAGGAGTTCAAGACGATCCTGGCCAACACAGTGAAACTTTGTCTCTACTAAAAGTACAAAAGTTAGCTGGGGGTGCTGCTGCCTGTTGAGGCAGAAGAGCTGCTTCAACCCAGGAGGTGGAGGCTGCAGTGAGCCAAGATCGTGCCACTGCATTCCAGTCTGGGCAACAGAGCAAGACTCTGTCTCAAAAAAAAAAAAAAATTTGATCAGATGATTGACAACCAGACCATCCCTTTTCACCTGGGCCAGAGCTCTGCACACTTCCCCATTGATGAGAATAGCCTTCCTCTTCCAAGACCCATGACTCCTAAAGCAACAACAGGGATGGGATCTTGCAGATTCAGGGGAGACTTATCACAGGCCATGATGACTTCTTTACAAGGAGTCTTGAATCAGGGGCAAGGACAGCTTTTTCAAAACACACCTATTTCTTAAGAGATGGGATCTTGCTATGTTGTCCAGGCTGGACTTAAACTGCTAGGCTCACGTGATCCTCTTGCCTCAGCCTGCTGAGTAGCTGGGACTGTAGCCTTGAGCAACCAGCCCAGCTAAACACACCTATTTTTTAACACCCAGCAACAATTTCTCACAAGCAATTTGAAAACAGCCTTTCAGTATTAATATATAAAGCAGTTTCCTTGACCCAATGCCGTAAACCCAAGAGTAAACCCAAGTCAGACAGATGGAAATGAAAATATTGTACCTGCTGCCTAACTGCTAACGCTGGGTGGTAAACACAGAGGTTAAGCTTTGAAGCCACATGAACTTGCTACTCCACCTTGTCCCTACCCAGATTAAACACCTTCCCCAGCCACAGATAAGCTGGCCGGCTGCCGCTCTGCTGAGAGCCCGGCAATGGGCCACTTTGCCCCTGCTCCACAGTGAGACAGGGCTACAAGGAGGCGGAGCTTCCCTGTGGCCCACATGGGGGAAGGCTGATTCCCTGCAGACCCCTGTACCCTGGGCCTGTCGCCTTGCCTCCCTGGCCAGCCGGCTGGCTACACTACCATAGCCAGGTCCCGCCACCTCTTTAAGCTTGGTCTTCTCCAGAAATGGGCAGCTATTAATGACAAGTGGCTGTCATTCTTATCCTGTCTTGGAAATGCTTGAAAGTAGCAAATGTTGTCTTGGGTTCCCTTTCTGGCTCTTTTCTTTTCTTTTTTTTTTTCTTTTTAAAGACAGAGTCTCACCCTCTCACCCAGGCTGGAGTGCAGTGGTGCGATCTCAGCTCACTGCAGCCTCTGCCTCCCAGGTTCAAGCAATTCTCCTGCCTCTGCCTCCCGAGTAGGTGGGATCACAAACATGCACCCCCACCCCGAGCTAAATTTTGTATTTTTAGTAGAGACACGGTTTCACCATACTGGCCAGGATGGTCTCAAACTCCTGATCTCAAGTGATATGCCCACTTCGGCCTCCCAAGGCGCTGGGATTACAGGCGTGAGCCACTGTGCTTGGCCCCTCTCTGGTTCATTTCTCCATCCTCTAGAACTAAGGAGCTAAAATTTTTTTCAGTGGAAGCAACACACAGGACATTTTTACATTACAACCCCCAACACGCAAAAAGTGACCCTTACCCTCACAATGCACAGTGCATTCTGACATTCTCTATTTTATTTATTTTATTTTTTATTTTATTGAGACAGGGTCTTACTTAACTGTCACCCAAGCTAGAGTGCTGTGGCACGATTGTAGCTCACTGCAGGGTCTAACTCCTGGGCTCAAGTGATCCTCCCACCCTGGCCCCCTAAGTGCTGGGATTACAGTCATATGCCACTGTGCACGGTCTCTCTATTCTATTCCATTTCAATTTTTAAAAAAATGGATGGACCACATGCCATGACTCACACCTGTAATCCCAGCACTTCAGGAAGCTGAGGCACGAGGATCACTTGACCCCAGGAGTTCAAAACCAGCCTGAACAACATAGTGAGACCCCCAACTCTATTAAAAAAAAATTGTAAAAAAATTTAGCAGGGCCTGGTGGCCTGTCATCCTAGCTACTCAAGAGGCTGAGGTGGGAGGATCCTGTAAGCCAGGGAGGTTGGGGCTGCAGTGAGCCATGATCACGCCATGCACTCCAACCTGGGTGAGGAGAGTGAGATCCTGTCTCAAAAAATCATAGCAATAATTGATGGTTACATGCTTATATGGGTTAGAATGAGAGAATCTGAGGTAGGCGGTGATGGAACTGATGTATGCCTTGATTGTGCTGGTGGTCACATTCATGTATATATGTGATATTCATGGACTCATGCAGTTAAAAAAATAGATTTCATGTATGTCCAGTTTAAAAGTAAAGTTTTTTAAGAAAAAAAAAATTGATGGCTGCAACCCACTAAATAGAATTCCTGTCACTCAGGGCTTCCGACTTGGAGTATGAAAATTCCTGTCTGTAAAACCCATGATACTTGGAGGCCAGAGGAAGAAAGGTCCATTGCTCAGGCCACGGGTGGGTGAGCTGGGAGAAGGGAGAGGGTGGGAGGCTTCACTTCCTGACCCTCCTCTCTCCTCTCTGCAGTCACTTCCTGCCTCGGACAGCTCAGCCGGGAGGACCCAGGTAAGGAAGAGCCTCGTGGAGAAAGTCCTGGGGCAGGGGGAGAGTGGGGCCGCGGTTTCATCAGTCCATAGGGAACCCCTGGATTAAGCCATCACGTCTGCCAGAGTGAACCCCACCCTACACAGAGAGTGACCCCCAGCATACACAGACACACAGATGCAGACACACGCACATGTAAGATGCTCACGTCCACGTGGGTCCCCTCAACAGCTGTGAATCACCCACAAATGCCAGATCTCAGGATAATTATTATTATGACCTGCTCACCACGCACAGAAAACATCCCAGCTCATAAATGTTCCTTGCAAAGTCATGTTTCCTACCCAATCCTACCAGACACCCCATGGTCAAAGATGCAGAGAGAGGCTGCAGACTGATTATCAAGTGTGTGGAATGCCCAGCCCCAGAGGCTGGACTTTAGTCTTAGAGGCTGTTTCCCAAATAGGGTTCCCTGGTGCATGTTGAACAAAGGGCAGGCAATGCCAACTCCCGCTGGAGACTGACAGTGTGCACCAGCCCAGTAAAGGCTCTGAGAAGTCCTGCAGTGAAGAAATATATCACACTTTTTAACCCAGCAGTTCCCACCTTATTTCACCACAGACCTCTCCTTCACATTGACTAGGCTAACATCGTGCTGAACGTATCTGGGGAGAATTGTGGCTGAAGGGTCTTGAGAAGCCACTGTGCAGCCAGAGGGGTGACAGGGGCCTTAGCAGGCCCTGAGCCCGAGCTGGACCCTGCACTGACATCCTGGCTCCAAGCTGTGGCACACAGCTTGACCTCCTTGAGCCCTAGTTTCCCCAGTTGTGAAATGGGAGGAAAATCTCTCGCCTGGTGAAGCTGCAACGAATCAGCTTGCTGGGCAGACAGCCTGCAAAGCACCCCAACAATGCTAGGTGTTGGCACGCGCTTGCTCTGCCTCTAACTAGCCAAGTGTCCTTCGCAAGCCCTGGCCCTGAGCTGTGGCCCCAGAGTGTCCTCGTCAGAAGAAAAGGGCAGCCTGACCAGTGGTTCCTGACCAGGGAAAAACTCCTCCTGAGTCACCTGGGAGAGCCTTTCACATTTCCAAAAGTTTCTTGAATCAGTGACACATTTATCTAGCTCCAAAATTTTAAAAAATGTAAAGATCTGTAGTGAAGAGCTTCACTTCCATCTCTATTCCCGTCTGTCCCAGTCACCCCCACGACGACCCCAGCACCCCAGGTAATGACCACGTTTGTTTCTTGCATATTCTTCAAGAAGCTCTTTATGCAAATACACACCACACACACACACACACACACACACACACACCCCACACCATACACACACCACACACACACCACACACACACATGCACACACACACCACACACACACCCCACCACACCACACACACACCCCACACACACCCCACAACCACACCATATACACATAACACACCCACCACACACACACACCCCCACACACACCACACCACACACACCCCACCACACCACACACACACAGCCCACACACACCCCACAACCACACCATATACACATAACACACCCACCACACACACCCTCCCACACACACACCACACCACACACACACACACACCACACCACACACACACACACACACACACAGAGCACACACACATGCATATTTTTCCCCTCATGGAGTTTGATAAAATCACACAAGCCACATGTCTACCAGTGACCCAGCATTCCACTCCTAGGTGTTTACCCAAGAGAAATGAAAACATCCCCACACAAAGACCTGTATGTGAAGGTCACAGCATCTTTATTCATAGCAGGCAAAACCCAAAAACAAACCAAATAGTGAATGGAAAGCAAATGTAGCATGCTCATATAGTGAACTATCACTCAGCAATGAAAAGGGATGAACTGCTTATGCGTGCAGCGATGTAGCTAAATCTCAAATACACGCTAAGCAAAAAAAGCCCAAACAATAAAATACGTGCTGCGTGATTCCATGTCTATGACATTGCAGCTCAGGCAGAACTCATCTCTCGGGTCAGAAAGCAGATCAGTGTTTACCTGAGGCTGGATTCAGGGAAATCAACTATAAAGGGGCATTAGGGAACTTTCTAGATGATGGAAATGTTCCATATGTAGATTATGGTGGTGGTTACATGCAGGTATACGTTTGTATATGAAATTCCATCGAAGAGTACTCTTAAAATGAATGTGTTTCACTGTATGTAAATTGTACCTCAATAAAATTAATTTTTTTTGAGACAAAATCTCCCTCTGTCACCCAGGCTGGAGTGCAGTGGCGTGACCTTGGCTCATTGCAACCTCTGCCTCCAAGGTTCAAGCAATTCTCCTGTTTTAGCCTCCGAAGTAGCTGGGATTACAGGCACACACCACTACACCCAGCATTTTTTTTTTTTTTTTTTTAGTAGAGATGTGGTTTCACCATGTTGGCCAGGCTGGTCTCAAACTCCTGACCTCAAGTGATCCACCCGCCTTAGCCTCCCAAAGTGCTGGGATTATAGGCATGAGCCACCACGCCCGGTCTAAAATTAATTTTTAAAGATCTTTTAAGAAGCAGACACCAGGCCCAGTCTCAGACCCGTTGAGACAGAATATCCAGGACAGGGGCCATCCAGCTGGATGGTGGGTGGTGAGAATACCTTGCCCATTTCTCTGAGCTCCCATCTGGCTCTGAAATCTGGAGCCCCACCCTCCTGGGTCAAGCTTCAGGACTGCCTGGGTCAGGGCCGCCCTAGCCTGAGGTTCTGGGAAGCCCTGCAGTGCCCCAGAAGGGATGAAGCTCACAGGGGGTGAGGCAGGCAGCCCACAGGGCAGAATGGAGCTTGGGTGGGCATGGGACCTGGTAGGAAGAGGGCAGTGAGGGGTCCCAGTGAGGAGCCCCTCCCAGCCTGACCCCCACCACACCTCTCTGACCCCCAGATTTCCAGGTGAGGCTCACCAGCTCCAACTCAAGGTGCCAGGGCCAGCTGGAGGTCTACATCAAGGACAAGTGGCACATGGTTTGCAGCCAGAGCTGGGGCAGGAGCCCCAGCCACTGGGAGAATCCCAGACAAGTGTCAAAAGTCTGCCATCAGCTGCACTGTGGGATGGCCTTAAGCCTTGGCCCCTTCCCTATCACCTTCACACATCAGAGTCCAGTCATCTGCCATGGATACCTGGGCTCCTTCTCCAACTGCAGCTACCGAAGAACAGACCCGTGTCAACCTCTGGGCCTGATCTGCTTAGGTGGGTAACTAGCCAGCCACATGGGCACCCTGGGCCTGGGCACCAGCCCCGAGGAGACTGCCTAAGGCCTGTGATGGAGGGGCTGAGCAGGTGGATGGAAGGGGTAGGGAGACCCCAGTTTATAACCACTCCCCAAGACATATACACAGAAGGGGGACCAGAAGGGGCCAGCACCCATCCGTAGGATGACAATAGGGGACTTAGTTCTGCCAGTCGCTGACCTCATCGGCACCTCTGAGCCTCGATTGTCCCATCTGTGAAGTGGGGTGGTGCTTCCCGCCTCGAAGAAGGAGGGTTAGAGGCAACGTGTGCATCGAGCGGGCCTAGCGTGGCAAGCGGTACTCACGGCAGAGCTCCCGGTCTCTTCAAGACTGCGGCTGCCCCCGGCCCCGCCCACACCACATTTCTCCCTCACCAGAGTGTCTCATTGCAGAGCCCCAGATGACGACACCTCCACCCACAAGGCCCCCGCCCACCACAACTCCGGAGCCCACAGGTAAGAGGATTCTAAACCCTCCGTGGGGAGTCAGAGCTAGCGAATAAAAACCCCAGATGCCCAGTTGCATCTGAATTTCCGATAAAGGTGGAAATGTTTAATATTGGCATGTGCTATGCAATATTCAGGACCCCACCACCTCCCAAGGCCAAGTGTTGGTCAGCAGTTGTCCACACGCTGGGGCCAAGCAGCAAGGAGTGCCACGTGCTTGCCCAGGAAGCCCTGGGCGCTCAGGCCGGCTCCCCCTCCCGCTCTCTCCTCTCCCAGCTCCTCCCAGGCTACAGCTGGTGGCACAGCCTGGGGGCTGGCACTGTGCGGGCGTGGTGGAGTTCTACAGCGGCAGCCTGGGGGGCACCATCATCTATGAGGCCCAGGACAAGACCCAGGACCTGGAGAACTTCCTCTGCGACAGCCTCCAGTGTGGCTCCTTCTTGAAGCATCTGCCAGAGCCCGAGGCAGCTAGAACCCAAGACGCAGGGGAGCCGTGGAAACGCAGGCCCTTGCCTATCCAATGGAAGATCCAGAACTCCAGCTGTACCTCTCTGGAGCAGTGCTTCAGCAAAATCAAGCCCCAGAAAAGTGGCCGAGCTCTGGCCCTCCTCTGCTCAGGTACGTGAGAACCTGGCCAAGCCCCATGAGGCCTTCTGCTGCCCTAGGTGTGGTCACGAGCATCCCAGAAGGTCAGGGAATATCGTGTGTGGCCTGCAAACCCCTGCGTGCAGCGCGGGGTCTAAGGCACTGTGAAGACAAAGGAAGTGGAGGCCTGGTCTTGGCCTCTCAGGGGTAGGAAGGGGTGGGGTGCGGAGGATGCCTCCACACTCAATGCCTTGGGAGTCTCTGCGAAGCTACGCAGCCCAAGCCCCAAGAAACCGCTGGCTCAGCTGCCACCTGGGGAGGGGAGTCAGCGGGACTTCCAGGAGAGGCAAGTTCTCTTATGGGTTTGGGGGAGAAAAAAATACGTCTGGGTAGGAACTGTAGCTTGTGCCAAAGATGGGGCACTTGGAGGGGTGGGCCTTGCAGGACGGGCGTTTGTAAATCCCAAGAGTTGACAATGGAGCAATGGTGAGAGGTGGGAGGTCCCTGAGGCCTGGGGGTCAGAGCACAGCAGGCAAAGAGAGACACCACCACCTAGGAGGGCTCTCTGCAGAGGATCCTGCACCATGGGCTGATAAGGCGAAGAAAATGACCGCCTGTAATCCCAGCACTTTGGGAGGCCAAGGCGGGCGGATCACGAGGTCAGGGGATTGAGACCAGCCTGGCTAACATGGTGAAACCCCGTCTCTACTAAAAATACAAAAATTAGCCAGATGTGGTGGTACATGCCTATAGTTCCAGCTACTTGGGAGGCTGAGGCAGGAGAATCGCTTGAACCCAGGAACCCAGGAGACGGAGGTTGCAGTGAGCTGAGATCGCACCACTGCATTCCAGCCTGGGCAACAGAGAGACTCTGTCTCAAAAAAAAAAAAAAAAAGCCAGGCACAATGGCTCAAGTCTGTAATCTCAGGAGGCTGCGGCAGGCGGATCACCTGAGGTCAGGAGTTCAAAACCAGCCTAACATGGAGAAACCCTGTCTCTACTAAAAATACAAAAAATTAGCCAGGCATGGTGGCACATGCCTGTAATCCCAGCTACTCAGGAGGCTGAGGCAGGAGAATCACTTGAACACAGGAGGCAGAGGGGGCAGTGAGCCAAGATCATGCCATTGTACTCCAGCCTGGGCAACAGAGCAAGACTCCATCTCAAAAAAAAAAAAAGAATGATCCTGCTGTGTGGTTGAGGGGAAGAAGCAGGTGAGACTGAGTCTGTGAGACCCCAATGGGCCAAACCAGGATCAATGAAGAAAACTAAAGGGAAGAATCCTCGCAGTACGCCTCCCTCCAGAGGCAGTGGCTTCCTATCGCTGGAGGTGTTCTTAGTGAAGTCCAGACCGTACTTACCAAGCGCTTACTTCATGCAGGGACCATTCCTGGGCATTCTAAATTCTTCACATGACCTTAGGAAGTGGGTGTTATTATTACCATCCCTTTCACAGTGAGAGGCTGAGGTTCAGAGAGGTTAAGCTTCTTGCCCAGTATTATAGAGTGCTTGCTGGGATTTCTGAACAAGCAGGGTCACTCTAGAGCCTGTTTTCTGAGCTTTAGTGACTCAGTGTGGTCCTGGACCCACGGCAGCTGGTTGGAAATGCAGGTGCTCAGGCCCCAGCCCGGATCTTCCGAATCTGAATCCACTTTGCAGCAAGGTCCTTGGTGATTTATGTGCACAAATCTAGGAAGCACTGCTCGCGGCCACCTGGCTGTCCTGCAGGCATAGTCGCCCCACGTCGCTGGGTAGCTGGTGTGAATTAGTAAAACGCTGCCCCCTCCCACCAGAAGCAGCCCCCAGGGGTCTCTTGGCCTGATGAGGGAAGCAGGGGCTGGCTGGCTGTCCCACCCCCACTCAGCTGCGATCCTTCCTGCAGGCTACAACCTGCCAAACCATACCCAGGGTTCTCGCCTTTGAAACTTCTGAATAGATTTACTAGGGCTTTGAAGGTGGATGTTGCTATGGAAACTGGCCAAAGCTGGTGAGATCATCACTCACTGTGAACTGAGCATGCGTGGGCCTCAGCCATGGACTCCCAGGCCCCACCTTGGCAGGCAGAAATGAATGCGAGCCTCTGCTGAGCCAGGCCCCGTTTGCTGAAAGCCTGGCCCTTGGCGTGCAGTGCCTGGCAGCAAGATCTGTCCTCACTGTGAACTGCCAGGACTCAGTGCAAGAGGTCTTTCCAATTCCTGGGCCTCTTCTGAAAAGCCTCCCGTCTTCCCAAAGTGCAGCAGGAGAATGAGAGGATGTTTCCAAGTGGGAAGTGGACCTAGGTGGAACCTATTTCCCATGCTTGTCTCTTACCTCCACCTGGCATGGGACCAACTCCCCGATGGTGGCTGGAACAGCCTCCCTGCAGAGAGTGCCTAGGCTGCTGTGTCTCAGGATGGTGCTGGCAGCTGACCAGAGGCACCAGAGACGGTGCTGGGTCAGGGGAAGAGCCACGGAGGATGCCAGAGGAGGGAAGGGCAGAAAGGAAGGCTGCCTCTCCTGGTGGTCCCACCCAGTGCCTTCCCCTAGCCAGGGCCCGGCTTTGCCAGTGGCATGGGGCCCCAGGAAGCAGCACACGGCTCAAGGCCACACCTGCCCCTCCTCTCCCATTGCTTCCTCTCTCAGGTTTCCAGCCCAAGGTGCAGAGCCGCCTGGTGGGGGGCAGCAGCATGTGTGAAGGCACCGTGGAGGTGCGCCAGGGGGCACAGTGGGCAGCCCTGTGCGACAGCTCTTCAGCCAGGAGCCAGCTGCGGTGGGAGGAGGTGTGCCAGGAGCAGCGGTGTGGCGGCGTCAACTCCTATCGTGTGCTGGACGCTGGTGAGCCAACATCCCAGGGGCTCTCCTGTCTCCAGCAGAAGCTGTCCCAGTGCCACGAGCTTCAGGAGAAAAATTCCCGCTGCAAGAAGGTGTTCATCACATGTGAGTTAGCCACAGCCCGCAGTGGGTTGAAGCAGTTAAACTCTGCCAGGGGCATGGGGTCCCAGGAAGCAGCACACAGTTAAACTTTACCTCCAGGACCCAGGCAGGGTGTATGTCTCTAAAGGACAGCTCTGGGGAGCTAGACAGAGAGTCCCAGAGACCCAGAAAAGGATGGAGAGAGGAAAATTGGAAGGCCAGGGAGCACGAGCACTCAGACAGCAACGAGCAAGAACAATAATAGGAGACAGAGCAAGCAACAGGCAGATCACTGTCAGGCAGCTGATGAGTCGTAGAATTTCTCCTTCTACCTTCTACTTTTGCAAGGTGGAAGCCAGAAAATCAAATGGATAGCACATATTTGTTACATGAATGGTAACTAAATGGCAAGTAAAAGAGAGAAATGGATGTATGTATGGATGGATGAATGGATGGATGGATGGGTAGATGGGTGAGTAGATGGATGATGGATGTATTAGATTGGATGAATGGGTGGGTGGGTGAGTGGGTGGATAGATGGATGGATAGATGGGTAAGTGGATGGATGGATGGATAGATGGGTAAGTGGATGGATGGATGGATGGATAGATGGGTAAGTAGATTGGATGGATGGATGGATGGATGGATGGATAAGTGGATGGATGGATGGATGGATGGATAAGTGGATGGATGGATGGATGGATGGATGGATGGATGGATGGATGGATGGGTAAGTGGATGGATGGATGGGTGGGTGGGTAAGTGGATGGATGGATGGATGGATGGATAGATGGATGGATGGATGGATGGATGAAAGGTGGATGATGGACAGATGGATGGATGAAGAATAGAGGCCTGGCTGGCTATTGGTATACAATCATATATTGGTTTATGACGGTGTATAATGGCAAGGTGATCACTAACCACTGGCAAATTGTAGAAAATTAAATGGCTTATAACCAGTGTGGCAAATGCTAGCTAGATGATCGATCGATTGTTAGATGATAAATGGTGGGTGGGGGAGTGGGTAGCAGGGAATTCTAGAGATGGATGGAGGAACAGCTAAATTGATCACTGCCTTCTGTGCATGCTGGTGATTTTCTGGGATGAGCAAGGGTGACTGGCAGAAGCCAGGCAGACAGCAGCTTCCCTCCCACAGTTTTTCTCCCCCCAGGGCTGACAATGACCTAACTCTTCCTCATTCTCCAGGCCAGGATCCAAACCCTGCAGGCCTGGCCGCAGGCACTGTGACAAGCATCATCCTGGCCCTGGTGCTCCTGGCAGTGCTGTTGGTCATGTGTGGCCCTCTTGCCTATAAGAAGCTGGTGAAGAAATGTAGGTGTCGCGGCCCTGAGTGGCTCTGTCCCTGCATACAGAGACTGGAGGGGCTGTACTAGAGTCCCTGGGAGGAGGGGTCCTGCCTCCAGAGAGCTGGGCACAGGGCACCTCTGCTTCACCACCCAACCTTCCCCTCTCCTGCCCATTAGCCTTTTTCTGCCCCAAGTAACAGAAACAGAAAGTAAACAAAATTGCAATTGTTGATTTGTCTATCTCTGGAGACCAGCTGAGACCCATTCCAGGTCAGAGAGATGGTGTGGCTGTTCCCAAGGCTGTGGAAGGCCCAGAGGGTGTTCAGCACAGCCTCTGGTGGCAGGAGACACACGTCCCAGGCCCACCTCCTCTACTTACCACTGCCTGGGATGCTGATTGGGAAACTTCCTCTCTCTGAGCCTCAGTTTCCTCATCTATCAAATGAGCGATCACACACCTTATAAATGCAGGGGGAGTTGTTCTCCTTGCCTTGCAGAACTCAAGAGGAAAGTATTCAGACAAGAAGGTGCGAGGGGAGAGACTGTGAACAGAAGGCCCAGCAGGGCAGTGTTGGGTCCTAGTGCCTGCCCAGGTCTGGTTCTAAACACCTGTGGTCTTTTCTCCTGGGGAGCCAGGCACCTCTACCCCATCCTTAGCCTGCTCCTTTGGCACAGGATGGCTCCAGAGCAAGTTAGGAAACCGAGGCCCCCGAGAGACTCCAGGAGGCAGAGCCCAGCAGCCCTGCCCTCAGCTGCACCTACTGCCACCACCTCCCTCCCAGGCCCTGCCCCACCCCCACTCCGACCTGCCCCCACCCCCACCTGCTCCCACCACCCTGATGTGCCTTTCCTTTCTCTTGCCCAGTCCGACAGAAGAAGCAACGCCAGTGGATTGGCCCAACAGCAATGAACCAGAACAGTAAGTGTCCCAGAGGCAGGGCCCCCCTCGGCCCCGGGACAGAGGCCATGCAGGCAGAGTTGAGGCCCTCTCTGCTGAACACAGACGGAGCCTGTGGCTGCTTGAGGCCTCTGATCTCCACAGTGCTTGTCTGAGGTGTGACTGTGGCCAACAGACGTCCCCACACCAGGGACTGCGGAGGCTTCTTGATGGGCAGATGGCTGAGCAGTTTCTGCCGCTGAAGCCTCAGAGTGTGGAAACATCTCATGGCATCTTTTCTGTCTCTCGCCTCCTCTCGGGGTCCCCAGCAGCCTTCGCCTCCTCCAGCAGCATTCCCAACACAGTGGCCAATGGATGCTCACAGGCAGTGCTCACAAAAGAGGCCTCCCTGATCAACAGACCTGGAGAACCATGAGTTAGGCACAGCTAAGCACGGCTCTTTATTCCAGGACTTATCAGAACCTTAATGGGCATTTTTGTATTGCCCATCTCCAAAGCAAGGCTACATTAAGAAGGGCTGTCCAAGCTACTTTTAGCATGAATAACTGACAGGGCCAGTATCAGGACATTTGGGTGCAGCCAGCCCAACCCCATCCCTGGTCTTCTTACTCTGTCCTTCCAGCCACAGCCAGAGACACCCTAATGGACGGAGACGTGGCGCTCCTCCCGCCTCCCATTCCACCTTCTTCCCCCTCCCCAAGTCCAAGGCCAAATCCTTCAAGAAGGCTCTGTGTTGCCCAGTCTTTCTTTTTTTTTTTTTTCCCTTTCCCCTGAGACAGTTTTGCTCTGTTGCCCAGGCTGGAGTGCAATGGCTCAATCTTGGCTCACTGTGACCTCCACCTCCTGGGTTCAAGCAATTCTCCTGCCTCAGCTTCCCAAGTAGCTGCGATTACAGCCACCTGCCACCACGCCTGGCTAATTTTTGTATTGTTAGTAGAGATGGGGTTTCACCATGTTGCCAGGCTGGTCTTGAACTCCTGACCTTGTGATTTGCCCACCTTGGCCTCCCAAAGTAGTGGGATTACAGGACCGTCCAGCCTTTCTTAATAACATACAGGCCCTCAGCTCCTGGAGGGCAGGAGCATAGCCGTCCTGTCACCTGTGCTCCCATCTCCTGCTTGGTAAACGCTTGATGACCGACTGACCCATCCTGCCAGTCAGATTGCTGGGTTACCCAAATCTGCTCTAAAATCTGCTGCTGATCCTGCTAGCATGAACCTCCCGGGAAGAGAGGCAAGGGGGATGCATTGGAGGGGCTGTGGGTGCCGTTGCCCTCTCTCTGCTAACATCAAGGGAATAAAGTTCTGGGCACCTCCTGGGGAAGGAGGCGGAGGACAGAGCCACAAGTCTAACGACACTGTCTCCGCATCTGCCCAGTGTCTTTCCATCGCAACCACACGGCAACCGTCCGGTCCCATGTTGAGAACCGCACAGCCTCCCACGTGGATAATGAATACAGCCAACCTCCCAGGAACTCCTGCGTGTCAGCTTATCCAGGTAAGCACCAGCGGGGCTCCCAGGCATGCAGGCTGCCAAGGCAGGTCACGTGATGCCCTTGAAGGTCGGGCGATGGCCCAAAGAGAGAGGGGAGGCCCCAGGGTGCAAGGGATGAAACGAGGCAGGACGCAGCAGGGGTGCGGAAGGGATGCAGCCTTTACAGGCACCCATCTGAGACCACGAACTACTCATCTGGAGAGAAGAATGCACTCAGAAAGCCATTAACCCCAGCCTTGCTGTGACCTAACAGGCTTGTTTCGCTGCAGAGCCTTGAGGGGCCTGGATGGTACATAAGGCCCCTTGGATTCCTTCGGGCCAGAAGGGAGCTATTAAGTGGGCTGCAGGAGAGTGGGTACTGAAGGCTCCCTTACTGGTGCTATCAATTAAGCCCCAGGGAGCCTGGAGTTCAGCATCATTAGTGAACGTTTGGCTGATTTGATCAAAACAGATACGAGGCTGTTGCCGGCTCCTAAAGCCCCTGTGATCTTCCCGCCCACTGTGGGCAGTGGCTCTAGGATGCAAGGGGCTCTGCGGAGTCTCAAACCCTCTGCAAACAGCGTCCTTTCTTCCCCCAGCTCTGGAAGGGGCCCTGCAGCGCTCCTCCACGCAACCCGACAATTCCTCCGACAGCGACTACGATCTGCACGGGGCCCAGAGGCTGTAAAGGTGAGCCGGTCCCCAGCCTGACCCCGCACCCCGGGGCCCCCCATAGCCCTGGGGTGAGCAGCAGCCACTCTGCGCCTCCCCCCAGCCCCACCCTGCCCTACATGAACAGAGGACCCCCAGCATCTTGATGCTTGTAAAGGAAAAGACAAACGCCAGCTGCTTAGGTTAGAGGAGCTGGTCTGGCAGTTAGAGCTTAACAATTGACTCTTGAACTCCATTCGGAAAGCCGCACAGGTGGCATCCCTAAGAGCTCCGTGATGGAGCCACACCCCTCTAGAGCTGCCAACCTGCCAGTGGGGAGAAGGAGCCCCGGTGCAGGATGGCAGCTGTCCCTGAGACGGAACCCGAAGCATGGGGCCTGCCCGCCACCTCCCTGCATGGCCTTGCCATGTCTTCCACTAACACATTTCCTTCTCACCCCACAGAACTGGGATCCAGATGCAAAAAACCAAGAGCCAGCCCTACTTGTCCTGAGAAAACTGTGCGTTCTTCAGTTAAAACAATGTCCCTATTTCTACCCGGGCCAGAACGTGGACAGAGGCCAGGACCCTCCCAGCCAGGCACTGCTGTCCCAAGTGGCAGGCCAGCTCGCACCCGGCTGCACCGCAGCCCACCACCCCTCCGCACATGGAGGCTGTGGTGGGCAGAGCCTCCAAACAAGCAGCCGTCCAGCTAGAGACTTGGGGGTGTCTGAAGGGTGCCCCCTTTCCCTGCCCGCTGGGGAGTGGCGCCTGAGTGGAATCGGCTTTGTCCTCAGACTCTGTCCCTGCTAAGGAGTGACACGGAGCTCGCGGGGGGCGGCGGGGGGGGAGTGCCTTTTGAGCATGTTCTTTGTAAATAGCACTTTTCCTCCTTCCTGACCACCTGAGCACTCCTGCCTCTTCTATGCAGCATCCACCCCTGTGCATCCCTCTGCAGCCATGGCTGCGCACCTGGGCACAAAGACAGCTCAGCACGTTCACAGCAGCTGCCAGCCAGGGGGCTGGCTGGGCACCAAGGCTCTGCTTTTGTGAGGCCTGACCCACAGCCTCACCCCATTCCCTCCATCTTGTGACTCCCCTCCCCAACCCCCTCATCTAAAGACACTATCCTCTCCAGAGAGCAGGGACCACTGGCATTCAAGCCCACAAGGCACCAGTGCCACCCAGGGCCCTGCACAAAGGGGCGCCTGGTAAACCCTAACCAACTTGCTCTTTGGCTTCACACAGCAGCGAAAAGTCCCAAGCTGAGGTGGTTTCAGCACATCACAGTTCATCTAACCCAAGAGTCAGAGCTGGGGCTGGTCACGTTCCTTTGGTTTAAATAACTCCCTTGACTAAAATAGACTCCTCTAGCACTCAGAGATCTTGGCCGTACACCTAATCCTGTGGGGCCTCGGCTTCCTTAACTACAAGCGAGAGGAGGAGGTCTACCAAGGGACCTCGGGTCTGATAAAGGGGGAGGCCAGGCGGAGCTCCCTGCGGCAGCTCCCTAAGGTAGTGAAGCAACGTGGAAACACACCTTGGGGCCGGGGCCTTTCTCCACGCCATATGATGCTATATCTCCTGGGAGCACAGGCATCAATGGTCCAAGCCACAGAGGCTAAGTCTGGAAGAGCAAAAGGGAGTTACTCGGATGTGGGGTGGGGTGTTCCCATAATCTGCTCATCCCTCTGTCCCCACCAACACCCTCCAACGAGGCCTTGCCTTCTGAGAGCCCCCGTGGCCAAGCCCAGGTCACAGATCTTCCCTTGACCATGCTGGGAATCCAGAAACAGGGACCACATTTATCTGCCCATATCTGGTGGAGGTGAGGGGACTCCTCACAAGGGAACTGAGAGGCTGCTCTTAGGGAGGGGCAAAGGATCCGGGCAGCCAATGTCTCCCATCAGTTCCTTTTTTTATAAAAGCTCTTTAATCTAGGCCGGGCGCAGTGGCTCACACCTGTAATCCCAGCACTTTGGGATGCTGAGGCAGGTGGATCACGAGGTCAGGAGTTCAAGACCACCCTGACCAAGATGGTGAAACCTCGTCTCTACTAAAAATACAAAAATTAGCCTGGTGCAGTGGCAGGTGCCTGTAATTCCAGCTACTCGGGAGGCTGAAGCAGGAGAATCGCTCGAACCCAGGCAGCAGAGGTTGCAGTGAGCCGAGATTACGCCACTGCACTCCAGCCTGGGCAGCAGAGTGAGACTCCGTCTCAAAAAAAAAACCTCTTTAATCTATAGTTTGGCCATCATACAGTGGCCTCAAAGCAACCATGGCCTACTTAAAACCCAAACCAAAAATAGAGTGTTTAGTTGGGGAGAAATGAGTCTTTAGAAAACTGTTTTTCAAGGGGTGGCAGGCTTGGGTGATGATGCAATGGAATAGAACCATTTTAGTCTTCAAGGTGCCGCTGAAGAGTTGCTGCCTTGGCTGGGGAAGAACCCACTGCTCCCCCTGCTAGTGCTCAGGGGGCTGGCATCCGTCTCCTTCAGCTGCAGAGGACACGCTGCCATGACTTCAACAACCTCCCCATTCCTGCAGCCCAACAGCCTGCTAGAGCCGGGCCACCGCTTCCACTCACCTGTGTGTCCCTCCAACCCTGCCCATTCCCTAAATTACAGTCCCAGGTAAATCATGTGACCTGGCCGATGAGTGTTTGTGTGTGCAACCCCCGATTCTAGCACATTAGGTCAAGGAAACGAGGACCAAGCAACAAGTGTGGCTTTCACACTGTCATATAGCTGGGCATGGTGGCTTACAGCTGTAACCCCAGCACTCTGGGAGGCCAAGGTGGAAGGATTGCTTGAAGCCAGACCAGACCAGCCTGGGCAACAAAGTGAGACCCCATCTTTACCATAAAAAAAGTTTTTAATTAGCTGAGCATGGGGCCACATGCCTGTAATCTGTTATTCTGGAGGCTGCTGTAAGAGGATCACTTGAGGCCAGGAGTTTGAGGCTGCAGTGAGCCATGATCTCGCCATTGCACTCCAGCCTGGGCAACAGTGAGAACTCCTCTCTTAAAAAAAAAAAAAAAAAAAAAAAAAAGGCTGGGCACAGTGGCTCATACCTGTAATCCCAGTACTTTGGGAGGCCAAGTGGGCAGATCACTTGAGGTCAGGAGTTCAACGCTAGCCTGGCCAACATGGCAAAACCCGTCTCTACTAAATATACAAAAAATTAGCCAGGCATGGTGGCACACACCTATAATCGCAGCTACTCAAGAGGCTGAGGCAGGAGAAACGCCTGAACCTGGGAGGCGGAGGTTGCAGTGGGCTGAGATGGCGTCACTGCACTCCAGCCTGGGCGACAGATGAGTAAGACTCTGTTTCCAAAAAAAAAAAAAAGCTGTCATGCATGCAGAGATGGGGGAGTACGGAGTGGAACGGAGCTGTAGGGACACGGCATTCACACGGCCTCACCATAGCCAGCACTGCAAAGTGTCCTAAGTTAGGACTCTTTGAGACTCTAAGCTTGCCGCCTAGGGTCTGCCCCCTGCAGGAGGTCCGCTGTGGTCTGGTGAAAGGCAGCCGGTGAGCTCCCGGGAGGCAGGGAGGGAGGCGTGAGGAGTGCCTGGGTGTGCTGCACTGAGGTCAGTGGCCAGGGAGAGGGGGAGCAAAAAGCGCAGGGTGGACATGCGGGCTGACCAGCTGAGGCAGCTCCACGGTCCTTTCTTAGGAAGTCAGCCCCTCTGTGTCCCCTGCCGCCACTCTGGCACCAACCCAAGGCAAGTGACTTGACTATGTGACTAGAGGGAGATTTGCAGCTTCTTCCTACAAAGCCAAGTTGCTTCCAGCTGTCCCTGATGTCCTGTGTCCTCAACCTTGGACACCTGCAAGGCAAGGCCAAAGTTCAGCTGGAGGTAAAGGGCAGTAAACACCTGACGGGAGCCCGGCGACTCTCAGCTGTGTCCTCCAGAGGCACTTCTGGCACCAAAAAGGCAAGGAGGAAATCCAACGGCCTGGTCCAAGTCCCACATCCTCCAAGGCTTGCAGCCTGGTCACTGAACCATCGCCCTGTGGTTTCCTCCCATTGAAACTGAGGATGAAAGGGCTGTTGGGAGGACTCCAGAAGATAATGTAACTGAAAGCACAGCACAGCCCGAGGCCCTGCTGAATATTTAACGCTAATGATTCTTGGCATCTGTAGGCATCCTCCCGTCACCTTGCAGGGAAGGAAAGGCGGAGGGCTGAGTCGAGGGACTGTTAGAAGCAAGGTCTCCAGACTCCCTCAAAGCTGCCCTTCCTGCTGAGCTGAAGATGCCCTCCCCAGCCTCGGGATAGGCAGCTCAGCAGCAGAGCTCGGGGTACCGCTGGGGAGGGAAGCAGGCTGGGCCACGGCATAGAAGACCGTTGGTGCCGCAGCCAGTTTAGTGACCCGCTGCCTCTGAGCACATCCTGCAAGGCCAAGTGAGAATTAGATGGGTCACAGGCCGACAGGCGGACGTCCCGCCAGCCCAGCAGGTGGAAGGAACACAGCGCCTCCCAAGTGCGCTGATTACCAGACGCCCCCTCGTGGCATCCTGTGGCCTCGCATGCCACCATTCTCAGCCCAGGACAAGGCAAACACAGGCTCCAACAGGAAAACAGCTAAGAAGGAAGGCGGAAGAGCAAGAGAGGGAAGATAAATGCTCTAAGGGCCAGCCCTGGGGCGAAGTGGCAGGGAAGGGCTGACATCCAGATGGACGGGGCTTTAGGACCTGAATCACACAGTCCCCCTCCCCCTCCCACCAAGAGAGCATGATCTGAAGGCTGCAGAAGAAATCAAGGCTCCCACATGCAGCCACATCTTCACTCTCAAACCCACCTGCACCACATCACATGTGACTCATTGAAGTTTATTACGGCAATTAATTACACAAACATACAGGCGATCCGTCGTCCAGCTCAGAAGCACTCAAACCAGTAGAGTCCATTAGTGATTTCTCTTTATAAATAACTTAGGAGAAGCAAGCACATTTGGTAAGGAACCGGCAGCGCTGACATAGCGTCACGCAGATGGCACGAGGCAGGCCGGGGAGGGGCAGGCACCAGAAGGTCAAGAGCCCTCCTTGGCCCCAGGAGCCCCAGGCCCACCAGATGCTGGGTTCTCAGGTAGTGGACATTTCAAGGCACGTACAACTTCCTAAGCAATAGCAGCTCCAGGCCCTTCCCTGAGACCTGGTTTACCTCTGGAACAACGAAGTTAACACTCAGCACACCCCCTTTGTCTACTGTCTTCATTCTTATTACTGAACCTGCCCAAAACCACACAGGGCAGGGGGCTGTGTATTAAACAGAGTCATAATCCCCGCCCTTTACATTCTGAAGACAGGGAGGTGCAAAGCAACTGCCCCTAATGTAGTGATGGTGTTTTTTAAAAGCACCATTTGGGAAGTTAGGTTAGGGCCTCTTTTGACGTCTGTCTTAGGATGGACACTGGGGGTGGGAGGATTCCATCAAAGGAGCGAGGGGAGGGGAGGTGAAGGGAAGGGCTGCTTGTGAATGAGAATCAAGGCACTAAAGGAGAGGATGGATGTGTGGGCCTCGGGCAAAGTCACCCTGAAGTGGAGGGCCCCAGAGGAGAGAAGGGTGGCTGGGGAGGTGACCTGGCCCTCCACTCCTAAACAAGCCCCCATGTGACCACAATCTCCAGGCCTAGAGCTGCCCCCTTCCCTCCGGCCAGAGGGCCCAAGGCAGCGCCCTGGCTTCTCCAACCAGGGCAAGCCAGGTCCGGGGGCAACCTTCACAACCCCCAGCCCTCATGCTGCACTGGTGCTGCCCCAATGAAACAGGACACAGGACAAGCTTGTCTGACATCAGCTACCAGAGTGAAATTATGGCTTTATAGGACTCAAACCTGTTGTTTTTCCCAGCTCTGTTCTCTCCCTCCAATCCAATCCCGGCCGCAGTGCGTGGGAAGGCCAGCCTTCAATGAACTGGACAGATGCCAACAGCTGCACCCCTCAGCATGAGGCTCCACAACCAATACGCCAAACCCCAGGAGAGACAGAGGGGACTGGAGACCCAGGGCCTCCTCCTCGAGATACCTCTGGCACTGGGTTCAGATGGCCCTGAGTGCGGCCACAAACAGATGCTCATAACTACGTGCACGCACTCACTCACAGACACTTGAGAGGTGCTGGGCTCCCGCCTGGCTAGCACTTGCAGCCAGGCACTGAAAGGAGGGGCTCCCAGGAGGACCTCCAGCCAAAAAGCCAGCAAGTGCTGTGACCAGTCACATAGCCCAGGGCCTGGTCCCTCCAAGGCCTCTGTGTACCAACGCAAGTCCACAGGGAGCACCAATGCCATGTCCAGTGGACCCTCGAATCTCGGCAATGGCTGGGCCAAAGGTTGAGCGTGGGTGGGACTAGGGAGGGGCCGAGGGCCAGGAGTGTGTCTAATAGCCAGGCCAGGCAGGCCCCTGGGGCTGTGGAAACCCATAGGGAGGAGCAGGCCCAGGGGGATAAGGGGGCTGCGGAGGCATGGAGGGCTGGGGCTGGCCTGGGAAGCCAGGGAGCTGGGGCTGTATTGGGTAGGGAGGTTTTCCTCCTGCTTCAGGGTATGGGGACTGTTGAGGATAACCAGGACTGGGGACCCTGCCTCCCGCCACGGGGTACCCTGGCCCAGAGGCACCAGTCGGGGTCCCAGGATAGCCCAGCCGGGGCGGTGTGCTCCTCTGTGGGGACCAGGAGTAACCCGCAGCAGCCCTGGGTCCAGGCTGGGCTGCCGGGTAAGTGGGGCCCAGAGGCCCACTGTAGAAGGAGGGCTGGGACACCACCGGGAAAGGGGCGGGGGGGAGGGCTCCATGGGCAGTGGGGCCCACAGGCAGGCTAGGGGACGGGCTGTAGGGCAGAGGGTAGGGAGGCATGGCCGATGGTGGCGGCTGCGGCTGCTCTTCAACCACAGGGGGTGTTGCCTGGGGTACTGGGCGCGGCGGTGGTGGCGGCGGGCGGGGTGGAGGGGCATCGCCGGCCAGCTCCTGGGAAGCCCTGGGCTTCCTCACCACTTCCTGGAGCTTTTCCACACGAACCCGGCGCAGGTGGGACAACATCCTCATGGAGGAAAAATTCTCCAGGAACGTTTCCAGGGGCACCTCGCCCTCCAGGAACTTCTCAGCCATGGCCTGGAAGACATAAAGTCCAGTGACAACAGGAGCCAGCTAGGATCAAGGCCTCTTGTTTTTCCCTGGGGTCCAAGTTTGGCTGCAGCCCTCCCACCTTGTACCTCCTCAGGTGCCCACTACCCTTCGCTGGCCATGTGCCCCTTCTCACAGCTGGCATATGGTACATGCACTGTCTCCCACACTGGAATGTCACTCCCTTGAGGGCGAGACCTGTCCCTGTCGTGGGCACCTCTGTCCAGGCGCCCTGGCATCATGCCAGGCCCACCGTCGCCACTGTACATATGTGCTAAACACCTGGATGAGCACTAGCCCAGGGGCCAGGAGGGCCTGGAAGCTTCTTCCTCCCAGACACGGAGGAGTGGGCAGCGCCAGCTGCCCACAGGGGCTGAAGAGGTGCCTGGAGGGGAGCAGGAAGCAGGGAGAATGGAGTGGGGGACTGGCCTCGGTCCTCGGGGGACGCCTGCTGAGCTGCCCTCCCATCCAGGACTGCCAGCCGTCCTTGTCCACTGTCACCCATTTCTGCTTCAGCTGGTAGGACTGGGTTCCTGTTATTTGTATCCCAAAAGGCCACCCGGGGACTAAAGATGTCCTTCCCCTCTGCAATCTATGAAAGCTCCCTTGTCCCATGCTTTGCAGACAGACATCTGCTCCTCTTCCAAGGGCTCCTGCTGCAGGGACCGACGCCCTGTCCAGGGAAGAGGGGTGTCGCCTTGCCTCTCACCTCGGACTCTTCTTCAATCTTCATGCCTTCCACCTGCAGAAGGTCTAACAAAGTCCCTGGCTGCAGTGCTGAAGAAAATTTCTCTGGAAGGGAGGGCAGAATGGCTGACATTTGAAAAGTGCTTCCTGATTCAGTGTCAAAGGCATTCTATGTCCGTCCAGGCCCAGCCACCACCCAGGGATCCACCAAAGGGTCCTTTCGAGGGGGCCTGATGGGTGCTTTTGGTCCAGTTCCTTAGACCACCTTCCTGAGCAGAGAAGGGCCCAACTGGACCCAGACTAGACCTTGGCCAAGCAGCCTCCCCTACACAGTCCTGGGAAAAGAAAGGACTCGGACTTCAGAGCCCAACTGACCCAGCTCTGCCTGCCAGCCAGCGGAGTTACCTAACCTGAATGTCAAGCTCTCTCACCATCAAGACAAGGACTGCCCTCCCACCTTCACACTGGGACACAGACACAGGTTCTGGGACACAGAGAGCCCAGAGCAGCTCAGCAAAGTGCAGAGGCTACGCTGCCAGGGTAACAGCAGCGGCAAAGGAGGCAGCTGTCTGGATTCAAATCCCAACTCCACCTACTTCTAAGCTGGCTGACCTCAGCCAAGTTCTTTAATCTTTTATTTTCCTTACCTATCACATGGAGTAACAGTACCCACCCTTCCAAGGCTGTTGTGAAAAAATGTACATAAGGCGCTTAGCACAGGGCTGGGAACACGGTGGGCCTCGGTAGCTACGCGCCTTGCCCGTCCCTGGGATGGGACAGAGAATCTATCCTTCACGGTGTTTCAGCTGCTCGGCCCCATCCAATCCTGAATGGGGACCCTGAGTTCACAGAGGGGCCACCCTACCCAACTTTGCCTTCTGCTCCTGGCACCGCTCCACGAGCTTCCGGAGCTCCTGGTATTTATCCGAGAGGTTTGAACGGCTGATCTCCAGGGGTCCCTGGAACTCCAGGTTCTGCTCGGCCAGGCTCCGGTTGGTGGCCAGTGCCATCTCCCGTTCCAGCTGCAGGTCCTGGACCTAAAAGGGCAGGACAGCAGACCGTAAGGAAAATGTCCATCACCATCAACCTTCCGGCAGCACAGGTCAGGGGCTTCACGGGCACATGGCTGGCTCACCTTGGGGCGGAGAGGCTCATCTTAGGGCGATACTCAGCTCTCAAATAGTCAGATAAAGCCGAGTTCAAACCCTGAGCAAAGTGCTCTGCGCCTCGCTTAACCCTTAACCCGCCACCCACGAGGTGGAGACGCATGGGAACCTGGAGCTGAGGGTGAAAAGGCAACATGACTGACACTTAAGATGGAGTGTGCAGAGCCCCAAGGAGGCGGGGACCAATTTACATGAGAAAATCAGAGGCTTTCTAGGAGGAAAGGAACAAAAAGTCCCAACTTCTTATCCCCAAGCTTCAGAGTCCAGAGATCTACCACAGTGGCCTCCAGTGGCCCTGGCCAGATGCACAGGCAAGACATGCAATGAGGTCCAAAATCAAGTTACTCTGAGGGGTGAGAGCCCAGGCCCCAGACCAGACCACGCTGCTGACTCAGGAGGGACCTGGACCTGCCTCCTATGCGGCACATGTGTCCTGCAAAGAAGCTGCACAGACGAGCCAGAGGGGCCACACTGGACATTCCCTGCTGAAGACACTTCCCCAGGCCAAGCAGCACTTTTCCCCTCTGCCAGGCTCTTCGTCACTGCCAGCCAGTGCAGCAGAAGCCAAGGCACCCTTCCCAGTTGTCCGTGACCTGATGCCCCGGGCACCTGCCAAGGGGGAGGGCCGAGGAGTCAGATCCACACGCTGAGACAGTGGTGACGGTACACTGACAGCACGACGGGACAACAGAAGAGAGGCCTCAGTAGCCACCACAGGGTGTAGGGAACAGCTCGGCAAGACTGACTCTGAGTCAGGCCCTGCACGGTGCAGCTTCTCCGCCGTGGTTGCATGTGACGGACCAAGCCAGACTGGCTCATGCCCCACCAGACACAGGAAGCCCGTGGGCATTCTGGAAGAGGCCTCAGGGAAAGCCTGCCCCTCCTGCTGTCCCAGCTACAGGGGCCCTGGCCCTGCACTCTGGGGCAGGCCCATAGCCTCTTCTATGTGCCCCAGATTGGAAAGAAGGCCGCCACAGCTCCCTGCCCTCCCTGAGCCCTCCAGATGAGGCTGCCAGGGTTCAGGGACCGTAGGGTCCAGGGGTCTATCCAGCCTACAGCCCATGCAGCTGCCTTCTAGAGACATGGTCTCAATTCTGTTGTCCAGTCTGGAGTACAGTGGTACGATCACAGGTCAGTGCAGCCTCGAACTCCTGAGCTCAAGCAATCCTCCTGCCTCAGCCTTTCCCGTAGCTGGGACTACAGGGACACACCACCATGCCTGGCTAAGTTCTTTTATTTTCTGTAGAGATGGGGTTTCCCTATGTTGCCCAGGCTGGCCTCAAGCAGTCCTCCCATCTCATCCTCCCAATAGCTGGGATTACAGACACAAACCACCATACGTGACTCTCAATCTAGCTTGGATTCGCCATGGACTTTACTTACACGGCTGACCCAGGGTGAAAGGCCTACGGCGCTCCTGCTCACCCATCCCCTGCAGGGCCTTCCTATACGCCCACTGCCTTTCCCTGCGTCTAAACCAACACATCTATGCAGCATCGTTTTCCCCTAAATCTTGCCCTACTCATTTCTGCGCCCTGTTCCCACAGCCTTCCCAATCTTTCTCCGTGAAGTGGGTCAATGGGTAGAAACATACAGTTAGATAGAAGAAATAAGTTCTAATGTTCAACAGCAGAGTGGCATGACTATGGCCGGCAATAATGTATTGCGTATTTCAAAGTAGCAAGAAGTGTGAAATGTTCCCAACACAGAGAAATGGTAAATACTCAAGGTGATGGAGACCCCAAATGCCCTGACCTTATAATTACATATTCTTTTCTTTTTTTGAGACTGAGTTTTGCTCTGTCTCGCAGGCTGGAATACAACGGCATGATCTTGTCTCACTGCAACCACCACCTCATGGATTCAAGCGATTCTCCTGCCTCAGCCTCCCTTGTAGCTGGGACTACAGGCATATGCCACTATGCCCAGCTAATTTGTATATTTTTAGTATAGACGGGGTTTCACCATGTTGGCCAGGCTGCTCTCAAACTCCTGACCGCAGGTGATCCTCCCACCTTGGCCTCTCGAAGTGCTGGGATTACAGGCGTGAGCCACCACACCTGGCCTGATCATTACACATTCTATGCATTGCAACAGACTCCCATCTACCTCATAAATATGCAAAATGTGCATCAGTTTTAAAAATTGCATACTGATGCACATTAGGGGTTCAGTGTGAAGTCCTCCCAGTCACTGAAAAGAGGTAAGACTAAAAATGGGTAAATAAAAGCTGTTTCCACATGTTTGGCTTTGGTATATTACTTTGGTGGAAATAAGCAGAGAGAATCTATACTCATACAGATATTTATACTCATACAGATATTTATGGGGTAGATGTGAGTCTTTGTTGCATGCATAGAAATGTGTCATGATCAGGCCGGGTGAAGTGGCTCATGCCTATAATCCTAGCACTTTGGGAGGCTGAGGTGGGTGGATCACCCTCGGTCAGGAGTCTGATAGCTAGAAAAGGAAGGAGTTACTACTAAACTTTACAGACAATTATGAATTTTCTTTGAATTTACAGCAAAACTCAGCAAGAAGTATCTAATAGTTCTTAAAATTACAATGTGAAATTTAAAAATTAGCCAGGTGCGGTGGTGTGCACCTGTAGTCCCAGCTACTCAGGAGGTTGAAACGGGAGGACTGCCTGAGATCAGGCGGTCGAGGCTGCAGTGAGCCATGATGGCACCATTGCACTCCAGCCTGGGCAACAAAGTAAGACCCGCCTAAAAAATAAAAATTTTAAAAAGTTGCAATGTGGGAGATAAAACCATTCTAACTTTCCTTACTAAGTTGCAATGTTGTTTTTCTCTGTCTGGCCCCCAACACAAAGCAGCTCCCCGCTCACCCCACTCCATGCACAGCATTCTACGTGGAGACAGCCCCTGCCAACTCTCTTCTCTCCAAGCCGTGTCCATGTCCCAGACTAAGACAGAGCTCCTGTCTCCTCACAATCCCACAGTGACTCAGTTACCATCTCAGAACCCACAACAGAAAAGCCCCAAGTGGCTTGTCCTGCTTCATTTCCACCGGATCCACCGGTGTTCTGTCTGGCAGAGAGTTCAGATGAATGGGACAGGTGTGACTGCACACCACAAAATTCAAGTGCCTTCTGCCCAAGAGGTCGCCGCTGCTCATTCTCTGTGATTCTCTGCTTTGCCACGACTCTGTCAGCCTGCTCAGCCCTGCATACTCTAGCAGCAGGCCTTGGGCTTCCCATGGCACCATGCTCTCGGTGCTTAATATGACAGAGGACGGCAGGCAGAGCCGCACTGTGCCCAGCACCAGGCCAGCCAGGAGCCACGCCCTGCCAGAGCTCACAGCCTCACTGACCATGTGAGTGGCCCCAGGGCTTAGACAAGTAGGCTCTGCTCCATGTCCTTGCTGAGGACTGAAAAAGCCTTAGGGTGAGAGGATGTGCCCACGGTGCCCACCTCTCCTCACACTCTGCCCACCAGGAGGTCTTTTCAACTCCATGTTCAGTCACCAACAACCCCGGTGAGATTCCTCACTTGGGCAGTAGGGCAGGCTGTGGGCGGCAAGAGCACACACCAGAACAGAAGCAGGGGACTCACGCCTGGCACCCCTACGCATGGAAGCACGGAGACACTAGATGGGGGAGTGTCATTATTTTTTTCAAAATACCGCAAGTTCACAGAAGAGACGCACCATACCTGCTCATCCAAGCAAGTAAAAGTGTACTCCAAATGCAAACCAAAGGAGCTGGCATTACTTGCGTTTGTGTCTGTCCCTCACATTAGGGACAGGAAGCAGGAACTTCCAGATCAGCGGATGAGCTGCAGCCACTCAAGGGGTGACCGTGGGCATTTCTGGCTGAGTGGCCTGACCTCTCCCATCTCACAGGGGACATCCCAGGGTCACAGGAGATGCTAGGGGCAGGGAACGTCCTTTAGTCAGTGTAAATCTCTGCACAGGCAGAAGGGTTCTGTTTGTTTCCACAAATACTCTGTGATGAAGAGGAAGAGGAGGAGGGTCCTGTCATGAGGAAAAACAGGATCAAATGGGAGACGAGCTACAACTCAGCCCAAGCACTGCTCCCAGAAGTCTTAGAGTCACCTGGAGAGACGGCATCACACAGGGCTCTTGGGGAAAGTGGGTACAAAACCATACCAGTGCTTTGAGGAGCTGCCTCCAGATCTGGGCTGGAACGACAGTGTGGGGACTCCTGGGGTATCTGGGTCCCTAGAAGGCCCCAGGAGGCCCTGCCCTGCCCAGCACTGCCAAGAACTCCCAGGAACTGGTCTGAAGCCTTAGGGATTCCTCTGAGTCCAAAGCAGGATGAAGTTCACAGAAAAGGGAGATGAATTTGGCTAAAACTCCCAAGAAGCCGGCACCCTTAAAAGCACCTCTTAACAAGCCTCATCTGCTGGCCTCTGTTGGGCCCCATCCCGGCCTCCCTCTACCTCAGGGGACTCCAGGGCCAGCCGGTCAATCGCCTCCGAGTCATTCTGCAACTCCTCCAGCTCCTGCAGAGTCTTATCCTTCAGTGTCTCCATCCTCGCCTGCAAACAGAGTGACATTAAAGTGAGGAACGGGCAGCCCAAGATAACCCCACTCCCTGGGGAGGCTCGAGGAGGGACGGAGATCTCTGAGAGCACATTCCTGCAGCTCGCTGCCCCACCTTCCCTCGGGTGCTAGATGGAGCTCCCCATGGAGCAGAGAGGAAAAGGCAGGAGGAGAGGGCCAGGCAGCAGGGACGGAGACTAAGTTTGGCCCAAGGCTGCCCGCAAGCACTGATGCCATCGTGGCCTCTGGTAGGTGTCTATTTCTGTCTGAACCAGAAATACGCCAAGCTCCACACAGCGGGGGGGCTTTGCTGGCTTTGACATCACCAGTTCAACTCTGTCACCACTTGTTATATTTAGTGTTCCAGAAACCTCAGGTTTCCCCCAAGAATTCCCCACAACGGCAGACCTCTCCATGTGTCACCAAAATGAATTGTCATGTGTATCCTCGTAGGAGCAGGGAAAAAAAAATCACCCAGCTGGCCTTGCAGGCAATCAGGAGGAAAAGAAATTGACCGACCCAAAGAGGACATCTGCTTTGATGGAGAGCTGGTGTCAGCGGCCCTCTCCCTGTCACTCTGCCCAGAGGGCCATCGATTGTCTGTGGTGGATGGGTCACAGCCAGGCCCAGCGGGGAGCCCCGGGACTGAAGGGAGGAGGCACAAATACACCCGGCACCTGCTTCCCTTCTGCTGGCAGGGTCCTCCATTTTCATCTGGCTTGTATCTTTTCCAGAGGTGAATTCCATAGCTTTTTTTTTTTTTTTTTTTTTTTTGAGACACAGACTCACTCTGTTGCCCAGGCTGGAGAGCAATGGCGCAAACAGGGCTCACTGCAGCCTTGATCTCCTGGGCTCAAATGATCCTCCCATCTCAGCCTCCTGAGTAGCTGGCACTATAGGTATACATCACCACCCCCAGCTAATTTTTAAATTTTTTGTAGAGACAGGGTCTCACTATTTTGCCCAGGCTGGTCTCAAACTCCTGGGCTCAAGCGATTCTCCCACCTTGGCCTCCCACAGTGGTGGGATTACAAGTATGCACCATCGTGTCCGGCCCCATAGCTTTAATGTTGGTTTTTCTCATTACAAAGGTTTAGTTTTCAAAAGATTCCACCACCACAACAATCTAGGGTCCTTCACAGCGCACCTGCACCAGCACTCAGCTAGGGTGAGCCAAGGCTGACGACCCAGCTGCGAAGGCATTCTACAATCAAGGACCAAGGTTACAGCTGTGTGGTCCAAAGCATCCTTCTCCAGGTCTCAGTTTTCCCCTTTGCAGTAGGAAGGAAACAGCATCTCTAGGGCCATCAGAAAGACAAAAGGAGAACTGAGAAACAATAAGCACATGTTCCCAGGTGCCCTGAAGTCCCAGTGTACTCCTGAGGGGAGCCCCCCACGCTCAAGCGTGCCCTGGTTCAAACATCAAATCATATGGCCACTGATAAGGAGCTATGCATATAGGGGTGTGACCTATATTTATCTCCTGAGGGTTAAAAGTAGCCCCCAACCTCTAAGCAGGGATTGCCAAACTTCAGTGTGTGCCTGAATTCCAGGAACGCTCACTGATGACACAGGTGGCCAGCCCTTCCCACACAGGTCTGCATCAGTAGGTCAGGGCAAGGCCGAGAAATCTGGAATCCCTCCTGGAGAGACTGACACAGGTGGTCCAGGGCCAGCTGCATCACAGTGGAGACCCCTGGTTTCTGAGCATGTGCCGCGTCAGTTTCCCCGGGCTGTCTCCCCTCCCCTCACAAGGAGAGGTAGCAGCAACCACGTCATATGCAAACAGGGCATCTGAAAGGTAGAAGTCACAGCCAGCAAATGGCAGAGCCAAAACTCAAACCTGCATTCTGTCCACACCTCACCTTACTGCTCCAAAAACCTCTTGGTCTAAAGCCCCAGAGCCAGGTTAGACACACTGGCTCACACCTATAATCCCAACATTTTGGGAGACCAAGGTAGAAGGCTCACTTGTGGCCAGAGTTCAAGACCAGCCTAGGCAATATAGCATCAGATTGTAAAAATTGTAAAATAAGAAAAATAAGAAAAGCTGGGCCAGGCGCGGTGGCTCATGCCTGTAATCTCAGCACTTTGGGGGAGGCCAAGACAGGCAGATCACCTGAGGTTAGGAGTTCAAGACCAGCCTTGCCAACATGGTGAAACCCCAAACCTACTAAAAATACAAAATTAGCCAGGCGTGGTGGCACACACCTATAATCCCAGCTACTCAGGAGGCTGAAGCACCAGAGTCACTTGAACCTGGGAGGCGGAGGTTACAGTGGGCAGAGATCATGCCACTCCACTCCAGCCTGGGCAACCAAGCGAGACTCCATCTCAAAAAAAAAAAGAAAAGAAGAAAAAGCTGGAGCAGGGGAAGAGCAGCGTGCAGACGGCCTGGGCTGGAGCAGAACTCTGGGAGGAACCCTGACAACACACCCCAAATCCAAACTCCAAAGAGCTGGCCACAGCAGGAGCGACACTGTGAAGATACCGAAACACATCAGGGGCCCAGGCTTCAGCCAGCCAGACACAGATCAAGACCAGGCCCTGCCGCAGGCACAGGCGGAACCTCCCTGAGCCTTGAGCTCCTCACCTGTAAAATGAGTCTCACACCAGCACCTCCCTCACAGGGTGGGTGCAAGGTTCAATGGGATGGCACAGGCAAGGTGCTGGCTCGGTGCCAACAGATTCCAGTACCACAGCAATGACTTCACATGAAGGCCCCAGCATGACCCAGCCAAGAACTCACCCAGCCACAGCACCTGCACCCAGACTGGCTCCACCCTAGGGGACACCCACCACAGAACACCTGCTCGTTCCTGCAGTCACGGCTGGGTGCCACAGGTGCAGCCGGGTGGAGGACAGAAGCTCCGTCTCAGGCAGCTGGCTGACCACACACAAGCAGCACAGTCAGCATCGCCATCTGGGAAAGCACCCAGCAGGTTCAGGACTCAGTCTCCTACACGGAGGTCTCCACGCGTGGGGAAGCCCCGAGAAGAGCCGAGATTCCCTGGGACAGGAACCAACTCCCCTGTCAGCTGTTTACCATGGGAATGTCACCAGATGTTTAACGAATATCATATTTAAGGCATCACAGCCTCGAACAACACATCCCAAACTTTTTGGTCTCGGGACCTCTGTTCACTCGCAATGTTTCTGAGGACTCCAAAGAGTGCTGTTTATGTGGATTATAGCTATCAGTATTTACCATGTTAGAAATTAAAAGTGGAAGAAAAGTTTTTTTGAAACAGGGTCTCACTCTACTGCTCAGGCTAGAGTGCAATGGCACGATCTCAGCTCACTTCAGCCTCAACCTCACAGACTCAAGCAATCCTCCCACCTCAGCCTCCTGAGTAACCGGGACTATAGGCATGTGTCATCATACCCAGCTATTTTTTTTTAATTTTTTTGTAGAGATGGGGTCTCACTATTCGATCCAGGCTGGTCTCAAACTCCTGTACTCAAGTAATCCTCCCGCCTCAGCCTCCCAAAGTGCTGGGATAACAGGTGTGAGCCACCACACCCAACCGAGAAATTTTTAAAATACAAGAACACGCAAGCAACACCTTCCATTAGCCACCAGAATGACAACGCGATCACGGGTCATGCAGCTTCTGAAAATACCCTGTATACTTATGCAAGAAAAGAGAGTGAAAAAGAAAATGTTGTCTCAGGATTATTATGAAAACCACTCTAACCTCATGGATGGCCTGAAAGGGTCTTTGGAAACCTCCAGGGGCCCTCTTGAAACACACTGTGAGAGCCACTGGTCTAGAGGTTAAGAGATGAGACTCTGGGGCCAGACTGCCTCGGTATGGAGCCAGCTCTGCCACTTACTAGCTGTGTCATCTAACCTCTTTGTGCCTCGGTTTCTCCATCTGTAAAACAGAGCAGCGTGTGGAACATAGTAAGCACCGCTAAGCATTTGCTGCTATGAGAACCCTGGCAACCATCTTACACAGTGGGCATCAATATCACCCCAGCCTCATGGGGGCGGCTGACAGAGTGATGTCACTTTAGAATGGCAATGCCTTAACTGGTCCAGGGATTCTCAACATGTCCCTCAGAGTCACCTTGAGTCCTTGTTTAAAGCCAGAGTCCTAAGTGCTCCTCCAGACCTAGAACTGTAGAATCTCCAGGATTCCTAATTTTTTTTTTTTTTTAAAGACAGAGTCTTGCTCTGTTGCCCAGGCTGGAATACAGTGGTGCAATCTCAGCTCACTACAACCTCTACCTCCCGGGTTAAAGCAATTATCTTGTCTCAGCCTCCCGAGTAGCTGGGATTACAGATGCCTGCCACCAAGCTGGCTAATTTTTGTATTTTTAATAGAGATGGAGTTTTACCATGTTAGCCAGGCTGGTCTCGAACTCCTGACCTCAAGTGACCCACCTGCCCCAGCCTCCCAAAGTGCTAGCATTGCAGGCAAGAGCCACCGTGCCTGACCAATTCTTAATTTTTAATCACCTTTTCATTTTAACTAGGCTACCTGGATCTGACTAGTTTGGCATCTATTATCTTATTTTTCCCTTTCCCTAACACTCTGAGGGGACTCAGGTGGACACAGCCCCATCTGACAGAGGAAGAGCAGAGACCCCAGGGCTTTGTCACCCAGTCATGGCAGAGGCACAAAGACAACACAGGCAATGCTCTTTCTACAGAGTGAGTCCCCACCCAGGACTCCGAGGGCACTTCCTAAGCCTTGGCTCTGTGCGGGCATGGAGGGACAGGTGACGCCCTGTCCCAGCACAAAACAGGCGGGACAGCTGACACCCAGGTGCAAAAGGCAGGGGTCTTTCATGCTGGGATTTGGTTCCAGATTTGCAGTCATGTGACAGTGCACATCGCAGAGGGAGGCAAAATCACACACTATCAAGACCAACGGGCAGAATGTCGTAGCCAGAGCTCACGAGAAGAGGGCCCAAGCTCCGGTCAGCTCCGCAGGTGAGAGTCACATGAAAATGGTGCTGCCATGATGTCAGGCTTCTAACAGGCCAGGAGTCCCTCCTACATGGAGGATGAGTCTGGGAAGCTGCTGCCTCCTCTGCTCGTGGGGCTCCCGTTTCAGAAGGCACTGCTGGAATGTAGCAGACAAACATGTCCTGAATAAGGAGTGCTCAGAACCCTACTCCCAACTTTGCCAAATGGTTGGAGGCCAGATGTTCTCTTTTTTGGGACTCAATTTTCCTTTTCTGTAAAATGGGCAACCAAACACTTGCATGGCTCTTTTCTTCTGAAATCAAAGCCCTCTGTACTATCACACTGGTCTTTAATTGAAAAAATAAATAAAGAGCTCAAAGCCCTCTGGAAATGCTCCCGTTAATTTACATAACCTCTCTAGTATGTAAAGCCAGCATGAGCTTAAGTGCCCCCTATTTCAGAGATAAAATGAATACCAGAAAGAAGCAGGTGTTGCCCCCGCTATGCGGGTGTTTTCATTTCTCCACCATCTTTGCCCCATCTGCTGGGCCCATCAGAGGGTGACGATGAGGATAAGGTGTTTAGCCATTAGGAGGAGCCCATGCAAGCACATCGATTATCCCGTCCCTCCCTGTCCCTGCCTCCGGGTTGGGGAGACCCACCTCACCCCCCTCACACAGCATCTGAGGCTGGGCAGACAAGTGCCACCTTGTGGGGCTTACCACAGCATCACCCACCCCTGGAAATGACGGACACCTTCCTCTCACCAGTCCCACAGCCATCGCCTGCTCCTCAGAGCCACCAGCGAGGCTGGAAGCAGCAAGCACTTCCCTGGGGCCCTAATATGGAGAAGGAGGGAGAACAGGAAACTCTTTTGCCCACAGCCACACAGCTGCCCACTAAGAAGATGCCCCTGAAATCTGGGCATCCACTGCTGGTGGCGTCTGACTCCATCACCCAACGCAAGGGACAAGTCCAAAGTGAGACTTCTCCGAGTGGCCCCGGAAACCACAGATGTTCCAAAGTAGGGAATTGAGGGGTTCCTGAGATGTCCTTCAGGGACCCAGAGTCCATGCACTTTCGCTACGAGCAGGTGTGACGAGTCCAGCTACCTTGGCCCCTCAGTAGCAGGGCCCCAGTCCAGAGCCCCTCCCACCGCCAAGATGCCCGGTGACCTCCAGGGCTTGCCATGCAGGAGTGGGGAGTTGTTGAGGGTGAGACTAAATCGACCCCTTAAAGACAAGTAGCATGTCTCCTTCATCTTCGTCATCCCAAGCCCAGCAGAGACTGGATCTCAGCACACAATAAGAGTTGCCCAAGAAGTGATGGAGAGAGGAAGGGGAGAACAAGTCAGTGAAGATGTGGGGACAGAGAATGGGGCCTTGCCCACTCACCCCTGCCTGCCTGCATTCCTCCACTCCTTTACTGAATAAACACTTCTGAAGCAATGACATTTGCCAAGAACACTGTGAGGGCCCCCATCACGGGAGGAAGGATAAATGGGGGCAGCAGGATGTGAACAAATATTTGGGGGAGTTGTACTATAAGCCAGACACATTCACAGGTAAGAGCTGGTCCTAACTCTCAAGCAACTCAGTTTAGTTTTAAAAAGGCAAAAATACTCACAATCATTCATCATGAATACAGGTGAGAGCAGCGTAACAGAGGCAGAGTGAAGAGTAGACAGGGCCGCTCTGTGGGCCGGGAAAGCTTGGCCACAGGCATCTGCTCGAACCACCCCAGCAGCGGCACAGCCCAGTGGGAGCCACTGCAGATCCGAGTGGCTGGGAGGGGGAAGGAGGGAGAGCTGTGAGGCAGGCGGCCGCACACGTTCACAGGTACAGCAGGAACACCTTTTCTGGGGTGATACCAACAACTCGAAAGTGATCTGGCTGGGAGGGAACAGGTGAGAAAGCTATGCCTGAGCTAGTCTGCGTTCCTCGCAGAGAGAAGGGGAAAAGTGTCCCTTTGGCCTCACTAACAGGCCCTGGGAACAAGAACTTGCTTTTGTTTTTTCCTTTTGCTTTTTAAAGTTGCCTCTGTAGTTTTCACCCCCACCAGAGGTCCCAATCCCAGTGGCCTACAAGGGAGGAGGCCAAGCGCCAGGCAGGGAGTACGTCTGGCTGGAAAGCGGCCCTGGAGGTTCCAGGCCCCTCCTGCAGGTTCCAGGCCCCTCCTGCAGCCTTGCCAGCTTTCCAGACCCATCAGCTCTCCAAAGGGAAGCCAGGACGCCACACCTAGGTGCACCTTCCCATTTCTAAATTTCAGTAGCCAACTCAAAGTTGTGAAAAACTCTGGGCAGACCATCAAAACCCACCAGCTGCTGTGTGTCACCTGAAATTGACACCACATCCTCTATGGGAGACCCGTGCAAGGATACAGATTACAGAAAGGGAGCGGGGAAGAGGGGAGAGGTGACAAAGACATCCCACAGGCATCCTGGAGTCCCACTGTTTGCCACAATGCACTGAAAGGAGGCTGGGGTGGGGGCACAGGCTGAACGCACTGGAGCTTTGCCGTAAGAACCGAGGAAGCAGCATTTCTGGGTGCAGACGGACTGGCCACCTGGCACCTGCTGCTTTGATCTTTGGTCTCAATTCCTTTCCGTTACTTTATATTTTGACTAAATCGATCCTACAGGCCTTGAGCACGGGGTACACGATCTGGTAAAAGATAGCACAGGGCCAGTGGATTTACGCCAAAGACAGTGCCATGTGCCCAGTACACGAGGCCACAGAACTTCCTAGCAGGCGGGGAGGAAGGGGGACTCTGGGGAGGGTTTGAACTTGGGGCAGCCTTCCAGATCTATTCTTATCAGGGGAAAAAAAGCCACGCACTGATGGTTTTCCTCAATGAGCTAATCGGCTCAAAAACAAATCGTTTCCACTGATCAGAGATCCTTTACAAGGATAACCTTCAAAAAAAAAAAAAAAAAAAAACATAACGCTGGACTACAAAATGCAGCATTTTCTAGACAGTGAGGGCAGTGAGATCAGAGTGTGGCATGCCAGTCCCAGAGACAATCTGCACTGCCCCTTACCCCTGGCCTCTATCTAAGTGGCTGCCAACTCTTCCCCCAAACTCTGTATCTGCACAGAATTCTGTCCTGTGCAGACAGGGAATTTGAAAACAGACGCCTTGAGGTTGTGCTTTAGCGCTAGAGCTCTTTAACTGTGTGACCTTCATCAAGTCCTTTAACTTCGGTTTCCTTAATGGGGGGCCACGATGATAATCCCACCTCAGAGGTTGCTATGTGGCTCAGATAAGCGAACAGCCCAAAAGAGCTTTGCAAATTCCTAGCACTGAACAAATATAAATTATTCCACCACATGGGGTCACTCCTGAAAACCCTGGGGTGTGATCTGCCAAGTGAAATGGCTGCTGAGATCGGGCAGGTGGGTTCCAGCCTCCACCACTCTCCTCACCTTACCACACAACACTTACTTGCCAGCGACCTCGAGCCCAAAATCCCTTGGTTCCTTACACATTCCCCACATCCACCTATGGTATCAGAAGCTGCTGTTGCCAGGGCAACCTGCAAAGTCCAACCTGCAAGCGTTAAAAAGGAACTGGCCCCATCTTACCTTGTATGTCAGAAACACCTGCTGTTGCCTTAGAAACCTTCCTAGTCACGCTGCTTAATGAGGAAATATTTGTGAGCCTGATCCGGTTTTCTTTTCCCGGAATGATTCCAGCTGTGCATCCAAGTATCAAGCTGTTGTTTCCCAACTTCCCACAGGGAGTTAAAAAAAAAATCCTCAAGTCTTTCTCTCCTGACCCAAAGCAGCACTGAACTGACCTTCCCTACAACTGGAAAAGTTAACAGTATAAGTCATGAAGAGGGAGGCGTTTTTAGTTTTTTCTTTTTCTTTTTTTTTTTGAAATGGAGTCTTGCTCTGTCGCCCAGGCTGCAGTACAGTGGCGAGATCTCAGCTCACTGCAACCTCCGCCTCCCAGGTTCAAGCGATTCTCCTGCCTCAGCCTCCCGAGTAGCTGGGACTACAGGCACATGCCACCATGCCCGGCTAATTTTTTTTGTATTTTTTAGTAGAGACGGGTTTCATCATGTTAGCCAGGATGGTCTCAATCTCCTGACCTCGTGATCTGCCCGCCTCAGCCTCCCAAAGTGCTGGGATTACAGGTGTGAGCCACCGTGCCCCACCTTTTTTGCGTTTTTATTTTTTTTTTTTAAGAGATGAAGGTCTCGCCCCGTCACTCTGTGGCCCAGGCTGGAGTGCAGGGGCCCAACAATAGCTCACCTCACAGCCTCAAATTCTTGGACTCCAGCAATCCACCTCAGCCTCCCAAACAGCTGGGAGTCCAGGCCTGTGCCACGCCCCCAGCTGGTTTTCATTCTTTCTAAGGAATTGCTGGGGTTGGAGCTGGGCTGGGATTGGAGATTCCTCCCACCCACTACGGATAAATAGTTAAGATGATGTGAAGGGGCTTTGGAGGCAAAAACTCCTAGATTTGAATCCCATCTTGACCTTTCATTAGCTATGTAACCTTGGGCAAATCATTCAGCCTTTCTTTTTTGTTTCTCATGTGTAAAATAGGGCTAATACTCTCAACATCACGGGGTTGTAAGGATTAAAAGAGAATTAAACAAGACCACCAGGCGGCAGGCCCGGCCCTTGGCAGGCACCAGGCAGTCTTAATTCCCACACCGTCATGGCTGTTACGAAATGCTGCCTATCAACTGTGCCAGGCACCCAGCTGGGTCTGGACCCAGAGGACTCTATAAGAGCCGATCCCAGAGGGAAGCAAAGGGTGTGGCTTTCTGAAACAAGCTCCAAACCAATCTAGACGAGTCCTCAAACAGCAGCATATGTGTGGGGAATGTACAATCTCTCATGATAAGGAAATTGCTTTATGAAGGAAACTGTCTTTACGTAGATATTTACATAACAACTGAATGCTCCTCCATACAATGAAAAACTCCATCTGACCCGTTTGCCCAGAGGCAAGGCCCTTAAGTGAGAAGACCCAAGAAGAATGAGCCCATCGCTGTGCCAAAGAGTGGGAGGCACTGGAGTGGCAGACTTCAGGAAATTAAGCCGCCCCGCTGGCTGGGAGGTTCTATCAGCACAGGGCAGGCTGCAGAGACCAGCGCTCACACCGAGTCTCCCAGGCGCTGGCTTGGCCTTGCTGACCCGCCCATCCCCTAAAGAACCTCCTCCGAAACCTGCCGAATCTCCACACACCTGCACTCCAGCACTCCTCCATCGCCACTCCTCTCACAATTCAACCTTTTTTCTCCCCCTAACTAGGCTTTCCTCCCAGTCTCCGTTTCTATCAGTGACCTCAGCTCCTGGCCCTGACTTCCAGGCCTCCAGGTCAGCTCAGATATGTGGGTCCCCCAATCCCTGATGTCCTATCACCAGGTTTTAGCTAGTCAGTGGTCCCAAGGCTCTTACACGCACCCATCCCTGGTCTTCCCACCTCCAGGGTCTCTCTCTCCCATCCCACCAGGGTCCCTGGATGAATGTGTCCTATCACACTGCTTCCCTGAGGCTGGCCATACTGCCCCGCTCCTTCCCTCATCTCCCAGCTGTCAATGGGTAGTGGGGCGGGGGCGGTGGGGGAACAGATAGCCTAGCCAGTCTAGACAGGACACCCTCCTCCTCTGACCATTTGCCCTGTTTAGCCTAATCCTGTCACTTTCAACCTTTTTAAAAGGAGAAGAATTTTTTTCTTTTTTTCCAAACAGAACATTTAATCCAAGCCCCACTGCACAGAATACTTCACAGTGCACATGCTACGGGCAAAGGGGTCAGGGAGAGCCCTGTTCTCACAGCTCAGTTCCCCCTTGACCTAGAGTTGGCCCCTAAGACCACTGCCCTAACCCCTCACCTCTGCTGCTCCCAACCCTCACCGGCCCCTGCCCTGTCCCCTCCTCCCTTTCAGCTATGATGCCTCGTCAGCAGCGCAGGGCAGGGGGTCGTCAAACCAAACCTTACCGTGTCCTGCCCAGTTGCCCTGCAGAGCCTCACTGTCCGATCAGTGTCAGGAACTGTGACAGGCCCTGCGTCTGAGGTTTAGAGACTGCTCACAGTTCAGAGGCTATCCCGGGCGTTTTATGCGCAGCAACTCAGGTAATCCTCACTGCGCCTGTGTTGCTATCCATCCTCGGCCTTTCCTCATTTTTTTTTTTTTTTTTTGAGACGGAGTCTCGCTCTGTCACCAGGCTGGAGTGCAGTGGTGCAATCTCAGCTCACTGCAAACTCCACCTCCGAGGTTCAAGCGATTCTCCTGCCTCAGCCTCCCGAGTAGCTGGACTACAGGCGCACATCACCACGTCTGGCTAATTTTTTGTATTTTTAATAGAGATGGGGTTTCACTATGTCCGCCAGGATGGTCTCAATCTCCTGACCACTTCGGCCTCCCTGAGTGCTGGGATTACAGGTGTGAGCCTCTGCGCCCGGCCTTTCCTCATTTTAAAGAGGAGAAACTGAACTTCTGTGCCTGCCACAGTCTCACAGGGAGGAAGTGCAGAGCCTGACCTGCAATGGAGGCTGCACAGCTTCACGGGCCCGCGCTTGCTAGACTGCCTCAATCAAGTCCACATCCACCAAACGCCAGGCCTGGCTCTGGGGACTAACTTAACAAATGGTGGTTAGTAGGGACATCTTCAACTAGACCCCTCAAGAGTAGGACCTGTTATATTTTGTTCAGAACCCAGCATAATGTTGTCCTAACAAATACTAGAGTGGTAACTACTCTCCTTCACCAGCCCTCAGACTAAGGTCCAAACAGGGGTATAGACCCAGGAGCCCCAGCAGCACTGGAGCGGTGCCTCCTTTGAACCTCAGCTCTGCAGGGGAGACCCAGGGATTAAAGGCCCTGAATCTGTAAGGCAGACAGCCTGCACTCTCGCTTACTGGCTGGGGAGAACCTGGCTGGGTAATTTCAGATCTCTGTGCCTCGGTGTCTTCTATAAGATGCAGCTTTTGGCCGGGCGTGGTGGCTCACGCCTGTAATCCCAGCACTATGGGAGGCTGAGGCAGGCAGATCACAAGGTCAAGAGATCGAGACCATCCTGGCCCACATGGTGAAACCCCATCTCTACCAAAAATACAAAAATCAGCTGGGCGTGGGGGCGCATGCCTGTAGTCCTAGCTACTTGGGAGCCTGAGGCAGGAGATTGCTTGGACCTGCGAGGTGGAGGCTGCAGTGAGTCGAGATCCTGCCACTGCACTCCAGCCTGGAGACACAGCAAGACTCCAACTCAAAAAATAAAAATAAAAAAAGATGGAGCTTTTCTAAGGACGAACTGAGTTTCATACCTAGAAAGTCTAAAGTCTGGCTCTCAGGCAGGGATCAATAAACTGTCGTGATTTCAATCATCGTGGCACAGCGCAGACACTCAGCCCATTCTTACCTCTGCAACTCTGCACTTCCTGTGTGGACTCTGAGGACACAGAATTTAAGATTCCTCCAGGGATGGCATCCGTCAACACAGAAACATAACTCCAATGGCTGAATCAACAATCTGTAATCAGATCAGCAGCATTCAGCGTCAATCAAAATGATGGCCAAGGAGCAGATGATTTAGTAAGTAGCTGGTTTCTGAAACTTCCTGACAGTCAAGCTCAGCCATCTGGCAAGGCCTCTTCCTTCTTTGGCCCATGACTCACTTGAAAAGAAACACATACTGACTTCACGCCAAATTCCACTTGTATCTCCTTTGTCCCTACTGTTCAGATGACTCGGAAACGATTTCAATCTGCAGCTGACCCTCCTCCCCCAGCCTACTTCTAATCTGCACAGAGCAAGCTGAGCAATCGGATCCAACTGGTCCCTTAAGAAGGGATCAAGAGGGAGGTCAAGGCAAAGACACACTCAAGACGAACATCCAGGAGTGTGCACCGATCACACGAGCTGTGTCTGTTCAAAGCCCAAGATGATGAGACCGGGGTTCTCACCAAGGTTTGGCCATCCTAGGCTGACATAAGGTGAGGCAGCTACAGCCCCTACTCCTGCCAGTGACAAGCCTGACCCAGAACTTCCGGGTCCAGAGGAATCATCATCAAGATGGTCACAGAAAAAGAGAAACCAAGCCAGGCCCTCCTCAAATCTATTCTTGACTCAGGCAGGAATCCATGAAGGCCGTTATCAGAGGGTGGCAATGCCGGATCCATGATGGCACTGAGCTCTGGGCTCACTTTCATCCTTGCACAGAATGTCTGCCCTGCGCCAGCCCGGCCCTCTCCAGCCCTCTTTTCTGCACACCCCAGTAACCTCGAGAGAGCAGTCAGAGCTCCCACGGCCCTCCCATGGCTCCCCAGCACTTCAGTATTATGTTCAAAGTCTCAGGCTCCTTGGCTTGGTATACAATGCCCTGTATCAGCTGACCCCGAGCCTCTATTTCTCCACAGGTAGCTCACTCCATCCCAACTCTTTCTGTTCTACCTACCTGCCCCAGAACAAAAACCACACTTCCAGTCACTTAACATATGTTGATCTCAAGATCAATACGACAGGGACCCTGGCCTATAAGGAGCGCACAGCACAGACCGCCCTGCTTTGCTCTTACTCTCCACTCTGCCTGGAATACTCTTTCCTACACTTTCCCATCTAGAAAATGCCTGCTCCATCCCTCGAAAGTCAGCAACTCTCTAACGCTTTCCTTGCTCCTTCCTCCCAGAGAGTTCATCCTGCCTTCCCTGTACACAGCAAGCAGCATTTTGTTTAGGAAGGAGCATGTTTCTCCAGCAAGACTGTGAGCTCCCCAAGAGCACAGCTCATGTCATGTCGTGTTTGTTTCTGCATCCCAGTGCCTAGGTCAACACTGGCCACATACAAGGTGATAAGGTGTGACTCTGTGTCCTCGCCTGAATCTCATCTTGAATTGTAATCCCTGTAATCCCCACAAGTGGAGGGAGGGACCTGGTATGAGGTGACTGGATCACAGGGGCGGCTTCCCCCGTCCTGCTCTGGTGATAGTGAATGAGGTCTCATGAGATATGTGGTTTTATAAGCGTTTGACAGTTTCTCCTACAGACGCTCTCTCACCTGCCGCCATGTAAGATGTGCCCATTTCACCTTCCACGCTGTAACTTTCCTGAAGCCTCCCAAGCGTGTGGAAGTGTGAGTCAATTAAACCGCTTTTCCTTATTAGTTATCCAGTCTTGGGCAGTTCTTTTTATTATAGCAGTATGAAAAAACGGACTAAGACACCAGGTATCCAAGGAATGCTGACCGGACGGGGACTTCTGCTTTCGGCTAACGTGGAGGAAGAGACAACAGATTCACTCTCCTGCCTCAGAAAAACTAAAAAGCCAGACAAAGCCAACAAAACACACAGAACGATAGTTTGTAAACACCGGACATCAGACAGCAGAGAATAATGATCCCTGACAGTGAGTACTACAGCTGCTCCAAGTGACTCCTCGAGGGACTCCAGGCCCAACGTACAGGGAGTGGAGAAGAGGAATTCAAACTGCAGGGAGGCCGGCGTAGCCGGAGCTCACAGAGCAGAGTACCAGAGAGAGAAGGGCCACACGGAGAACCCCAGAAACCTGCAGAGGGTCCCCCACCAGTTCTCAGCTAGTACCGATCTGTACCAGTCCAAGGCAACCATCCTCGGACCTCGAATTGAAACAGAAACAGTCTGCATGCCCACCAGCCACAGTGGAAAAACCTCATCATTCACGGGACATCGGTAAAGTACTAAAGACAATATTGCCTCCATGGTGAGGAAAAATCAGGCCCGGGCCTAAGGCTGTTCTGATCCCACCTAACAAGCCTTTAAAGAATCAAACTTCATGCCTGTAATCCCAGCACTTTGGGAGGCCAAGGCAGCCGGATCACCTGAGGCCAGGAGTTTGAGACCAGCCTGGCCAACATGGTAAAACCCTGTCTCTACCAAAAATACAAAAAAAAAAAAAAATTAGCTGGGTGTGGTGGCGGGCACTGATTTTTTTCTTTTGTTTATCCATTCACCTGTCAATGGACACTTAACGCGGCTCCCAACTTTTTGGCTATTGTAAATAACACTGCTACGAACATGGATATGCAAATACTTCTTCAAGTGTCTGCTTTCACTTCGTTTCATATATACTCAAGAGTGGAACTGCTAAATGATACAGCAATTCTATGTTTAAATTTTTGAGGAATTGCCATACAATTTTCCACTGGCTACACCATTTTACATTCCCACCAAAAAAGCACAAGGGTTTCCATTTTTCTACATCCTTGTCAATACTTATTATTTACTGTTTTGTTTTTTTAATAGCCATCCTAATGGGTGAAGTGGTAGCTCCTTGGGGTATTGATTTGCATTCCATAATGACTAGTGACATTGAGAATCTTTTCATGTGCTTACTGGCCATTTGTATATCTTCTTAGAAGAAATATCTATTCAAGCCCTTCACTCATTTTTGAATCAGGCTGGTTTTTGTTGTTGAGTAGTAGAAGTTCTTTGCATATTCTGGACATCAATTCCTAACACAAATTTTTTAAAGTTGGATTAGCTATACTAATATCAGACAAAGTAGATTTCAGAGCAAAGAATATTTCCAGGGGCTAAAAGGGTCATCTCACAATAAATGACATAGTTTGGATATCTGTCCCCTCCAAATCTGTTAAAATGTGATTCCCAATGTTGGAGGTGGGGCCTAGTGAGACATGTTTAGGTCACACGACAGATCCCACACGGGTGGCTTGGTGCCCTCCCTGCAGTAATGAGTTCTTGCTCATTTAGTTCACATGTGAGATGGTTGCTTAAAAGAGCCCGGCATCTCTCTGGCTCCCTCTCTGGCTGTGAGACACACCTGTTCTCCTTTCACCTTCTGCTATGAGTAAAAACTTCCCGAATCCTCACCAGAAGCAGATGCTGGTGCTATGCTCCTTGTACAGGCTACAGAACTGTGAGCCAAATGAATCTCTTTTCTTTACAAATTATCCAGGTTCAGGTATTCCTTTATAGTAATGCAGAACAGACTAATACGATACAACAAAGAAAGTCAATTCATACAGGGACATATAATACTCATAAAGGATTATGCAATTAACAACACAGCTTCAGAACATGTGAAACACAAACTGACAAAACTACAAGGGGAAATGCGCAAATCCACAATTATAATCAGAGTGTCAATGTCCCTCTTTCAATAACTGAAAGAACAGAACACCAAAAATCAGTACGGACACACAAGACGAACATCACAAACCAACCTGCCTGAATTGAAAGTTACTCAACACTTGACTCAACAATAGCAGAATACACAATCTTCTCAAGTGCTCACAGAACACTTACCAAAATGGACCATATTCTGGGCCACAAAACAAGCCTCAGGAAATTTAATAGAAAAGTATGTTCTCTAAAAGAAAATTAGAAATCAGTGTTTTTTTCAAAAGAACACTACCCCTGTGACTAATTTTAGTCATGCTTGAGGTGGGACCAGATAATCAGTAGTGGGACTAAAAATACTTACAGGTCTTCAAAGCTGCGCTCACCTGCCTGAGCTATCTGCTTGAAGTTCACTGGGGAGACTCTCTGCCCTCTCCAGCCCATCCTAAGCCCCAGGGGTCCTACTTGTCAGCCCCAGCTAAATCAAGACAAACCTGTTTGATATTTGCTTAATCTTTTACATAAACAAGCAAATGAAGATAAAGAGGTGAGATATGAATTGAAAGGAGCACCTACTAAGCAAACATGCTTTAAAGCTGACAAAACCTCTGACAGGGCTGCCATTAGACAACTCTCTGTCACTCGGTAACCACCTGGGAACAGACCAAAACCTTGCGGAAACGCCACACCCTTCAAAGAAACTTCTAACAGAACTTCCACACAACAGAGATCCAACCGGATTAAAACAGTGAAATCCATTAACTCAGGTCTTCAGTGACCTGATTTCGTCAGCCTGGAAAACCCCTATTATTACTGGTCAGCAGCGTCCAGAAATGATTCATATAGCTAGTTAACACAATGGCCTTTTAAAGGCAAATCAACAAACTTCAAAGCAATAAACAAAAAGAAAACAAGAACCCTCAGGAATAATCTCACATCTAAGCTACCAGCGGCCCAGCAAATCTACAAAGTTCTTAAAGGCGGCGGTGCTTCCCAAACTCGCCTTACAGTAAGAATCACCCAGTGCATTTATTAAAAATAGATTTCTGGGCCCTCCTCCAGATAACAGCACAAGAATCTCCAGAGGTGGAGCTCCGTATTTTTAACAAGCATCAGAAATGATTCTTAAGGTCCAGTACCTTAGGGAAACTAAAGGGTCACAGATTAAAAGCATATTAGCCTCGAAATGAGACTGATGGGTTAGAAATCCCTTGTCCAGGACACTGTGGCTCATGTCTGTAATCCTAGCACTTTGGGAGGCCGAGGTGGGTGGATTACCTGAAGCCAGGAGTTTGAGACCAGTCCAGCCAACATGGTGAAAACCTGTCCCTACTAAAAAATACAAAAATTAGCCAGGCGTGGTGGCAGGTGCCTATAATCCCAGCTACTTGGGAGGCGGAGGCAGGAGAATCACTTGAACCCGGGGTGGGGTCAGAGGTTGCAGTGAGCTGAGATCACACCACTTCACTCCAGCCTGGACAAAAGAGTGAAACACCGTCTCAAAAAATAAATAAATAAACCAACTTGGCCACTTACTGGCTGTGTGACACTAGCCAGGTTACCTAAAATCTCTGCAACTCGCTTCATCCATAAAATGGAATCACCACCTATTTGGACATGTTCGCAGAATATCGCATGTTCAGAAACCCCCAGAACAGTGCCCAACAAACGGAAGCCAAGCAAGAAATCACAGCTGTTAAAAAAAAAAGAAGAAGAAAGAAAGAAATCACAGCCATTGCTACCTGCAAAACAGTGGCCAGAAACTGCCCAGAAAGTCTACAATGAAAATCTTCTACTTAATGGAAATTACAAAGGCACAGAACCAAATTTCCGAGATAATCTAGGAAAAAGGCTTTTCTGGGCACTATGACCTCAAAGAACAAAGACTCACTTCAGCGTCTAGTATTTTCACTTCAACAGTCCCCAGTCCCACCTGGAACTACAGAGTTCAGGTCTCTGCAGGGCTGCAGCTTTGGACAACAAAGTAAAAGTCTTTCTTTCTCCAGTTCCTCGGGCACCACCACCTCCAGCTCTAACGCCAAGAGTCACAGAACTGAGAGTCGGGTGGCAGCATCTTGGTGCATAAGTAGGAAATGGGACTCCTGGAGCCAATAAAGGGGGCGGAAAAGGCCTTAGGTAGCAACAGGGAAACTGAGGTACTGCTGGAGCGAAGAGAAATTAGTCTGGCAAGTTTCTGGAGCTAAAGACTGGCATTCCCAGCGTAGGTGAGCCCAGACAAGGTGTAGCTGAGAAAGCACTGCCTCAGCTCAGGGGCTAAAATCCCAAGCTGTATAGTCAACTCTGCCAGTAATTCACAAAACAGCTCCAGGTGACTCCTTCTCCCGTCGGTAAAGTGGGAAATCACCTCACTGGCTGAGGAGGAAATGGAGAGGAAACAGGGACAGAATGTTTATGTATACGCCCGCTGCCCTTTGCACCCAGAGGGTCCCGGGGTAAGAACTGGTCAATGATGCTGGGAGGTCCAAGTCTGAGTCCTGAACAAAGCCAAAGCTGAAAGTCCCATCTCTCAATGCCCTGGGGAAAGGGCACAAGCCAGGAAGTCAAAGACCAAAGTCCCTCCAACACCCACTCTGCCACTCGTCTCCCGCGTGCCCTCTAGCAAGTGAGACCCTACTCTTAGACCTCAGCTTCCCCATCTATACAATAGGCTAACTGGCTGTAATGTCATCAGAATTGTAACCGCAGATGCTCACTTATGGGGCGAGGGGCTACCGAGGTGGAAAAAGAAAGGTGGCGGTGAGGGGCGGGGCGGGGCTGGAGGTGCGACCTGCAGGGGAGCCGGGGCGGCGCCTCGCGCCCTCCCTCCCTCCCACCGCAAGGGGCAGGGGCGCCGGCCCCTGGCGCGAGTCACGCGCCCCTCGTGCCCAATCACCGGCCTCTGCCAGGGTGAGGCGGGCAGGCGGAGGAGCCCGGGGAGCCACCGCCGGCGCCGTCCCCCACCGTCGCCCTCTGCCCCGCCTGCCTGCGGCAGAGCCGGGACCCTCCCCAGTCCCCGCTCACCTGCCAGGGCTGCCGCCGCCGCCGCCGCCACCGCGGGTTAAACCGCAGCCGCTCCCACACTTCCGGGGTCCGCCAGGCCCGCCCCCCACCGGATGTGACACCCCCTGCAACGCCCGACGCCGCAGCGGCGGGCGTGCTCGCCCCGCGACCCCGTTGGGCGCCCCGCCTGGCGCGCCTGAGTTACCACGACATCGTGCCACACAGACACTCGCGGCCGCCCGGGCCACACCCACGGGCGCGCCCAAGAGACCCCTCGCGCGCGGGCGCGCCGCACGCCCCGGCCTCGGGAGGAGACCCCGCCCACTGGGCGGAGACCAGGCCGCTCTGAGCGAGTGCGCCTGCGCGGGCGTCCACGGCCTCCAGAATGGCCAGCGAGCATTCGCTCTGTCACTGCATGACCTTGGGAGGCTGGTCCGAGGGACCCGAAAGGAGCCAGAAGCAGATGGAATTCCAGCACCTAGGAGGAGCCCCAGATGGTCTGAGCTCAGACTGAGGAGCCCCAAGGCCACCACGTATTCATTTTCATTTACTAGTCTCTTTCCCCGCCCATTCATTCTACAGAATTACCGATGTTCCCCCGTCTCCTACCTTCCCTCCTAGAAACAGGAGCTTCCAGCATAATAAGGAAGTCCCCTCTGCTCTAACCCTTTAAAAAAGGAACGTGAAGTGACCGGTTGTTAACCAATCGGGTTTTTTTTTCTATTCTGTTTCCTTTCCCTCCTATGAAACCCACTGCTCTGCTATTTCCCAGGGGGATTTTAGACCAAATAAGTCTATTTACAATGGTAACTGATGTCAATGTCTAAAGTTTCCAACCTCTCAAAATAAAGAAGTTGACCAAAAGGGGAGAATTTTTAAGTTTAGCCTAAAGCTGTCTCCTGGCATTTTAAGTTTGGCCTAAAGGTTTCTCCATACACAGTGAAAGAGAACCTACTCATACGGATCACAGAGTTTCAGCCAATCACAAGCAGACAACTGTTCAAATCTTGTTCCAAAAAGGCAAATGTCCATCTGTCATTGTTACGGAACCAAACTGGATCCCTTGGCCCTCAGAAAGCCAAACAGAAGTATCAGGTTTTTGTAGAGGGAAAGGTTTGTTGCAAGTCAGCTGGCAAGGAGAAATGCTCAAATCTGTCTCCCCAAGCCGGGGCTGTGGCAGGTGTTGTGGGCAGAGGGTAATGAGCCGTGATCTGATTGAATCTTGCAATGAGCAATGACCTGACTAGATCTTGCCATGGGATGATGCCATGGCTCAATCTGGTTAGATCATGAATTATGCCATGTATCTACTTCTTCATTCTGTCCCCATTCTTTGGTCTGAGCATTTAGGTTCCGCCTGTGGCTGCACGCTTGATTTGCCTGGGCATGCTCAGGTTACATAACTTGCAACCTAGGATCATGGCAACTGAAAAACAACTCACCATCTTATTATCACACAAAGTTGAACCAGATGGGGCTGGTTCTGCATTTACATAACTAGTCCAACTGTTTCTGTACCTCACTTCTTTTTCTGGACATCACTTTCCTTTTTCTTTTCTTATTTTTAAAATGTAATGATCATTATTTTTTAAATAGAAATAGGGATTCACTATGTTGCCCAGGCTGGGTCTGCAACTCCTGGGCTCAAGCAGTCCTCCAGCCTAGGCCTCCTAAAGTGCTGGGATGACCCTCATGAGCCACCATGCCCAACCTACTTTTCTTTTTCTATCCGTAAATGTTATCTGACCACGTGGCAGCCCCAGAGTCACTCTGAACCTATTCTGGTTCTGGGGGCTGACTGATTCACAAATCATTATTTGCTCAATTAAACTGTCAAACTTAATTTGTCTAAAGTCCTTCAAACAGAAGGGGTCCATGAAGAAGGCAATCTCAACTACTGACACTTCTAAGACACTGGTGACTCCTCTGAGGGATGCCATGTTGGTTTTGCAAACATTTCACTTGGTACATAATGTCATGACTTCCATTGACAGCACCTGCCTGAAAGCTAGGTTGAAATTGCTTCTGAGGGGTAGGGAGAACCAAGGCAGATGACCTTAACTTTTTGTCATAAGCCCTTTTGTGCTATGTGATTTTTTTTTATTTTTTATTTTTAGACAAAGTTTCACTCTTGTTACCCAGGCTGGAATGCAATGGCTCACTGCAACCTCCTGACCTCAGGTGATCCGCCCACCTCAGCCTCCCAACGTGCTGGGATTACAGGCCCGAGCCACCACATCCAGCTGCTATGTGATTTTTAACTCTGCCTGTGTATCATTTCCGAAGGAAAATAATTAGGAAACACTACTGATGGATTAGCTTGAGTTTATATCCAGCAATCTCTTCACTGAGTGGTACCATGTTGGAAGGTGGAACATGGACATGATGGCTGGAGCAAGAGTAGTCATCTTGAACCATGAGGCAACCGTAGGAATAGAGGCCACACTGGTGGCCCAACAAAATAGAAGGAACCTGAGCCCTGATACCATAAAGGGCCATGACATCGCTGGATGCCTGCCTCTGGGCTCTGCGTGAGAGGGAAATAAACCACCTCCTTCACTGTTGTTTTGGGTTTTCTGTCACTTGTGCCCTTTAATTCTTAGACTGTACTTCTGGAAAGCCCCTATACCCTAAGACTGGGTAAGTGCCCCCCTTGTACGTTATTCAAACAACCCACCCTGCAATCCTTTCTTCTTTTTTTTTTTTAGACAGAGTTTTGCTCTCGTTGCCCAGGCTGGAGTGCAATGGCACGATCTCTGCTCACCGCAGACTCCACCTCCCGGGTTCAAGCGATTCTCCTGCCTCAGCCTCCCGAGTAGAGAGGATTACAGGTGCAAGCCACCGCACCTGGCTAATTTTTTGTGTTTTTAGTAGAGACGGGGTTTCTCCATGTTGGTCAGGCTGATCTCGAACTCCCAGCCTCAGGTGATCCTCCCACCTCGGCCTCCCAAAGTGCTGGGATTACATGCGTAAGCCAGCGCGCCTGGCCTCCTTCAATCCTTTCTCAGCATTTTCTACACTTTTCTGTAGTTGACCTTTCAGTCTCCCAGATAGTAACTTCTCTAAGGACAGGCAGAGACTCTATTTTATACATCATTTTATGCAGATGCTGGAAACTGCTAAAGCTAAAAAAAAAAAAAGAAGAAGAACTTGTGAATGTGACAGACATGATGATTCTGCCAAGGGTGTTGAGGGAAAATGACAAACTGCCGCCTACGCTCTCTCTGCATGTCCTGAGTCATTGCCAAGTTATCTTATGGGGGCAGGGGGTGCTGGCCCTCCTGAATAACCAAAGATAGAGAATTAGGACAAAGGAGGGAGGAGTAGAAAATTGCAGGAAGTTCGGGTCCTGGGAGGAAGGTGGCATTGGGGAAAAGGGTGCTCTCTTTATCTTGTTCCTGCTGTTTTCCACTTTTGGCCCTTTGCAGCTTCCCCTGGCTCCAGCCCCATCCCCTCCAGTCTTGGTCTGCTATCGCCTGCACCTGTGTTCCCGTGTTCTATACCTCAATTACACCCAATTTCATTCCTAGCTGGAGTGGCCCTGATAAATGAAAAAAAAAAATGTTATAGACACAAACAGCCCTAGTTAGAGAAAGCAGTACCTTCGTTGTTTCTCATTTTTGATCATTCTTTGTTCATTCATTCCACATGCATTCACTGAATGGCTACATTCCTAAGACCTGTGGGTACGCAGATGAACAGATACCCTCTCCAGCCTCAAGGAAGTCACATTTTTGGTTGAGATTTGAGAGGAAACAAGATGTCTCTGTCCCAAGATTCCTCAGTCCTTCAAATGACCCTGATCAGTAGCAAAAAAATATGACAGTACGTTGAAGTACATGTTGCATTGCCCCCTACCCACTTCTAAAAGTGGGGGTTTTGTTTTGCTTGTTTGCTTAGCTGCTCAGCCCTGGACCTTGTCATACTGGTTGAATGGATGGACACGCAATGCAAAGTAAGGAAGACACGACAGGGGACTTAAGAGTTCCAGGTAACAAGACATTTGAGAAGCTGAGATGTTGAGAGAGATTTCGGAACTGAGTTGGAAGGCGGTGTTTGTTTGTTTGTTTGTTTGTTTGTTTTTGAGATGGAGTTTCACACTGTCACCCGGCTGGAGTGCAATGGCACAAGGAAGGCAGTTTTTAAAGGAAGTTGTGCTGTGTGGCATGTAGAATCTCTAATCTGGTCTTCAGAAGATCGTCAGTGAAGAGCTACCTGATCATTTTATTTCTGGAGGCGGGAGACAGATCCGCGTGGCTGGTTTCTCGCTTCCGCTTCTTCCTTGTGGCTCCCACGCTGCGCCGGGCCGTTCAGCCTGCACAACGCAGGCAGTGGATTACGCCTCTGAGGTAGGGGCTGGCAGCTGCCTACAACAGTATCCATTCTCTGCTTTTCCTTAAAAACAGTACATTTCATTCAGAATAGCAATGTGCCCAGTCAGCCAAAAGACTGCATTTCCCAACCTCCTTTGCTGTTAGTTGTGACTAGGTGACTGTGATTTAAGCAAGGATTTCTTGGAAGGCTGTTCTAAAGAAGCTGGTTGAGCCTGGATGTGAGTCTTTTTGCCTTTCCCCGCCTTCTTCTAACTATCTAGATTTCAGATGTGCTGGCTGGAACTCCTGCAGCCATATTAGACTATGAGGTGACTTTGAAAATAGAAACCATTCCAACTCTGCACAGCCTATCCCCAGACTTATTTAAGGGAGAAAAAATAAGTTGTGTCTTTTTAAAGTTGTGCTTCTTTTAGGCTTTCTATAATGTGCACCTAAACTTAAACCTGATACTACTACACAGTGACTGTATTCTTAGTCTGCTCAGGCTGCCATTAAAAAAAAAAAAAGAAAAAAAACAGACTATTACAGGCTCATGCCTGTCATCATGAAGGTGGAAGCCTTTAGGACAAGAGTCCCATTTCTCACCTATCCCCTTCCCCTGCATCAGGACAGAGCGTCCTTCAGCCTGAGTCCCTGTGTAGCTGTGAGGAGCAGAGCTCCCTGCCAACCCAGGTCGGCTCACGCCTGTAATCCCAACACTTTGGGAGGCCAAGGTGGGTGGATTACCTGAGGTCAGGAGTTCGAGACCAATCTGACTGACGTGGTAAAACCCAATCTCTACTAAAAATACAAAAAAAAGTAGCCAGACATGGTGGCGGGTGCCTGTAATCCCAGCTACTCAAGAGACTGAGCCTCAGTTTCCTCCTCTATAAGTTAGAGACACTATCAGCCTCCCAAGGCATCCACAAAGAGCACATGGGAAAATGCATTCAACAGGTGTCCCCAGGTCTCCTCCAACGAGTCGTGCTCCACAGCTGGGAGGCCAGAGCGGCCAGGGAAGGCTTCCCTGAGGAGGGAACATTGATTAAGATGACGGCTGAATACTGAAGAGGAGCCAGCCATGCAGAGAACTGGGAGAAGAACATTCTAGACAGTGGGAACAGCAATTGCAAAGGCCCAAGGTGACCAAGCTCGGTAAGTGGCTGCTTTTCCATCTCTGGTCTCCTTTCCACACTCGAACACACCCTTGTCAACCAGGGGCCATCGAGGCCACAAGTTATGCACCATGACCTCATCATACGCTTGATTTGTTGATTCAAGCAAATTATCAACAATGAGTTATTCGCCCCTTTCCCAGAACGGCAAGCCCTGGGGCTGCGTGCAAACAGAGGCAGGAAAATGAGAGGTGTCAATAGAGCTGAGTTTGCTCTGGGCCCAGGGCCATGTAGATAAGCTGGTTATCATCAGCAGCTTCAGCTCCAAGAGGCAAGTGGGTGTCACTGTCACCACTAGGAACTCTGGGGTTTGTTTGTCCTCCCGAGTGGCGGCCCCAGCACACCCACAGGGCAAGAAGGAAAGTAAACGCTCTTGTCTAATCTCCCCCAGGGGGATCACAGGACCCCCCACCCCGAAGGTGGCTCATCTTTGGTAGGGTCTGGTTCTTTCATTCCTTCTTGGAAGGTGGCCGTGGGGCATCAGCATCTGACCATGAGGTCCGGTGGCTAGAAGTCAACTTGAAGTTGAGACCCAGGTCATGCCCAGGCTTTTCCAGTGGGCCTTCCTTGATCCATTCTTTATCTCCATAGAGGGAAGTCCCCAGAGAGCATGTGTTGTTCATCTCTCATCAGGACCTTCCAAGTTCCAAGGTGTTTCTTGAGCATCAGAGAGGCAACAAGTCCTGGAATGCACCCTTGTCTGACCCTCCTAACTCATCCAAGAATCCCCTAAGATGAACTAGAACACGGGGTTTCAGTTGTCAAAGTCTGACCCGAAAATGCTCATTACTCTAAATGCAGGCCCGTCCCATACCAGTTTACAAGGGTTGGTGTGGAATGAACAAGGAGGGGAAGCTGTGGGGCTGCCAAGCTGGGCACATGTCAAGCACCAACTGGCACCACTGCCTCCTGCTTCCTGGTGCCACTCCAGCCGGGGCTGCCCCCCCTGTGCCTGACAGCTTCCAATGTTGCTTTCCTGCTCCCATGAGATGGCAAGTCTGGCAACAGAATTGGAGCTGGTCTTAAGGAGGAAGAGGAAAGAACTTCAGCTCTGGCACCTGCAGACCTCCAAGGTTTACCTACGGAAGCTGGCAGCGGGGACTGCAATTGACCATTCTCTCACCTTTCCCTTCTGGCAGCTCCCCAAGCCTAGCCCTGGCGGGAAGAGGATTACCTGAGAACCAGAAGCCCCAGCTCCCAGCACTTCACTGACCTACCATGCATCCCTTTCGTACATTATACAGCCCAGCTCTCAGTTTCCCCTTCTTCGGGATAACAGGCGTACTTGTCCAAGAACAGCAATCATTCCAGGGCCACTGCCGAGGCTGGTTAGTGGAACACATGGCTGAAAGGATTGCATGTTGCTCAGGATTCTGGGCCACATCCAGTGGTCGGGGTGCTTGGTTCACTGGCAATATCTGCCTTGGACTCAGAGGGAAGCATGGTAGACCAGGTGCCACGTCACTGCCACGCAGGAGCTAAAGGACCTTTGTACCATGGAACATTCCACTGCTTGGATTCTATGGGATGAGATCTGACAGCCACACAGCAGAATTTACCAGCTGGGAAGCTCGTGGATTCTTCTGCAGAAACTCGAGTTAGGCTGATGAATTACCTTTACTGAAGGAATGAATAACAATAACAAAATTCTACGTCCAAGACGTACCAAGAAAGGCTGGATATATCAGACAATACGTTTAAAGGAGAGGTGTTTTGGGTGACCTGCTATTTTGCTGTCCAGCTTGAGATGATGCCAACAGCCATAGAGTAATAAAAGGGCCACTGAATGTGGCCTCTTTCCCATGGTTCCCCAGCAGCAAGCATTCTCTGCCACCTCTTTATCTGGAGCAGGAATTCTAGCAGGAAGACCCAGCCTCCAGCACCGGGTGACCAGAAGATTCAAGTGGGACTGGATTACTGGTAGGTACTGCAGAAATCTTCGCTTTCTCCCCCGACAGCCGGCTGTTCTCTGTTTAAACTTGACTCACTGCATACGTCCCGCTGCCAGAGGAGACCCTATTCCAACTTCTTGTTCCATTCTGCAGACCCTCTGTTCACCCCACTGGGCTCCTCATCTATCTTAGTCTGCCTTCCATCCTGGGCAAGCTGCCCTCCTCTCTATTATTTAGTCATGAATTCTTCCTCCCTTCCCTTCACAACATCCCCACTGCTTCAGTCTTTGGCTTCTTCCCTACCGGAGCCCCTGGCCCTTCCCTGCAGATGATACTAAAGAAGAGAAAGCCAGGGGCTGTGCGCAGTGGCTCACGCCTGTAGTCCCAGCACTTTGGGAGGCAGGGGCGGGGAGATCACAAGGCCAGGAGTTCGAGACCAGACTGGGCAATATGATGATACCCTGTCTCTACTAAAGATAAAAAAAAAAATTAGCCAGGCATGGTGGTGCATGCCTGTAATCCCAGCTACTTGGAAGACTAGGGCAAGAGAATTGCTTAAACCCAGGAGGCGGAGGTTGCAGTGAGCCAAGATCTCGCCATTGCACTCCAGCCTGGGGAACAGGGAGTAACTCCTCCTCAAAAAAAAAAAAAAGAAGAGAAAGAAAAAGCCAGGGAGGGAGACACCCATTCTATTGTTTCTAAAAAGTTCTCATCCTTTCCGCTTCCAGGCCCTGACACAGCTCCTCAGAGTCTCAAGCTGATGGTCAGACGACCTGGAGGGGCAGTGGTGGGAGACAGCAGCTTGAGGGCCGGGCCTGAGCAGGGCCGGGCCTGAGCAGGGCCGGGGAGGCTCAGGAGCAACTCGGCCAGTTGAGGCCCGCCCAGGTTGGCCGTGCTTGGGACCCTCAGGGTACCACTAAAGACAGAAACTTCCAAATGGCAATGTTGTCAACTTATTACAATAAATGGTCAGACGTCAAAGTAAAAATGAATAATGTCATGGACCTCATATTCCATCTTTCAGCATCAAGAAATTACACTCTTCTGCAAATCTTTGTTTTATCTACACACTTTTTTATTCCTTTTGTTGAGACAGGGTCTCACTTTGTTGCCAGGCTGGAGAGCACTGGTGCGATCTCCCAGGTTCAAGTGATTCTCATGCCTCAGCCTCCTGAGTGGCTGGGATTACAGGTGTGTGCCACTACACCCAGATACGTTTTGTATTTTTAGTAGAGACAGGGTTTTGCCATGTTGGCCAGGCTGGTCTCAAACTCCTGGCCTCAAGCAATCCACCTGCCTCAGCCTCCCAAAGTGCTGGGATAATAGGCATGAGCCATGGCACCTGGTGACACCCTACCCTTATTTTTTTTTATTTTATTCTTTATATATTTATATTTGTGGGTGTATTTTAAGGCACACAGCTTATCATTTCACTGTAAATACTTTATTGTATAATTCTGGGAGACAAGGGTCACATGTATATACAGCTGTAATTAAAATACATGTATTCAAATGTATGCATAGTGGCAATGCTTTTTTTCCAAACAAAATTACCAACTTTTTTTTTTAATTACCAACTTTAATATTACCTAATTTCCAGTCCACGTTCAAATTTCTTTGGTTCTCAAAAATGCCTTTTAACAGTTGATAGATTCAGATCCAGGATCAAGATCTTGAGATTATCCACATGTGTTGCATTTGGTTGCTGTTTCTTGGGACTTTTAATAGGAGGGGCACGGTGACTCACACCTGTAATCCCAGCATTTTGGGAGGCTGAGGCAGGCAGATCACCTGGGCTCAACAGTTTGAGATCACCCTGGCCAACATAGTGAAATCCCGTCTCTACTACAAACACAAAAAATTAGCCAGGCATGGTGGCAGTCACCTGTAATCCCAGCTACTCAGGAGGTTTCGGCAAGAGAATCACTTGAACCTGGGAGGCAGATGTTGCAGTGAGCTAAGATCGCGCCACTGCACTCCATCCTGGGCAACAAGAATGAATCTCCATCTCAAAGAAAAAAAAAGACTTTTAATAGATAGCTGTCCCCCTTTACGTTCCATTAATTTATTTATAAAGTATGTGTATGGGGCTTGTTAGAATGGCCAAAATCCAGAATACTGACCACACTGAATGCTGGCAAGGATGTGGAGCAACAGAAACTCTCATTCATTACTGGTGGGAATGCAAAATGGCACAGCCACTTCAGAAGACAGCTTGGGTTTGTTATAAAGTTAAACTTCCTCTTGCCATATTACCCATCCGTCACTCTGTTTGGATTTACCCAAAGGAGTTGAAACTCCATCTCAAAAAAAAAAAAAAAAAAAAAATTTTGCAAACCAAAAAATTGCAAAACAGTGAGTTCCCAATTCTACCATGCCTTCTGAATGTACTCGTTGGAATTTATTATTAATTTATTTACTTTGAGTCACGCCTCACTCTGTCACACAGGCTGACGTGCGGTGGCACCATCTTAGCTCACTGCACCCTCAACCTCTCGGGCTCAAGCGATCCTCTTGCCTTGACTTCCCAAAGTGTTGGGATTACAGGTGTGAGTCATCGTGCCTGGCCGGATTGGATTTTTAATAGAAGAGGTGCCTCTGCTAACCATGTAACCTTTGCAGAGAGGAACCAGTTAGAGCAAGAGTTGCCATCTCTATAGGTTCTTTTTTTTTTTTTTTAAAGGTAATCAGTTATTTAATTAGATCATCAGGACATTTAAAATACCAATTTGTGAGGATAAATTCTATTTGTCAGGGCAAACACAGATCGCAGGTAGCCCTGGAGCTGAGGAATAGCTTTGATTTTTGGTAAAATTTGTGAGTCCACAGCTTTCTGATCAATCTTGCGCTGCTCTGTAATCTCATATTTCTCTTTTTCTGTGTCGAAGATCTCACCTTCCTGGTGTCTGGGCTTTCGCAGCTGCTGCTTCTTGAAGTAAGCATCAGTAAGATGTTTTGGGATTTTTACATTGCTGATATCAATTTTGGTTGAGGTGGCAATGACAAATTTCTGGTGCGTTCTTCACAGAGGAACTCGATTGAGGACCAGAGGTCCAGTCACAAGTAATAAGCCACTAGCCAGCTGCTTCAGGAAAACCACCCTTTTGCCCCTGTGGCGTCCAGTGAGGATGATCAGAATGGTCCCGGGGGTGATACTGGCTCGCAGTTTTCTCACGTGCTGACTGAAGGGTTTTTTGCCGTGGCTCAACAGCTTTCGAGGCACATCTTCAGTAGGATAATACCTAGGCATCTTGCGAAGTTTAACCACCCGGGTACCGCCGTTTTTGTCACCACCAACTGGTTTTGTAACAGTTGCAAGAACCTTCTCCTTCTTTTTCTTTTCAACCTTGGATTTAGCCGCTGAGTACTTCCTCTTATACATGGCCTTTCTGGAATACATGGCAGATCGGGAATACCTGCCAATTCCTCTGACAAGAACAGGATTGCGGCTGCAATGGGGCTTCCCTTCTTGGGCTTTTTAGCCTCGAGGTTACCCTTTTTCACTTTGCTACCAGCATCAGCCTTCTTGGCTTCAGGTTTCTTCTCTTTAGTATCCGGCTTCTCAACTTTTTCACCCGCCATCTTGCAAGATGGGAAAGACTCTTTTTGTTTTTTTTTTTGAAACAAAGTCTTGCTCTGTCACCCAGGCTGGAATGCAGCAGCGCAATCTTGGCTCACTGCAACCTCCGCCTCCCGACCTCAAGCAATTCTCCACCCTCAGCCTCCTGAGTAGCTGGGATTCCTAGCATTCGCCACCACGTCTGACTAATTTTTTATTTTTAGTAGAGACAGGGTTTTAACATATTGGCCACGCTGGTCTCGATCTCCTGGCTTCAAGTGATCTGCCCGTCTCGACCTTCCAAAGTGCTGGGATTACAAGCATGAGCCACCACACCCAGTCAGGAATTTTTTAATAAAGCAGCTTTCTTTTCCTTATTCCTTAAACTGATGTTAAAACGAAAAACTTTTTAGTCAACTTTTTAGAAAAATCTCACTTCTTCCTCTGCCTCCCCATAAGTAACAATTTTTATTAGTTTTTGGCTTATTCTATCACAGTTTCTTATTTAAAATAGACATATGTGCATATATGTATGCATATGCAAAAGCACCATTCTGCCGACCGCCTTTTTAAAACTAAAGAAGTCCTGGTGCAGTGGCTCACACCTGTACAGTTTGGGATGCTGAGGTGAGTGGATCACCTGAGGTCAGGAGTTCAAAACCAGCCTGACCAACATGGTGAAACCCCATCTCTACTAAAAATACAAAATTAGCTGGGTGTGGTGGTGGGCACCTGGCATCCCAGCTACTCGGGGGGCTGATAGGACAATTGCTTGAACCTAGGAGGTGGAAGTTGCAGTGAGCCAAGACCGCACCATTGCACTCTAGCCTGAGCAACAAGAGTGAAAATCCATCTCCAAATCAATCAATGAATCAATCAATCAAAGCAATGTGCCCTGGAGATCCCATTCGTGGAGATCCCATTCATTTCATTTCTCTTTCCATTGCATTACACCCTTTGTGTGTCCGCTCTGCACTCTGGCTTATTAAGCAATCCTCTGTAGATGGACTTTTCTGACGTGTTTCTAGTCTTCTGCAATGACAAATGATGCTGCAATGAATTGCTTGTACATACATCTTTTTGGTATTTTGCCAGTGTGCCTTTGAGATAGATTCCTAGAAATAGAATTGCTGAGCTAAAGGTCATATATGTATGTGCAATTTGCTAGATATTGTCAGATTCTCTCAGTAGAGGTCAAACTGACACAGAGCCCCAGCCAGGCACAGTGGCTTATGTCTATAATCCCAGCACTCTGGGAGGCCAAGGCACAAGGATAAACTTGAGTCCAGGAGTTCAAGACCAGCCTGGACAACATGGCAGAAGCCTGTCTCTACAAAAAAAAAAAATCCAAATATATATATATATATATATGCAGAGCCCCCACATCATTTGCAACCCAAGCCTGGGATTGCAGTGAGCCGAGATCACGAGGTCAGCCTTGGCACTGCTCTACCCAAGATGGACGTAGACTGGATCTGGATCTTATATGGGAACATGAGGGCCCTGGAAGTCCTAGAAGGAGCCATACCATTCCATTTTCTTTATTTTGGCTGGAAAAATACCAGTTTAAGAAGGTAGCTCTTCTCATCTCAGGCAAGCAGAAACTCTCGGTGGTCCTTTTTTGTCTTTTTTGATTGGCAAGACACTCTAATTATTTCTTTTTATTTGGCAGACAAAATGTTCCCAGCCAGGATCCTGTCAGGGAAATTACAGCAGGTGCTCATCAAGTGGGAGTTCTCTGTAAGCCCTTTGGTTTATCTGATAGTCTTTCTTTACAAATGGAAGGAAGAGCAATGCATTTCATCTGTTATTCATTCAGCAAACATGAATTGAACACCCTCCCTTTCTATCCCCTTTCTACCCTCCCTTTCTGCCTCCTTTCTACTCCCACCTCTAGGCCAGAAATAAAATCCTGCACATCCCACAGTTAGTTGAGGTTTGGCCCACACTATGTTTCTTGAAAAACAAATGAATTAGCTGCTAACATCTAAAGATCCGGGATTTCACATAAATATCCAGACTTTTGACTTATGATGATATTATTGTCTATATACACACATCAGTTTCATCGACAGTTCCTGGTTCATAACTCCCATAGCCCTTGTTACAGTCTGTTATTACAAGATTAGCGTATGTTAGGCCTCTACCCAGGCCTCAGAAAACAGAATCTTTCTCCCTGACCTTCTCCAGCTTTCTTTTCACCGGCTCGTTTTTCTCCCTAAGGCAGGTCTTAGCACCTAAAACTATGTTCTAATCTTCCCCTGCCTCTGCCCCTAAAGAAATTCTCTGACTGACCTTGCGTAACTGCGCGTCATAAAACTCCACTTCAGAAGGGGTCCTGCCCCATACCCTGCAGGAAGGAATGCTGTACAGAGCGGCCAAGAAGAATCTCAACAGACGGGCACTGCTGGGTTTCCCCACTCAGCTTATCAGCACTCGATCATTCCCTTTTCGTTCAGTTGCGCTTCCACACGGCTGTCCGTGCTTCCCTCGTGCCTATCCAATGAGGTCTCTGTAAAAGGCCCAAGAGGGTGGAGTTTGGAGAGCTTCCATAAAGCAGAGTATGTGGCGGTTCCTGGAGGGTGGGGCGCCCGCGGAGGGCATGGAAGCTTCACGCCCCCTGTCCCATACCTCCCCCCACGCAGCTCTTCATCTGTATCCTTTGTTATATCCCTTATAGTCAACAGGTAGATGTATGTAAATGTTCTCTGAGTTCCGAAAGCTGCTCTAGCAAATTAATTGAACCCAAAGAGAGGGGTCCTGGGAGCCCCGACTCACGGCCAGCTGGTCAGAAGCACAGGTCAAACAACCTGGGGCCTGCAATTGGCATTGGAAGCGGGGCCCGGTCTCACAGGACCGAGCCCTCAACCTGTGGGAGCTGACGCTGTCTCCAGGTGGATGGTGTCAGGCTTGAACTGGAGGACACCTGGCTGGTGTCTGCTGCAGAGCGGACTGCTAGCTTGTTGCTGGGGAGAAAAGCCCCACGCATCTGGTGTCAGAAACACGTTACAAGAGTGTAGTAAGAGAGGCCAGGAGTGGCGGCTCACGTCTGTAATCCCAGCACTTTGGGAGGCCAAGGCAGGCGGATGACCTGAGGTCAGGAGTTCAAGACCAGCCTGACCAACACAGTGAAACCCCATCTCTACTAAAAACACAAAAATTAGCCAGGGGTGGTGGCAGGCATCTGTAATCCCAGCCACTCAGGAGGCTGAGGCAGGAGAAAGGCTTTAACCCAGGAGGCAGAGGTTGCAGTGAGCCAAGATCTCACCAGAGCGAGACTCTGTCTTAAAGGAAAGGGGGGGAAAAAAGAACGTAGTAAGAGAAACACAATTTGAGTTTTTCCCACTTACATCTTGAAAACTTGGCCAACCTGGCATCACAGCCCACCTGCCAGTGTGGCAACTGCTGGTGGAGTGGCGAAAAGGCTGCCCCCTTGTGGGGAGACAGTGGTGCTGGTGCCAGAGATGCCCACCCAGCCCTTCCATGTATTTCCTTTGCCACCTGGGTCTCCAGCTCGTGATTCCTGCCCCAGACTGCAAACTCCCTGAAGGCAGGGCCTGACGGTGTCTTATTTGACTTTGATTTCCCAGCATCTATCCCACTCTCCAGCACACAGCGGGTCCTCAATAAATGTTTACCAGATACAAACAATATTTTTGGATTGCTTGTATCACATTTCTTCCAATATTAAAATTGTGCCAGGGTCGTGCTGCTCTAGCCTGGATCTTTGAAGCAGATTGGCAGCGTAAGTGGCCTTGCTGTGTGCCCTCCCACCCCCTAAATCCGCTCATATGTCAGTGGGCCGCTCCCAACATTCTCACTCTGCGATTTGACCTCTCTTCCTTCTAGCAATCTCCTCTCGGATAAGGGCAGCAATGCGCGCCTCACAGGGTCACTGGGAAGCCTGCATGAGATCATAAATATCAAGCACACATCTAACACTTACTTTATCACATGTGCTCGCTGCCTTTATCTCCAAGACAGTGAGCGTCTTCCTGCTCTTTGTTAGCCTATATGGTTTGGTTTGGTTTTTTCAGCCAAGCCCCAAGGAAGAGATTAGAATAGAAATCTCTGTATTCTGAGAATTTTCTGGGTCCCCTCCTCACAAACGGGTAAAGACTTTATCGGGAAGGCTTGCATTTGTCAAGTCAATACTGGCCCCCAAAGAGATGATTAGGGCAGATCAGAGTGTATTTAAATGAGCACCTCTTGACCGCCACTGCATGCTCAGAATTCACTCTTTTCTGAGTGCTTTAAACCCAGGAAGGAAGTATGAAGCGGCTTCTGACGCTCGGGTTGGTGGCGCTCTCAGAATGCTTGGTCAAGTAAGTATGAGACACGTGACATCAGCTCTCTCCCTGGGCTGCTTCTTGCCCCCTTCTTCTCTTGCCTCTTCTTCTTCTTCCAGGGCAGGGATGGGGAGGAAATGCAATCATTCTCTGATGCTCATATAAAGTTCAAGGCTCCGTTTATTGATGAGTAGCTTGCCGTGTACACTGTGGGGCCCAAAGGTCCTGGGGCAGGTCTGCAGGGTTGCACAACTCCAGGGGCAGCAGTCACATCATGGGCTATGTGAATGGGACTCCCTAGAATTGTTCAGTGCTCAACCTGTGCAGCCGTAGGTGTGCTCCCATGTAGAAACAGAATTTCTTCTGTGCGATTTTCTAGGTTTTCTTTCTACTCCCTCTCTGTTTCCTTATATACGTCTCTGTGAATGCACCTCTGTCTCTGCATCTCTCTCTTACCTCTCTGTCTCTTTGGGTGTCTCTGTGTATGCAGAACTCCGTGTTCCTTTGTGTTTTGACTCATTCTTCTTTCTCTGCTCTCTTCATTTCCCCACCTTACTCCCCGTCTCAGCATCCATGACTCTCTCACTTCCTGGCTTCCTCTCTCACTCCTTTCTTCCGGTTGAACCCTGGGGAGATCAGGAGGGCTACTTCTAGGTCCGGGTTTGCCGCTATCGAGCAGCGTAACCAGAGCCAAGTCACAAAGTCCCTGCATTTCAGATTCCTTCCATGTAAAAAGAGGATAATGATTCCCCCTCTCCCTCCCTCTCAGGCTGCCTGAGAAAGAGACATTGAGATGGCAATAGCAATAGGAAGAAGAGCTGTCACTGTTACCAGGACCTGCCATATGGCAGGTGCGTTATATCAACTGTCTCACTTAACACCTCCAAACATTCTATGCTAAGGAGGGGGTCATCATTCCATCTTTTTTATAGGTAGATAGGGAAACTGAGGCTCAGAAAGGTCATATAAACTGCCCAAGATTACTCAATATAACCTGGAATTAAACCTAGAGCCATTGCCATGGCCTTTCCATTGCACTGGGTGTCTTTTCCTGATAATAAGATAACAGTCACTAAAAGGCTTGAAAAACGCATGATGTAATTACAAGGCAAAGTGTGACAGTCACATTGTAGCAAGGGGCAGCCGATGACTGTCCCTTATTTGTCTCCCTTCCCAATGCTCGGTTGAAGAATCCCTCTGATGAAGATCAAATCCATTGGAGAAAACCTCCGGGAAAATGACAGGCTGAAAGATTATCTTGAGAAATATCCTTACAGTCTGGCCTATAATTTTCTTGATCAATATCAGGACGAGGGAATATCTTTGGAACCCATGAGGAACTACCTGGATGTGAGTGTGCTGGGAGGATGGAGCTCCAGAGCGCCCCCTAGGGCCCCTGGCATGCACTGGGGCTCATCAGGCTGAGCCAGCGGGTCAGGGCTGGAGCTTCTTCAAACAGGGGGAACCGGGACCCATTTCCAGAGAAGAAGGCACTCCTACCCTTTGTTGTTGGTCTGTGGTGACTGGGCCCAGCAATGACCAGGTGCCAGGTAGACATCCATTTCTGTGCCAGTCATAGTGCCACTGGACACCCTTGAACCATGACAGTGCTTGTTATGGGAACTTTGCCCTTTCTGAACTAAGGCTAATCGCTAAGCTAAAGGAGCCACGCTGAAGGGTGATCCATGCCTGATCAAATGACAACAAGGAAAACTGCAAATCAGATTTGACACCCTAGGTAGAAGTTTAGGCCAGAGCTGTGGCTCACGCCTGTAACCCCAGCACTTTGGGAAGCCGAGGCGGGAGGATCACCTGAAGTCAGAAGTCCGAGACCAACCTGGCCAACATGGCAAAACCCCATCTGTACTAAAAATACAAAAATTAACAGGGCACAGTGGTGCATGCGTGCCTGTAATCCTAGATACTCGGGAGGCTGAGACACAAGAATCCCTTGAACCGGGAGTCAGAGGTTGCAGTGAGCCAAGATTGCTGTACTCCAGGCTAGGCAACAGCGCAAGACTCCATCTCAAAAAAAAGAGGAAAAGAAAGTTTAGCCTTTTCAGCCCCAGAATCAAACCAACAAAAAAGTTGTTGAGGCGTTGCAGTGGCTAAGACCTATAATCCCAACATTTTGGAAGGCCAAGGCAAGAGGATTCCTTGAGGCTAGGAATTTGAGGCCAGCCTGGGCAGCATAGTGAGACCCTGTCTCTACAAAAAGTTTTAAAAATTAGCTGGGTGTGGTGGTGTGCACTTGTAGTCCCAGCTACTTGGGAGGGTGAGGTGGGAGAATCGCTTGAGCCCAGGAGGCCACGGTTACGGTGAGTCATGATCATGCCACAGCACTCCAGCCTGAGCAAAAGAGAGAGACTCTGACTCTAAAAAAAAAATTTGTGGCCAGGCACGGTAGTTCATGCCTGTAATCCCAGCACTTTGGGAGGCCGAGGCGGGCGGATCACTAGAGGCTGAGAGTTCAAGACCAGCCTGACCAACATGGAGAAACCCCATCTCTACTAAAAATACAAAATTAGCCAGGCATGGTGGTGGATGCCTGTAATCCCAGCTACTCAAGAGGCTGAGGCAGGAGAATTGCTTGTATCCATGAGTCAGAAGTTGCAGTGAGCCGAGATCGCGCCATTGCACTCCAGCCTGGGCAACAAGAGTGAAACTCCATCTCAAAAAAAAAATATTTAAGTTATTTGAGCCCCTGGTGTGGGATGCTATGATAAACTAACAATATGATTATTGTTGCTTATATAACCAAAGGCCTCATCTCTTCTTCAAGTACTTGTAGCCCATCCAGAGAAATAGACAAAAGTAAGTAAATGTCAAATAAAAGAATCGACTGTGTGGTATTAATATTACGCAATTTGAGTTTAAAGGAAGAAAACAGCACAGTGGCCTAGGCAACCTAGGAGGGCGGCCTGGAGGAGGAGGCACTCAGGCTGGGCCTTCCAGGGTGGAAAGGATTTGGCGAGCTGTGGGGAACACTGGAGAGCTTCTCAAATGAAGGTGGTGGCTTGAGCAGAGACTGTGCGGGGGGGCTGTTGGAAAGTGATTTCAGGAAACGTGAAATGCCTGATGAAGGCAGGCACCCTGGGAACCAGGGGCATGGCCAGGATGCCAGGCCTTCCCTCACCATCCCTCCTGGGTCCTGGCCGCTGGCCTTCATCGGCATCATCAGCATCAGAACAGCGCCTCAGGAGTTCAAGGTCATTCTGGACATGGGCTCCACTGACTTGTGGGTGCCCTCTGTCTACTGCGTCAGCCAAGCCTGCAGTGAGTGCTCCCTTCCCCATCTTCTGTCCTCCCAGCACCTCCTCTTCCATCCTCAGCAGCCTGAGAGATGCCCACCCCTTGTGTCTGCTGACCACAACGTCTTCAACCCTCTGCTGTCCTCCACGTTCTGGGGCTCAGGCCGACCCAGCAGCATCGCCCATGGCACCGGGCAGATGTCGGGATTTCTTGGCTAGGACACTGTTAAGGTAACGTGGAAACCAGAGACAGGGGCAGGGCTGGCCTTAGGTGTGACCGTCACTTACAGGACCAGATCCATGACACTATTAAGGTCACACAGATACCAGAGGCAGAGGCAGGGCTGGCCGTGGTGTGACTGTCACTTGCAGGACCAGATGAAGGGGCAGCTGGGAGTGTCCATCTCTCCTAAAGTCCCTCAGCAACTGGCCGCCTGCCCTGTGGGGCTGTGACCCAGGGGAGATGGTGCCCCCGCTGGCATGCACACTCCTCCAGAACAGCCTCCCCAGAGAGCGGGACCATCTGGCCAAAGGTGCTCGGGTGAAGGAGGAGAGAATCTGCAGCCCCTTTTCCCGCAATGAGTAGAGGACTAATTTTGCTGAACTCAGGGACAGAGATGAGTGGGTAAAAGCCACCAGTTTTGTGCCCTCACACTGTGTCAGGTGCCACACTGGACACGTCACTCGGAATAACCTGTTTAATCCTCACAACCACAGCAGACTCTATTGTTACCTCCATTTTACAGAAGAGGGAACAGAGAGAGTGAGTGCCTTGCCCAAGGTCACACAGGGGGCAAGCTGCAGAGCTGGGAGGCGAATCAGGTCTCACATGGGTGCGGAGTGTTGTCAGGGGAGGGGAGAACTGGTCTGGGGCTGAGGGCTCCAGGCACCAGGCAGGGAAAACAGGGACCACAGCATTGTGGGGGAGCTCTGCCTGATAAACAGGTTCTTCCCATTTGTCTTCTTCTGTTTTTTTTGTTTGTTTTTTCTTTAGACAGAGTCTTGCTCTGTCACCCAGGGTGAAGTGCAGTGACACAATCTCAGCTCACTGCAACCTCTGCCTCCAGGGTTCCAGCAATTCTCCTGCCTCAGCCTCCCAAGTAGCTAAGATTACAGGCGCATGCCACCACGCCCTGCTAATTTTTGTAGTTTTTAGTAGAGACGGGGTTTCACCCTATTGGTCAGCCTGATCTCGAACTCCTGACCTTGTGATCCACCCACCTAGGCCTCCCAAAGTGCTGGGATTACAGGCATGAGCCACCGCGCCCAGCCCCCACTGGTCTTCTAAAAGAAGGCAATCCTGCTCTCTACCAGTTTGTCCTCAAGTGGGAACTGTGTGGTCACACTCAGAGTCTAATAAACACCAGGGAACTCCTCCCCAGAAGTGCCTGCACACACACACACACACACACACGAAGCATTTATTTCCCAGACAGAATTTTCATAAGAACACTAGTGTCTACACGTGTAACAGGCTACTGTCTCCCCCAGGGGATGTAGAAAAGACGACCTTTGACATTTGCAATGAATTCTCTCTGTTTCTGTCATCAGATCATATCGACACCAAAAAGGGGACAATCCTGCTCCCTACCCATGTGTCCTCAAGCAGGAACCGTGCGGTCACACTCGGAGTCGAGGTTGCCCCACCTGTGCAAAGGGAATGTGGCCTCTGTGACTAAGCTCAGACAATATGCAGGAGGCACAGGGGTTGGTTAGAATCACAGCCCAGAGGACCCACGCTCGCATAGGTCAGCCCACCGCACAGTGGCCTCAGGCTTCCCCCGTGGAGTTAGTGCTACCTCCTCCGACACCTGCGCCCCAGCCCAGCCCCAGCCCCACTTCCCAAATCTTTCCACAGAAACACCCTCCTCTCCCACAGATCAGGGGTTCGGCCTGAACATCAAGGAGCCCAGTAAGTTCATGAAATACGTGATCTTCGATGGCAACCTGGGACTGGGCTACCCCAGCCTCAGCATTGAGGGAGCCACCCCCGTCTTTGATAACCTGTGGAACCAAGGCCTCCTTTCTCCGAACCTCTTTGCCTTCTACTTGAGCAGGTAAGTGTGGGCTAGACAAGCCCTTTCTCCAACACGGCTGTAAGAAGCTTTCACTTGCATGAAAAATTAGAGACTCTCTTATCCAGAAGTTTCCTTAGAGATAGTCTGGTCCAGGGAGTCAGCAAACTATATCCTGGGGGCCAAACCTGGCCCATCACTTGTTTTGTAAATAAAGTTTTATTGGAACACAAGCGTGTTTATTCGTTTATGATTGTCTGTGGCTGCTTTTGAGCGCCGATGGCAGCACTGAGCGGTGCAATAGAGGCTGTACAGCCCAGGAAGCCTAAAATAGGGACAAACTGGCCCTTTACAGAAGGTACGCTGAAACCCTGTAGTCCAGTCTTTTCATTCAGCAGATGAGGAAACAGACTCAGAAACCGCATATGCACAAGACTGCCCAATCAGGCACTGGTAGTGGCAGGACTTGAACTCAGCCCTCAGGACTCTCCCCCATGGCAAGTGGTCAATCCATCAGCAAGCCTCCAGTCACTGGGCTTGGTAAAGAAAAGCTGGTCTTCTGATGGACTTAGGGTCTGGTGGAGAGCAGGGGAGAAGGAGGAAGCACAGACAGCAGGACGGCCGTGGTGACAGACTGTGTCCTCCCCACAAAGCCCGTGGTTGACCCCGTAGACCCATGTGGGAAGCAGGAGAGTGGATGGTTGAGGCTGCGGGCTCTGGGAGACTGAGTTCAAACCCTGGCCCCATAGCACGACCTGACGGTGTTTAACCTCTGTGAGCCTGAGGAACTCTCGTACTCCGTCAAAGGAGATGATTCATGTGCTGGGTACTGCTCTGTACCCGTAAAGAAGACAGACAAGAATTAGAGAAGGCAGACAAGAAATAAGTAAATAAATAAAAGAAAAAGATGACTCTGGCTGGGTGCAGTGGCTCATGCCTGTAATCCCAGCACTTTGCCAAGCCAAGGTGGGCGGATCGCCAGATGTCAGAAGTTCAAGACAAGCCTGGTCAACATGGTGAAACCCCGACTCTACTGAAAATACAAAATTAGCCGGGCATGGTGGCGGGTGCCTGTAATCCCAGCTACTCAGGAGGCTGAGGCAGGAGACTGGCTTGAGCCTGGAAGGCAAAGCTTGCAGTGAGCCGAGATCGCACCAGTGCACTCCAGCCTGGGTGACTGAGCAGGACTCTGTCTCAAAAAATAAAATAAAAAAGGTAACTCTGATAGCACCTGGCTCTGTAAAAGCAGCAACAAATCAGGGCAATAGAGCAGACCAGGGTGAAGTCGAGGTCTGAGATGGCCAGCGGCTAAGTCCTCCCTGAGCTCAGACCTCGGAATGGGAATGAGCCAGGCTCGAGCGGCTAAGTGCCTAGAGCAAGGACGAGTGAATGCAGAGAAATGAGAGCTTGCAGCGTCCGGGGACCAGCAGGGGGGCCTGTGTGGCTGGAGCACTGGAGGGGAAGGCAGGGACAAGGCTACCCTGGGGTTTTGTACTAAGTGGGAGTGGCGGCCTCTGGCAGGGGGATAATTAGGGAAGAGACATGATCCGATTTACAGTTTTGAAAGCTCACCTTGGCTGCCAGCTGAAGGATGCCCACTGATGAGAGTGGAGGCAAGCAGGCCAGGGAAGAGGCTGCACAGCCTCTTTAGAAGGAAGAGGTTGTGTGTGGTGGCTCATGCCTGGGGAGGCCAAGGCGGGCAGATCGCCTGAGGTAGGAGTTCAAGACCATCCTGGCCGACATGGTGAAACCCCACCTCTACTAAAAATACAAAAATCGGCCAGGAGTGGTGTCGCATGCTTATAATCTCAGCTACTCAAGAGACTGAGGCAGGACTTGAACTCAGCCCTCAGGACTTGCCCACATGGCACTTGAACCCGGGAGGCAGAGGTTGCAGTGAGCCGAGATGGCGCCATTGCACTCCAGCCTGGGTGACAAGAGCAAGGCTTGGTCTTAAAAAAAAAAAAAAAAAAAGAAGAAGAAGAAGAAAGAGGTGGTAGCTTGGTCCAGGGAAGAGGAAGAACAGTGTGGGGAATGAGCTGCAGGAAGAGCCAACAGGATGAGCTGATGGATTTGATGTGGAAGAGGAGGGGTATGCAGAGCTGTTCCTCCCTCGCTAATGATTTTACCATGAGTCCAGAACCTGCCACAAAATTTGCAGGGCTCAGTGTGAAAGGCAAATGCAGGGGGCCTTGTTAAAAAAAAAAAATGTTAAGAATTTGAAGGCTGGGCACGGTGGCTCATGCCTATAATCCCAGCACTCTGAGAGGCTGTGCTGGGCGGAGCTCAGGAGTTCAATACTAGCCTGGGCAGCATAGTGAAACCCCATCTCTACAAAAAAATACAAAAATTAACCACATATTGGTACATGCCTGTAGTCCCAGCCACTTGGGAGGTTGAGATGGAAGGATCACTTGAGCCCAGGAGGTCAAGGCTGCAGTGAACCATGATCATGCCACTACACTCCAGCCTGGGTGACAGAGACCCTGTCTCAAAAAAAATAAGAATTTCAAGACAGCAACAGCAGTGGCTCACACGCCCATGGAGACACCCCTGTGTGAGCTTGAACATGCGGCCTTAGTCCCCACTGGGTCTCCATTTTTCCAGAAAATGACAGGCTGGATGAGTGGAGGTCAGACCCTTCTCTCCACGGCATCCTCCGACTTCATCTTAGGGTCTGCTCTGATTGCTGGTGAAGACCTGGTGCTTCACAGAAGAGTGGGGTGGGCAGAGCCCAGCTCAGAAGCCAGACCTTCCAGGTTCAATCCTCAGCTTTGCTACTTGTTACTACCTGGGGTAGGTATTCAACTCCTCTTTGCTTCAACTTCTCCATCCATAAAATGGGAAGCACAGTAGTGCCTGCTCCATAGGGCTGCGTGAGTGTGTGTGGATTAAGTGAGTAACAGTAACCGTCCCTTAGACAGTGCCTGGTGTCTCTGAGCCTGAAGAATGCTACCCATCATTCTCCACTTGCAATGAGCCATTCCTGTTCCTTTCCCCTCCAGCAAGGAAGAGAAGAGCAGCGTGCTGATGCTCAGCAGGGTGGACCCCTCCTACCACACCGGAAACCTTAACTGGGTGCCAGTGTCCAAACTCCTCTACTGGCAGATAGCCATGGACAGGTAAGCCACACCTCTCACTCCTGCCTGAAGTGCCCGAAGTGATGTCACCCCCCAAACACACACACACTCACAGACGCACTCACAGACACATGCAGTCACACACACATGCACTCATAGACCCATCCACTCCAGATGCATCCAATCACACACACACACGTGCACTCACACACACATGCAATCACAAACACACGCAATCACACACACACATGCACTCACAGACCCATGCACTCCAGACGCATCCAATCACACACACATATGCACTCAGAGACACATGCAATCACACACACATGCAATCACACACACACATGCACTCAGACACATGCAATCACACACACACATGCACTCACAGACACATGCAATCACCCACACACATGCGCTCACAGACACATGCAATCACACACACATGTGCACTCACAGGCACATGCAATCACAGACACATGCACTCAGACACATGCAATCACACACACATGCATTCACAGACACATGCAATCACATGTACATGCACTCACAGACATGCAATCACACACATACATGTACTCACAGACACATGCGCTCACAGACACCTGCAATCACACACACACATGCGCTCACAGACACATGCAATCACACACACATGCGCTCACAGACACATGCAATCACAGACACATGCACTCACAGACACATACAATCACACACACACATGCACTCACAGACATGCAATCACAGACATATGCACACACAGACACATGCAATCACACACACACATGCACTCACAGACACATACAATCACACACACACATGCAATCACAGACACATGCACTCACAGACACATGCAATCACACACATGTGTGCTCACACATGCAATCACACACACATGTGTGCTCACAGACACATGCAATCACACATACACGTGCAATCTCAGACACATGCAATCACACACACACATGCGCTCACAGACACATGCAATCACA
>NW_022436954.1:10066117-10090803 GCF_009761245.1 Sapajus apella | reverse complement strand
ACACATGCACTCACAGACACATGCAATCACACACACACATGCAATCACAGACACATGCAATCACTCACACACGTGCAATCTTAGACACATGCAATCACACACACACATGAGCTCACAGACACATGCACTCGCAGACACATGCAATCACACACACACACACACACATGCATATGTGGAGATACATCCAGTCACACTGACACACAGTCAAACATACACACACACACACACACACACACACAAACACATGCAGTCACAAGACACACGCACACATAAAGCATACCCATGGACTCAGGATCCCTCTAGGCCTCCTGGCCAGGATCTTGACCAGAGAGAGTGAATCAGGCTGAGTCTTGGCACCAAACAAGAGAAAGGAGACCTGAGGCCTGGGGAGGCTGGGGTCTCTGGGAAGAGGCCGGGGCAGTGTGTGGAGGCCCTCGCCATGCTGTGGGATGGGCGGGCAGTGTGCTCTAAGGAGACCCACCAGGCTCAGCAGAGGCATGATAAGTGACCAACTGTCCTGGTTTATCTGGGGCAGTGGGGGTTCCCAGTACACGGGACTTTCCGTTGGAAAACAGGGGATGTCCTTCACAAACCAGGCCACCCCAGGGAGAAAATCCCAGCAGTGGAGAGAGGGGTCTGGTTCATTCTGGAGACCTGAAAGTGAATCATACTAAAGTATACTCCCCACCCTCCCCCTATCCCCGGCACACAGCAGGGCAGGGGGCTGTGACAGGCAGGAACCTGGTTCCCTTGAAGTGCCTGAGAACATAGGGACAATAAACGGCAGAACTCTGGATGACACCAACAGACAAAAGCTTAAGGTGTCCTTCAGAGGCTTCTGTCGCCTGTGGCTTTCCCCTTGGGCACAGCCGGGCCAGGGATCAACTCCTGAACCCGGGACTGTGGAGGAGACAACCTCTTTCAGGGCAGCCTGCGGCCCCCTTCCTGTCACTCTGAGCGTCTGCTGTCCACGAGAGCTGCCTGCTTCAGAGATACAGGTGTCCCCCATTCATTCATTCAACCAACACGCTGAGCATCCACTGTGTGACAGGCACACACCTGAGGGGGGGCGCTGACTTCACACCCTGCTCTGACAGCCCTCACCACGTAGTAAGCAGGCGTGCGTGAGCCAACGAGCCACACGAACCACACATTCCCACATCCAGACCTGCTAGAGGCTGACCAAGAGAGGAGCCGGAGCTGGTCTGCAGGAAAGATGTCCCTGAAAAAGTGGCAATTAAGCTGGAACCTGGAAGACATAGAGAAATTAGCCAGACAAAGGGGGTAGGGGCTGTTCTAGGAAGGGAGACCAGCACCGGCAGAGGCCCAGAGGCAAGAAAGAGCCTGGCACATTTGAGAACTGAAAGGTGGCCAGACGAGGTGGCTCACGCCTGTAATCCCAACACTTTGGGAGGCCAAGGTGGCCGGATCACCTGAGGTCAGGAGTTTGAGACCAGCCTGGCCAACATGGTGAAACTGTGTCTCTACTAAAAATACAAAAATTAGCTGGGTGTGGCGGCGGGCGCCTGTAATCCCAGCTACTTGGGGAGGCTGAGGCAGGAGAATCGCTTGAACCCTGGAGGCAGAGGTTGCAGTGAGCCAAGATCACACCATTGCACTCCAACCTGGGCAGCAGAGCTTGAACCCAGGAAGTGGAAGTTGCAGTGAGCCGAGATTGTGTCACTGCACTCCAGCCTGGGTGACGGCACGAGACTTCATCTCAAAAAAAAAAAAAAAAAAAGAAAGGGAAGAAGGGGGGCGGGGGGCCCAGCCAAACGGAAACCCGGGGGGGGACCGGCGCAGAGGGCCCGCTGGGGAGAGGGCCGGGGGGGGGGGGGGGGGTGGGGGCTGCAGAGTGAACCTGGTGCCTGCTTTGCACCCCGTCTTTCAGCATCACCATGAACAGGAAGGTCATTGCTTGTGATGGTGGCTGACAGGCCATTGTTGACACTGGGACCTCTTTGCTGATTGGCCCACCGAACTCCATCCGTGACATCCGGAAGAAGACCAATGCCCAGTACTTCAGTAGCGAGGTAACGAATCAGCCCCGAGGGTCACTCTGGGGTTGTCTGTACACTCCAGGACCAGCAGGACCAACCTACCCTCCCTCTCTATCTGCAGTACGTCATGGAATGTGACGCCATCCACACCGTGCCTGACCTTGTCTTCACCATCAATAGTGTCAACTACCCAGTGCCAGCCAGTGCCTACATCCAGCAGGTGAGGGGCCCAGTCCTGGGGTCCAGGCCTGGGATCCTGGGACTTATGGGAATCCTCAGGCTGCAGCTGGAGGAAGAGGCCCCGTGGAGGCCAGGCTGCACCACTGCAGACACTGCAGCATCGTCCTGGCTGGGCCAGTGCCTGCCACCAAACGAACATCGTGACAGTATAATAAAAGGCAGACTGGGACACCCAGCGTCTCCAACAAATGTTGAGAGATGGTCACCCCGTGCCAGCATGGTGCTAGCACCCAGGAGGAAGGAACCCTAAGGGCCTCTGCCCCAAGGAGCTTTGAAGGATGAACACGGAGCATTGGCTATTGCAATCCCTGAGATCGTCCGAAGAAAGAATGACAGGCAAGGTTGGCTGTGGACAGTCTCATCATAAGTATTAACATTGCTCCTTCCCACCCCCAGATGTTCCTGGTTTGGATGATAAATTACATGGTCATCCGAGTCTTAGGCCCTCCTCCGTAAAATAGGGTCCCAGGCCCCCTTTGTGGGGTGGTTAGGATGTTGACGTTGAAAGCATATCCAGGGACCACGCAGCCCCGGACATGGAGTTGAGGGTCAGTGAATGCCAGTTCCCCAGGGAAGTCCGGGAGGGGCTGAATGGGTTAAAAGAAGGCTTTCAGGAAGAGAGAGAATTTAAAGGATTCTTTTTTTTTTTTGAGATAGAGTCTCTCTCTGTCACCCAGGCTGGAGTGCAGTGGTGCAATCTCAGCTCACTGCAAACCTCCACCTCCCATGTTCAAATGATTCTCATTCCTCGGCCTCCTGAGTAGCTGGGACTACAGGCGCACACCACCACACCCGGCTAATTTTTGTATATTTTTAGTAGAGATGGGGGTTCACCATGTTGGCCAGGTTGGTCTCAAACGCCTGAACTCAAGTGATCTGTCCATCTTAGCCTGCCAAAGTGCTGGGATTACAGGCGTGAGCCACCGAGCTCAGCCGGAACTTAAAGGATTCTAAATCCACAGTCTCACAGAGACAGGAGGAGGGCCGCTTGGGTTGGGGTCGGATCTAGGCTGGGCGCCATCCAAATGGCACCCCAGGGAATGTACAAGGCAGTGGCTCGGGGCAGACAAATCGGCAGACTAGGGCCATCTGGTGTGATGAGGGCTGGGGACACACAGGTATCGGGACCACTGAGGAAGGTCATCCAGCCCAGCCTGGGTCCAGGAAGGCTGCCCTGAGGGGCTGCTGGAGCTCAGTCTTTAGGAATGAAGGGTGCAAAGAGAAGAAGGAAAGGCAACCTCTCAAAGGGAGCATCACCAGCAAGGGTCAGGAGAGACACAGCAGTGTGAGGGCAGCCACAGCAGTTCTGGGTCCTTGGTGGGCAACCCACTTCTGCTAGGACAGAAGAGAGCCACTTGACTCCTGCGAAAGGAGGGAAATGAAGCTAAGCAGCTTCCAGTTCTGGATGTGGAGGGAGGTGGCAGGGCAGGACTCAGGCTGACCATTAAGTGTTTCCATCCTCTGCAGGATCGTCCGGACATCTGTCACAGCAAGTTTGAGGAGTACGTTAACAAATCGCACAACACTAACACCTGGGTCCTGGGAGACGTCTTCCTGAGGCTGTATTTCAGCGTTTTTGATCGGGCAAAAGACAGGATTTGCCTGGCTCCTGCAGTGTAAAATGCAGGCACTTCTCCAGAAAGCAATCAAGCCTGCCTCAAACACATACTTAAACACCCCGGAGGGGATTCCAGCAGGGGTGGGGTTGGGGGACGGGGCAGGGAGGGGGGCCTGACTCGAACTGTGTTTGGTGCTCGGCAAAGCCCTGTTCTCAGTGGATAATAAAAGATTTTATTTCAAATGGTGCTAACATTTATAGTTGCTTGCCTTTGGGTGAGGGAGGTGCCTGGGAAAGAGGCAGGATTCTAGAATCTAGTCTAGACCACAAGTGAGGTGTCTCACTTGCGAATAAAAAGGGAGGCTTAGGGGGCACGGTGGCTCAAGCGTGTAATCCCAGCACTTTGGGAGGTCGAGTGGGTGGATCACAAGGTCAGGAGTTCAAGACCAGCCTGGCCAAGATGGTGAAACCCTGTCTCTACCAAAAATACAAAAAATTAGCCAGGCATGGTGGCGTGTGCCTGTAATACCAGCTGCTTGGAAGGCTGAGGTGAAAAATTGCTTAAACCTGGGAGGCGGAGGTTGCAGTGAGCTGAGATTGTGCCACCTCAATCCAGCCTGGGTGACAGAGGGAGACTGTCTCAAAAAAAAAAAGCAAAATTCTGCCCCTCTCCACTTTTATCCTTTACCAACTGCAGATCAAAGAGATCTATAATCTTTGTTGAGAGAGAATGTGGAGAAAAAGATGGCTCTTATCAAAATTAAAGTTTCTCTCTTTAAAACTTTTTGGAATTGTAGGATCTCTGTGTTGTATGGGATCTCAAGAAGATAACCGAGTGAAAAGATTCCCAATTCTGGTTTTGTATCAGAGTCCTTAAGTTTGGGAGCCTTTTTATTATTCATGCATGTCACCTGGGATTCATTTTTAATCTCCTGAAAAGAATCTCAGCCTATTCTCTCTCTCTCTCTCTCTCTATACAGAGTTTCGCACTGTCGCCTGGGCTAGAGTGCAATGGCGCGATCTCGGCTCACTGGATCACTGTAACCTCCACCTCCCGGGTTCATGTGATTCTCCTGCCTCAGCCTCCTGAGTAGCTGGAATTACAGGCACACACCACCACACTCAGCTAATGCTTTGTGTTTTCAGTAGAGACCGGATTTCACTATGTTGGCCAAACTGGCCTCAAACTCCTGACCTCGCGATCCGCCCACCTCAGCCTCCCAAAGCCCTGGGACTTCAGGTGTGAGCCACCGCGCCCGGCCTTTTCTCATTATTTTTATGCTGTTTCTTAAAAAGTGAGAAGAAATTAGAGCAGGTGACTATAATGTCTATCGGTAGATTGTGTTGAGTAAATGCCCTTTGTTCTAGGTGGTATCATTACCCTGCAGTTTTTTGTTAGGGGAAGTGAAAACAGTATCAAAGTGCATTAAGAAATAAAGCACATTTGTTTTAAAGACAGCTCTTGAACACTTCTTGTGAGTGTAGATTGATACAGTCTTTTTGGAGACGATTTGTCCTTAAAATTTATATGGCTTTGGCCCAGCAGTTTTGCTGTCGGCGTTTAGGCTAATGCTATGGTCAGAAATACCCAGAAACCTGGAGGAGCAAGATGGAATGTGCAGTTTCTCACCCAGGGAAAATCTGGAACTTCCCAATGCCTGTTAAACAGTCACCCCGGCGTAGACAGCCATGCAGCCGTCTTTCTGTTTTGTTCCATTTTTGTCTTTTCCTCTTTTTTTATAGAGTGACAGGGTCTCAATATGTTGCCACAGCTGGTCTCAAACTCTTGAGCTCAAGCTGTCCTCCTGCCTTGGCCTCCCAAAGTGCTGGGATTACAGGCGTGAGTCGCCACACCCGGCCCTTGTTTTATTTTTCTTTTATTTATGTATTTCGTTTCTTTTGAGGCAGGGGCTCACTCTGTTGCCCAGGCTGAGGTGCAGTGACACGATCACAGCTCACTGCAGCATCCATCTCCCAGGTTCAAGCAGTTCTTCTCTCTCAGCCTTCCGAGTAGCTGGGCCTGCAGGCACACGCCACCATGCCTGGCTAATCTCTTTTGTATTTTTTGTAGAGACAATGTCTCATCATGTTGCCCAGGTTGGCCTTGAACTCATAGGCTCAAGCAATCCTGCCTCAGCCTCCCAAAGTGTTGCGATTACAAGTGTGAGTCACCACACCCGGCCTTTTTAAAAAAATATTTTTAGGGCCGGGCGCGGTGGCTCACGCCTGTAATCCCAGCACTTTGGGAGGCCAAGGCTGGCGGATCACGAGGTCAAGAGATCGAGACCATCCTGGTCAACGTGGTGAAACCCCGTCTCTACTAAAAATACAAAAAATTAGCTGGGCATGGTGGTGCGTGCCTGTAATCCCAGGTACTCAGGAGGCTGAGGCAGGAGAATTGCCTGAACCCGGGAGGCGGAGGTTGCGGTGAGCCAAGATGGCGCCATTGCACTCCAACCTGGGTAACAAGAGCGAAACTCCGTCTCAAAAAAAATATATATATATATATTTTTTTTAATGTGGTGTTTCTGCAGCCATCTTAAGTCATGTGACTCCAGTCTTGCTAAGCACACATCAGTGTTAGATTTCCCGCGTGTGAACACTGTGGCATTGCCCATGTAAGCAAATGTCTTTGGAGACACACACTAAAGATTTAAGAGCAAAGGATCATGATGTCTGCACAGCAAGTGGGCATACAGGGCACAGTTCAAATCCCAGCACTGATATGTACTAGTCATGTGACCTTGGAAACGTGTTTCTGGGCCCCAGTGTCCTAATCTGTAAATTTGGGATAAGAATAGACCCAGCGGGGCGTGGTGGCTCACTCCTGTAATCCCAGCACTTTGGAAGGCCAAGGAGGGCAGATCACCTGAGGTCCAGAGTTCAAGACCAGCCTGCCTAACAAGGTGAAACCTCATTTCTACTAAAAATACAAAAAATTAGCTGGGTGTGGTGGTGTGCACCTGTAATTCCAGCTGCTTGGGAGGCTGAGGCAGGAGAATCATTTGAACCTGGGAGGCGGAGGTTGCAGTGAGCCAAGATCGTGCTATTGCACTCCAGCTTGTGCAACAGGAGCAAAACCCCATCTCAAAAAAAAAAAAAAAACAAGAGAAAGAAAAAGAATGTTCTCTTCTAGTCAGGGGTAAGGGAGAGAGAGTAGGAATGTGGGCTTCTTAGGGATTGGAAATGCTCTTCGATTAAATCATGGTGATGCTTTTACAACTCCATAAACACGCCAAAGACCACTCAACTGTACACTTTAGATGGGAGAATCTATGACATGTGAAACACACCTCAACAAAGCTATTACATTTTATAAACAACAACAAAAATCACAGAAAAGAACAGTGCCTGCCTTCTACGGCTACAGTCAGGACTCAATGAATTTATCACATAAAACCTTTAGAACATGCCTGTCACCTCATAGCATGAGCTATTTCTATTTTAAACAACACCAGAAAAAGACCAAAAGGTTCAGTTAACCAAAGGATATAACACTTACTTTCTTTCTTTCTTTCTTTTTTCTTTCTTTTTTTTTTTTTTTTCTCTTTCTTTCTTTCTTTCTTTTTTCTTTCTTTCTTTCTTTCTTTCTTCTTTTGAGACAGAGTCTCACTCTTGTTGCCCAGGCTGGAGTGCAATGGTGCAACCTTGGCTTACTGCAACGTCTGCCTCAAGTGATTCTCCTCTCTCAGCCTCCCGAGTAGCTGGGATTACAGGCATGCACCACCACACCCAGCTAATTTTGTATTTTTAGTAGAGACGACGTTTCTCCATGTTGATCAGGCTGCTCTCCAACTCCCAACCTTAGGTGATCCACCCACTTCAGCCTCCCAAAGTGCTGGGATTACAGGCGTGAGCCGCACACCTGGCTGATAAACAGCCATTCTATCCAAAAGGCAACTGTATGGACAATTTTTTTCTCTCCTTATACTTTCCTGAGTTTTTTCCGTGATTGCTTTCAATATGGTGGGAAAGCTGAGCATTATTCTATAAAAGAGAGAGAAATGCCCCGAATAGAGAGAAGGCTGTATCTTTGCTGGGGTTGCTTGGGTTCCTGCTGGAGTGAATTTTTCCCCAGAGAAAAAAGGCCACTGTCAGTGGAGGACTGACCCCTAGTGGCCAAGATGAATATTACACGCATACATGCACTGGCACACACTCCGCGTGGTCTCAGACCCGCCCATTGGTTCCATCTACTTGAACGGCTACTTAGCGACATGAAACCACCGTAATATAAACTCACATAGTAAATATGTAAGTTTGTTATTATTAGCTATACATTATGTACTAGCTGTAAAGATTTTCCCCAGGGAATCTATTGCCAGTGAAAGATGGAAACCACTCCAGATTCTAACAGCAGGGAAATTGTCAATAAGAAGAAATCTGCTCCTGTCTCTTTTTCTTTTATTTATTTACTTATTTATTTATTTGAGACAGGGTCTTGCTCTGTCACCCAGGCTAGAGTGCAGTCCAGGATCTCAGCTCACCGTAACCTCTGCCTCCTGGGTTTCAGCAATTCTCCTGCCTCAGCCTCCAGAGTAGCTAGGACTACAGGCACGCACAACCATGCCTGGCTAATTTTTGTATTTTTAGAAGAGATGGGGTTTCACCATGTTGGCTAGGCTGGTCTCGAACTCCTGACCTCAGATGATCTGCCTGCCTTTGCCCCTCAGTGCTAGGATTACAGACAAGAACCACTGCACCTGGCCTGCTCCTTGCTCTTAAAGCAATGAGCGTGGATTACATCTGCCCATTCATCTAAACAAAAACACAGCCCTTTTTAATAGATATACAATTTTGATATATTACAAAAACGTTTTGTGCAGAACAGAATACAATGAAAACTGGCCTGCCTGAGTTTTTTTACGAAGGTTATATGAACTATAGAATACAGTTTCACAATAAATATCATATTTCCTAAAGAAAGTCTATAATTAATATTATCTTCTAAACAAATATTATGACTTTTAAATGTTTCCAATGACTAGACGATTATATATTTGGCTATTTTAAAATATTTCCTAGGAAGACAATGTTTTACTTTAAGGGCTATACATTTACTTTTTAAATTTTTTAAATTTGGGGCCGGGCGCAGTGGCTCACGCCTGTAATCCCAGCACTTTGGGAGGCCAAGGCGGGTGGATCACGAGGTCAAGAGATCAAAACCATCCTGGTCAACATGGTGAACATAGTTTTAGTCTCTACTAAAACTACAAAAAATTAGCTGGGCATGGTGGCGTGTGCCTGTAATCCCAGCTTCTCAGGAGGCTGAGGCATGAGAATTGCCTGAACCCAGGAGGCGGAGGTTGCGGTGAGCCGAGATCGCGCCATTGCACTCCAGTCTGGGTAACAAGAGCGAAACTCCGTCTCAAAAAAAAAAAAAAAAAAAATTTTTTTAAATTTGTTTCTTGTTGAGACAAGGTCTCACTCGCTGCCCAGGCTGGAGCACAGTTGCACAATCACAGCTCACTGCAGCCACAGCTTCCTGGGCTCAGGCCATCTTTCCAAGTTAGCCTCCCAAGAAGATGGAACTACAGGCACACACCACCATGCCCCACTAATTTTTAATTTTTTTGTAGAGATGCGGGTCCCACTATGTTGCCCAAGTTGGTCTAGAACTCCTGGGCTTAAGCAATCCTCCCTCCTTGGCCTCCCAAAGTGCTGGGATTACAGGTGTAGCCACTGCACCCAGCAAGATCTATTTATTAATAAAAATGTAGCCGGGCACAGTGGCTCAGGCCTGTAATCCCAGCACTTTGGGAGGCCAAGGCGGGTGGATCACCTGAGGTCAGGAGTTCGAGACCAATCTGGCCAACATGGTAAAACCCTGTCTCTGCTAAAAATACAAAAATTAGCTGGACATGGTGGTCCGTGCCTATAGTCCCAGCTACTTGGGAGGCTGAAGCAGGAAAATCACTTGAACCCAGGAGGCAGAGGTTGCAGTGAGCCAAGATCGGGCCATTGCATTCCAGCCTGGGCAATAAGAGTGAAACTCCGGCTCAAAAAAAATCCTCAGAAAATCGGACATGAAAAAAAAAGATTAAACAAAATTAGCTGGGCATAGTGGTGCATGCCTGTGATCCCAGCTACGCTGGAGGTTGAGGCAAGAGAATCACTGGAACCTGGGAGGCGGAGGTGTGGTGAGCCAAGATCGTACCATTGAGTGAAACTCCGGCTCTAAAAAAGCAATAATAATAATAAATAAGAATGTAGATACATCATGGATAAACAATGGAAAAGATAAAATGCAAACTAAAAACATAAGGTTGACTTGCCTATAAAAAGAAAAAAAGAAAGAAAAGAAAAGCACAGCTCAGATAGTAACAAGCACTCCCCCCCCGCCCCTCCTTCCAGTCTCCACTCACACACCCCCTCCAGGGTGGGGCCCTCCGTGGTCCCTCTACCTAACATGTCAACCCTCTTGATGCTCCCCATCTTCTTCCTTACTTTAGTTTCTTTCTGGCGTCACAGAATCACACACTATAATTTGCTTATTTATGTTGTTGGTTATCTATATTCTTCCCTGGTGTGTAATCAAGAGGGCAAAGATTTGGGTCTGTCTTTTTTCTTGATGAATCCTCAGTGCCTAAAATAATAGCTGCTCAATAAATACTTTTGGAATGAACATCAGGTGAACTCAATGTTAGAAAAACACCATGTCAGGCCAGGCGTGGTGGCTCATGCTTGTAATCTCAGCACTTTGGAAGGCCGAGACAGGTGGATCACCTGAGGTCGAGAGTTCGAGACCTGCCTGACCAACATGGTGAAACCCCATCTCTAAAAAAAAAAAAAAAAAAAAAAAAGCTATGTTGTAGGCGCACGCTGAGTGCAACTCCGCAAAAGGAGGAAGTGTGAACATTGCTGCCTGGATGAGGTTGCTCAGGCTGCCACAATAAACACCACAGACCAGGTAACTTAACAGAAATCACTGGGCACGGTGGCTCCTGCCTGTAATCCCAGCATTGGGAGGCTGAGGCAGGAGGACCGATTGCAGCCAGGAGTTTGAGACCGGCCTGGGCAACATAGTGAGACCCTGTCTCTAAAGAAAATCAAAAATTAGCCAAGTGTGGTGGTGCATGCCTGTAGCCCCAGCTACTCAGAAGGCTGAGGTGGGAGGGTCATTGAGCCTGGGAGGTTGAGGCTACAGTGAGCTGTGATTGTACCACTGCACTTAGCCTGGGTGACAGAGTAAGTAACACTCTGTGTCAAAAAAAAAAAAACCAGAAATCTATGTTCTCACAATTCTGGGGGCTAGAACCCCAAGCTCAAGGGATTGAGAAGGTTGTTCCTTTGGAGGCCTCCTTCCTTGCTAGTAAATGGCCGTCTTCTTCCAGCGTCTTCACACGGCCTTTATGTGTGTTTTGGTCTTAATTGCCTCCTCTTATAAAGACCCCACTTACGTTGGATTAGGGCCCATCCTGATGACCTCATGTAACCTTTTTTTTCTTTCATTTTTTTTAAAGACAGAGTCTTGCTCTGTCACCTAGGCTGGGGTGCAGTGGCACAATCTTGGCCCACTGCAGCCTCCGCCTTCCAGGCTCAAGCGATTCTCCTGCCTCAGCCTCCCCGATAGCTGGGATTACAAGGACCTGTCACCACACCTGGCTAATTTTTGTATTTTTAGTAGAGATGGGGTTTCGCCATGTCCGTCAGGCTGGTCTTGAACTCCTGACCTCAGGTGATCTGCCTATCTCGGCCTCCCAAAGTGCTGGGATTACAGGCATGAGCCACTGCGCCCAGCCCTCATTTGACCTTAGTTATGCCTTTAAAGGCCCTGTCTCCAAATATAGTCACATTCTGATGTATTGGGAGTCAGGACTTCAACGTATGAAGTTTTGGGGACACAGTTCAGCCCATAACACCAAGAAACACAAAGAACGCTGGGATGTGCTGAAAGAATACCGGGCAATTTAAGCATGAAAATAAATGGCAATAATGGATTATAACTCATTGACTAAAGCAAGAATCTATGACACCACACTGATCAAGAAATACAAACAGATACATAAATAGATAGGATGAAAAAAGCTCTTCCTTACCATAGAATGCCAATTAAAAACGTAAAAGAAATGATACAATTAGAAAGTCACCACTAGGCCAGACCCAGTGGTTCACGCCCATAATCCCAACACTTGGGGAGGCTGAGCCGGGTGGATCACTTGAAGTCAGGAGTTTGAGACCAGCCTGACCAACACGGAGAAACCCTGGCTCTGCTAAAAATACAAAAATTAGGCTGGGTGTTACATGCCTGTAATCCCAGTACTTTGGGAGGCCACGGTGGGCGGATCACCAGAGGTCAGGAGTTCAAGACCAGCCTGGCCACTATGGTGAAACACTGTCTCTGCTAAAAATAGAAAAGTTAGCAGCTTGAACCCAGGAGGCACAGGTTGCAGTGAGCCGAGATCACACCATTCACTCCAGCCTGGGCGACAAGAGTGAAACTCTGTCTCAATAAATAAATAATAAAAATTTTAAAATTAGCAAGGTGTGGTGATGTACACCTGCAATCCCAGCGACTGGGGTCCCTGAGGCATGAGAACTACTTGAACTGGGGAGGCGAAGGTTGCAGTGAGCCAAGATTGTGCCACTGCACTCCAGCCTGGGCAACAGAGCAAGACTCGATCTCAAAAAAAATAAAGAAAGGATACATCAAACAAACCCCAGTTGAGGGACGTTCTGCAAAATAACTGGCCTGTACTCTTCAAAAGTTTTTAATTTTTTTTTTTTTTTTTTGAGATGGAGTTTTGCTTTTGTTGCCCAAGCTGGAGTGCAGTGGCACGATCTTGGCTCACTACAACCTCCGCCTCCCAGATTCAAGCAATTCTCCTGCCTCAGCCTCCCGAGTAGCTGGGATTACAGGCATGCACCACCATGCCTGGCTAATTTTGTATTTTAAGTAAAGACGGGGTTTCGCCATGTTGGACAGCCTGGTTTTGAACTCCTGACCTCAAGTGATCCACCTGCCTCGGCCTCCCAAAATGCTGGGATTACAGGCATGAGCCACCATGCCTGGCCTTTTCAAAAGCTTTTAACCTGATGAAGAAAAAGGCAGAGGGAGGGACTGTTGAAGACCCAAGGACGCCTGGCAGACCCAGAACCCAAAATAAAGTGTGATCCGGGATTGAGTTGTGGATCAGAAAATTACGAACCATGAAAAAGAACAATTTTAGGACAACTGGTGAAATCTGAATATGTGCTGTGTATTAGATAATAGTATCATATTGGCTGGGCACGGTGTCTCACGCCTGTAATCCTAGCACTTTGGGAGGCGAAGGCGGGCAGATCACAGGGTCAGGAGTTCAAGAGCAGCCTGGCCAATATGGTGAAACCCTGTCTCTACAAAAAATACAAAAATTAGCCAGGCGTGGGCCTGTAGTCCTAGCTACTCGGGAGGCTGAGGCACGAGAATTGCTTGAACCCAGGAGGTGGAGGTTGCAATAAGCCAAGATCGTGCCACAGCACTCCTGCCTGGGCAACAGAGCGAGACTCCACCTCAAAAAAAAAAAAGAAAAATTGTATCAATCAATGTTAGACTTACTGTATGTAGTCATGTTGACATCAGTTACGTAAGCCAATGTCTTTAGAGACACACACTAGAGATTTAGGAGCAAAGGATCATGACGTCTGCAATTGACTCAGATCATTCAGTCAAAATAATAATAATACTCATGTGTGAGTGTACGTGGAGGGAGAGACAGAGAGAGCAAATACGGTAAAATGTCATAAGTGAATCTAAAAACAATTATAACAATAATGAATCTTGGTGAACTATATACGGGAATTTGTCGGGGGTGGGGGTTGTTTGTTTGTTTGCTGTTTGTTTTGGAGAGAGAGTCTCAGTCTGTCGCCCAGGCTGGAGTGCAGTGGTGCGATCTTGGCTCACTGCAACCTCCACCTCCAAGATTCAAGCCACTCTCTCACCTAAGCCTCCCTAAAAGCTGGGATCACAAGCATGCGCCACCACGCCCAGCTAATTTTTTTGTATTTTTAGTAGGGATGGAGTTTGGCCATGTTGGCCAGGCTGATCTTGAACTCCTGCCTCACCTCAAGTGATCTGCCTGCCTCACCTTCCCAAATACGTGGGAATTCATTGCACTATTCTTGCAATTTTTCTGTAGATTTAAAATCTTTTCGGCCAGGCATGGTGGCCCACGCCTGTAAACCCAGCACTTTGGGAAGTCAAGGCGGGTAGATCACCTGAGGTCAGAAGTTCAAAACCAGCCCGGAGCCTGACCAACGTGGTAAAACCCCATCTCTACTAAAAAATTAAAAAAGTTAGCCGCGCACAGTGGCAGGCACCTGTAATCTCAGTTACTTGGGAGGCTGAGGCAGGAGAATAGCTTGAACCCAGGAGGTGGAGGCTGCAGTGAGCCGCAACTGCACCATTGCCCTCCAGCCTGGGCAACAACAGTGAGACTCAGTCTCAAAAAATAAAAATTAAAATAAAAAATAAAACATTTTATTTTGTTGTTGTTGAGACAGGGTTTCACTTGGGCTGCACGGGCTGGGGGGAGTGACACAATTATGGCTCACTGCAGCCTTGACCTGCTGTGCTTGGGTGATTCTCCACCTCAGCCTTCTGAGTAGCTGGGACTATAGGCATGTGCCACCATGCCCAGCTAACTTTTTCTATTTCTAGTAGAAACAAGAGTTTTACCATGTTGCCTAGGCTGGTCTCGAATGACTGGACTCAAGCAATCCACCCACCTTGGCCTCCCGAAGTGCTGGGATTACAGGAGTGAGCCACCACACCCAGCTCCCCTTGCCAATTTTACGTACCAACATCTCTGTGCCAGACTAGGGTGGGAACTGGAGGGAAAGGATAAGACCCTGCCCCTGCCCTCGAGCACAGGATCAACTGCAAGTGGTCACGCACCATCTGCCGGATGCTGAAGGGCAAGATGGCCTCCGGACATGGGAGGACGCTATGGGGGGAGCAGGGTCTGAAGGGGAACATTAGCGGGGGCCCTCCTCCTCCTCCCCCTCCTCCTCCTCCTCCTTCCTGCCTTCCACTGGGATCCGCCTTGCTCTGAGGCCGAGACGGACCCCAGGCTCCAGGGCCCTCCACCTTCTGCCCCAGTTCAAGCTGGGTCCTGGCCGTTCTGGTCCCTCCCTGTGTTCCCTTTGATTTTCCACTGCTGCTGGCTCCAGGCCCTTTTGGGGTCCACGTCACTTTTGGGGTCCTTTACCCCTGCCCACTCCTTCACTAAATCTCTTCAAACCTCTAGGTGGGCCGCCTGCTTCCGCAGGGACTCTGACACTCTCAGTAATGACAGAGAAGCACGTTCAAAGGGAACAGCCTGTGCCAAGGCTCAGAGGCAGGAGAGGACGTGGCCCAGCAGGAGAATTCGATAGCCCAGGGCAGGAGGGCAGGAAGGCAAGCTGTTTCAGCCAGGTCACAGCTCTCAGCATTGAAACTGGGAACTGTGACACCTCCCACCTGAGCCCCACAACCCCCAGCCCCAGAGGACGGACTGGCCAGGGCCTGCCTGCTGCCTTACCCAAGCCCGGCCTGGAGCATGCACTGGGACAGAGGGACAGGCTCAGGGCTCCACCGCGGATGGCACGGGCACACCCCTTGCTGATGTCAAAAACAGGAGGCTTGGCCGGGCCCGGTGGCACATGCCTGTAATCCCAGCACTTTGGGAGGCCAAAGAGGGAGGATCACCTGGGGTCAGGAGTTTAAGACCCGCCTGATCAACATGGTGAAACCCCGTCTCTACTAAAAATTCAAAAATTAGCTGGGCGTGGTGGCACATGCCTGTCATCCCAGCTACTCAGGAGGCTGAGGCAGGAGAATCGCTTGAACCTGTGAGGCAGAGGTTGCAGTGAGCCAAGATTGTGCCATTGCACTCCGGCCTGGGCAATAAGAGTGAAACTCTGTCTCAAAAAAATAAATAAAAGAAAGAAAAGAAAACAGGAGGCTTGTGCTCCTCCTCCACAGTGCTGTGATTTTGGAGCCTCCAGACAGGCCCAGAAGCCTCCTCTACCTTTTCTAGCAATGAAGCTTCATACCTGACAGTCAGCCTAGGTGCTTAACGCTCCGCCATTCACTCAACATCTGCACTGCCCAGGTCCAGGTCCTTGTGAAAATGACAAGTCCCCCTAAGACGGAGGAACACCGTCCCGGGCTGATTTCAGCCTCCAGATACTAAGACAGCCCAAATGCCGCCTCCTCCACAATGGCCTCCCCTATGTCCCCTGGAAGGGAGCTTCTTTTCCTGAATGACCCATAGCACTTTGTCCCTTTTAAACCCTTCTTAGTGTCTGCCCTAGTTAATAATTTCTATTTTCTGCTTTTTATTACAGTGACTGAGGTATGGGTCTTACTTCTCCCACTCAGATGTAAACCCACTGAGGGCAAAACTCATGGCTGATTCGTCTCTAGCAAGCCTACGGTCTGGCATGTGGAATAAAAGAATGAATGAATGAATGAATGAATGAATGATGAACAAGGCAAAGGTCTCATGAGCCTGGCCAGTCTGCCAGGGAGTAGGCTATAAGAGGATAGCAGAGCCGGCCGGGAGCGGTGGCTCACGCCTGTAATCCCAGCACTTTGGGAGGCCGAGGCGGGCAGATCACAAGGTCAGGAGTTCGAGACCAGCCTGGCCAACATTGTGAAACCTCATCTCTACTAAAAATACAAAAATTAGCCAGGTGTGGTGGTGCATACCTGTAATCCCAGCTACTCAGGAGGCTGAAGCAGGAGAATCTCTTGAACCCGGGAGGCGGAGGTTGCAATGAGTCAAGATCACACCATTGTACTCCAGCCTGGGATAGAGAGAGACTCCATGTCAAAAAAAAAAGAAAATGGCAGAGCTTTCTGCTTGAATCTGCTGCCTTGCTGCCCACCCCAGGCCAAGGCACGAAGACCCTGAAAGCTGCTGCCGTAGGTCCTTTGGAGGGAAGGCAGCTGGGCTCCCTGGATCTCCCATCTGGAGCAGGAGGCCCAGGACAGGCGCTTAAAATACCTCCAGCCACACCCCCAGCCTGGAACCAATGGTGGCAGAGTCACAGGTCAGATACCAGGATTCAGATAACCCCTTAGAAGGAACAGGGCGTAGATGGGGTCAGACTGGATCAGAAACTGCTGAGGAGGCCAGGTCCAGAGCTGTGCTCACCTGGTAGTAACGCAGCGTTTAAGATACCGAGGACAAAAGACCTGCCTTGGGGGACAGAACGCGCTATCAGGGGACCTTAACCTCTGTCCTCAAGAGGGGTTCACACCCCAGGCCACCAGCTACGGTGGCTTTACACTGGGGCTCTAGGCAGTTGCAGCTCAGAGCAGGTGTTGAGGGAGAGCAGGGCTGTGAGGGGTTGGGAATCGCCCGTGCCCGCTTGAAGACTTCAGGCCCACTTCCTGGACAAGCCCCAGTTCCCAGGAATGTTCCAGCTCCTGCTTAATAGCTCCATCCTCTCTCCATCCACCCCAGCCCACTCCACATTCCAAGCATCGTCTTTTCTGCCTCCAGTTAACCCTTGCTCTGCCCAGTACCGAATTTCTGCCACTGCCTCCTCCAGGACCTTCTCTTGCATTTGTCCAAAGCAGGCGTCAGAACCCTTTCTGAGGGCCGAGCAGCCTGGCGCTGGGAGGCTGTGGTTGAGACTCCTGGCTCTCCTACTTCCTCCCCAGGGCTTGGCCACATTCTTGCCCCCGGCACCTCCTCTCTGCTTCCTGACTCTCCCTTGAGAACTTAGACCATAGACCCCAGCACCGTCCCTGCTCAAGAATACACAGATTTGGAGCTATCAGTGTCTAGGACAGTTCCATTTATTTATTTATTTATTTATTTGAGATAGGGTCTCACTCTTGCCCAGGCTGGAGTGCAGTGGTGCAATCTCAGCTCACTGTAACTTCCACCTCCCGGGCTCAGATGATCCTCCCACCTCAGCCTCCTGAATAGCTGAGACTACAGACAGACACCACCACACCCGACTAATTTTTTGGATTTTTTTTAGAGATGGGATTTCGCTATGTTGCCCAGGCTGGTCTCCAACTCCTGTGCTCCAGTGATCAGCCTGCCTTGGCCTTCCAAAGTGCTGAGATTACAGGCGTGAGCTATCGCCCCCGCCCAGTTCTTTTTTTTCCAGTTATTTTATTTTATTTTATTTTATTTTATTTTTTAAGAGACAGGGTTTCACCATGTTGGTCAGGCTACTCTCGAACTCCCGACCTCAGGTGATCCGCCTTCCTCAGCCTCCCAAAGTGCTGGGATTACAGGCGTGAGCCACTGCGCCCAGCCTTTTTCCAGTTATTTTATTGTGGTAAAATGCACATAGCATAAAATTTACTATCTTAATGCTATCTAAGTGCATAGCCCAGTGGTGTTAAGTGCATTCATAATGTTCTGTAACTTTATGATATAACATTCATAATGTTCTGTCACCAGCATCCACCTCCAGAATTCTTTCCATCTTGTAAAACTGGAACTCTGCTCCCATTAAGCAGAACTCCCCAAGCCTCTCTCCCCACTGGCAGCTGCCATTCCACATTCTTTTGGGTTTGTTTTTGGTTTTGTCTTGAGACAAAGTCTCTTTCTGTTGCTCAGGCTGGAGGGCAGTGGCATGATCTCCACTCACTGCCACCTCTGCCTCCTGGATTCAAGCAGTTCTCCTGCCTCAGCCTCCTGAGTAGCTAGGATTACGGGGCACACCACCACGCCCAGCTAATTTTTGTATTTTTAGTATAGATGGGGCTTTGCCATGTTGGCCACACTGGTCTCGAGCTCCTAACCTCAAGCAATCCTCCCACCCTAGCGTCCCAAAGTGCCGGGGTTCCAGGCGTGAGCCACCACGGCTGGCCACCATTCCACTTTCTGTCTCTATGAATTTGACTACTCTAGGAATCTCATCTAGGTCGAATCACACAGTATTTGTCTGTTTGTGACTAGCTCATTTCACTTACACATATCCTCAAGGTTTACCCATGTTGTAGCGGGTGTCAGAATTTCCATCCTTTTTAAGGCTCAGTACTATTCCATTGTATGGATGGAGTGTATTTTGCTTATTTATTCTTCTGTTGAAGGGCCTGTGGGCGGCTTCCAAGCTTTAGCTATTGTGGACAATGCTGCTATGAACACGAGTGTGCAAATATCTCTTCAAGACCCTGCCTTCCATTTGCTTAGTAAGGCTTCTTAAGATTAGGTTTATAATACGACCATCTGTAATATAGCTCTCATTTGAGCTTGTGCACCATAAAATAAAATTCATGAACTGGATGAATACGTTGTGGATGGTGTCCTCCATACTCTGCCCACAAAGAACCATGATTTTCTCTGGAATCCTCTCTCTACTCTTGTATTTAAAAACTTCCCCCTTAGGACGGACTCGGTGGCTCACACCTGTAATCCCAGCACGTTGGGAGGCCAAGGCGGGTGGATCACGAGGTCAGGAGATCAAGACCATCCTAGCTAACACGGTGAAACCCTGTATCTACTAAAAATAAAAATAAAAAAAATAAAAAATTAGCTGGGCATGTTGGCACGCACCTGTAGTCTCAGCTACTCAGGAGGCTGAGGCAGAAGAATCGCTTGAACCCAGCAGGCGGAGGTTGCAGAGAGCTGAGATTGCACCACTGCACTCCAGCCTGAGTGACAGAGTGAGACTCCATCTCAAAAAAAAGAAATTCCCCCCTTAATGATTATGTTCAAAATAAACACCAGTCATGGTGGTTCATGCCTGTAATCCCAGCACTTTGGGAGGCTGAGGTGGTCCAATCACTTGAGGTCAGGAGTTCAACACCAGCCTGGTCAACATGTGAAATCCCATCTCTACTAAAAATACAAAATTAGCCTGGCCTGGTGGTACACGCCTGTAATTCCAGCTACTCGGGAGGCTGAAGCAGGAGAATTGCTTGAACCTGGGAGGCAGAGGTTGCAGTGAGCCAAGATCACACCGTTGCACTCCAGCCTGGGCGACAAAAGGAGACCCTGTCTCCAAAAAAAAAAAAAAAAAAAAAAGAAGTTACCTCCTTACATCCTTCAGAAAGGCTGAAATTAAAATGACTGACACAGATGGGCACGGTGGCTCACACCTGTAATCCCAGCACTTTGGGAGGCCAAGGCGGGTGGATCATGAGGTCAAGAGATCAAGACCATCCTGGCCAACATGGTGAAACCCCGTCTCTACTACAAATACAAAAATTAGCTGGGCATGGTGGTACGTGTCTGTAATCCCAGCTACTGGGAGGCTGAGGCAAAAGACTCACTTGAACCCAGGATGCAGAGGTCGCAGCGAACCGAGATTTCGCCACTGCACTCCAACTTGGCGACAGCAAGACTCCGTCTCAAAAAAAAAAAAAAAAAAATGACTGACACATACCAAATATTGACAAGGACTTGGAGCAATTGGAACTTCCACACTCTGCTGGTGGGAGTATTAAGTGATACAACCTCTTTGGAAAATCATTCAGCAGTTTCTACTAAAGCTGGACATATGCCCACTGTGTGATCCAACAACAAACTCCACTCTGGGCATATACCCAACAGAAACACAAACATATGTTCTCTAAAAGATATGTATTAGAAGCTGGGCACAGTGGCTCACACATATAATCCCAGGACTTTGGGAGGTCAAGGCGGGTGGATCACTTGAGCTCTGGAGTTTGAGATCAGCCTGAGCAACACAGGGAGACCCTGTCTATACAAAAATTTAAAAATTAGCCAGGCATGGTGGCACACACCTGTGGTCCCAGCTACTTGAGAGGCTGAGGTGGGAGGACTGCTTGGGCTGGGGAGGTCAAGGCTGTGGTGAGTCGTAATGGTGCTTCTGCACTCTCGCCTGGGCAATGGAGCAAGACTCCGTCTCAAAAAAAAAAGGAATGTGTATTAGAATGACTGTAATTAACAATATGTCATAGAGTTTCAAACATCTAGTGGAAGGATATTGAATGCTCCCAAAACAAAGGAATGATGAGGCCAGGCATGGTGGCTTACACCTGTAAACCCAGCATTTTGAGAGGCAGAGGCAGGCAGATCACTTGAGGTCAGGAGTTTGAGACCAGCCTGGCCAACATGGTGAATCTCTACTAAAAATACAAAAATTTAGCCGGGTGTGGTTGTGGGCGCCTATAAGCCCAGTTATTTGGCATGCTGAGTCAGGAGAATCGCTTGAACCCTGGAGGCAGAGGTTTCAGTGAGCTGAGATCATGCCATTGCACTCCAACCTGGGTGACAGAGAGAGGCTCTGGCTCAAAAAAAAAAAATGATAAATGTTCAAGATTATAAATATGCTAATTACTCTGATCTGATCACTAAACATTATATATATGGAAACATCGTTATGTACCCATAAATATGTACAATTATTATATGTCAATTAAAAAACAAGAAAAGAGCCAGGCACAGTGGCTCCTGCCTGTAACCCCAGCACATGGGAAAGACAAGGTGGGAGGACTGCTGAAGGCCAGGAGTTCAAGACCAGCCTGAGCAACATAGCAAGACCTCATTTGTTTTAATAGATACATAAAAGGAAAAAGAAAGAAGGTGTGTATAATAATAGATCGTTCATAGTGCACCGTTCCTAAGGACCCCACACTGGAAGCTACCCCAATGCCTATGAACTGAAAAAGAGATAATAAAGGGTATATGATGCAGTGGAATAATACACAGCAATGAAAATGACTGACAACAACACACGACACCATCCGTGGATGCCTTTCCTAGATGTGATTTTGAGCAAAGAAGCTCAATGCAAAAAAAAAAAAAAAAAAAAGTGTTTGTTATGTGGTAGTGCTTATCAAAAGCACAAAAACAGGCAAACTGAATCTTTGCTCTTTGGAAATTAGGTAGTGACGCAATTGGTTTGGCACTGGGTTAGTGACTGGGAAGAGCCTGTGGGGGGATCTGGGGACACCTGAAATGCTTTTTTGCTGGATCTGGGTTGTGGTTACACACATATGCTTGGTTTGTGCAAACTCATCAAGCTATTTCTTGTGATATGCACCTTTCTGCATGCGTATTATATTTTGAGAAAAGTTTAAAAATAATAATGTAGATTTATAAAAAAAAATCACTTGGAAAATACAGGACTACAATTTTTCTTTTAAAAATGGGTTTGGATTGCAGATAAAATAGAGCAGGGATGCAAGTTGGGCCCGTAACAGCGGGTTGGTTGCAAAACAATGTGTGCCATATCTTAAGCTCCCATATTTGTAAGTAAATCAATATATTCATTTAGCACACTAATGGTGGTTAGTTCTGGGTAGTGGGGTTATGAGTCATTTTTAAATTGTTATTTACCTATAAATAATCTACAAAGATCATATATTACTTCTATACTTGAGCCAAAAAAGTTATCATAAATTTAACTTTTAAAACCTGCATACATCTCTGGACAAGCAGCCCAGGTCTGGGACTGGGGAGTGGAAAACACAATGTTCTCTTTGTTGTTAGAAGATTGTGTCCCTGGGGTGAGGCCTTGATTGAAAGCTCCTAGGGGACCAGCTGCCCCAATGCCTATCAGACCAGCTCGATAACACTTATCGTGCCGTCTCAGGCTTGCCATGATTGAGTTCCTTAGATTTCATTTCATCACTTGATTTGATTTGTTCATGGAACATTTCTGAACACCTGTGCCCTTGGCAGGGGCCGCCCTGCATTAAAGACACTGCTACCAGTGCCCCTGAAAGCAAGGCACTACCATACTGAGTGCCAGGCAGGGCTAATGGCAAAGTAAAGATTGTTGTCTAATCTTTCTGCCAGGCCAGTCTGGCACAATGAGTCTATAAGGCTTCCTTGCTGGCAGCCACAGATCAGCACTGGCTGACAATCAGACCTCATGGGAGCACATGGTCGCAGAATCAGGATTCCCCTTTCCCTCCCAAGGGTTCCTCTGGTAAAGTGGGCTGAGTGGAATGGCTTCTCTAAGTGCCCCTGGGATGGAGGCTGCAGCCATCATGGAATGTTCGTGTTACACACTAACCCATGAACAGAAACCTGGTGGATGTACGTGGTCACAGGGTCTGGCCAGGGACCAGAGCCTCCTGACACCCAGGTTCAGATCCCACCTGTGTCATTACTTAGTTATGTGAACCTGCACTGATCACTTAACTTCCCTGAACTATGTGGGGGTAATAGTATAATAATTCTTTTTCAAAAGAATTCGAAGCATTCAGAAAAGCACAAAAAGCCACAGAAATATAAGCACTGCTGTGTTGAGAAGGTTTGCAGATGACCTGACCAACAATGTCACCTTCCTCCTTTTCAGATCACTCACATTGCCTGAGCAGAAAACCACCTAGCAGAGCACTGAAATGGTCCCGAAAGAGGGAAGAGCAAGAGGCAGCCAGGTGGACCTTTTTGGAGTTTTCAGTGAGGTTTCCAGTCCTGTTTTCTATTGCTGATGATGAGTTACCACAAATTTGATGACTTACAACAATTTGCATTGACTGACTAGCTCACAATTTCTGTGAGTCAGCAATCCAGGCTCAGTTCAACTGAGGTCTCTGTCAGTAAAGGATGTCAGCCAGGTCTGTGGTCTCATCTGAGGCTCGACTGGAGAAGGATCTGCTTCCACACTCTTATGGTTGCTGGCAAGATTCAATTACTTGCAGATTGTCAGACTGATGGCCCAAGTTCCTTGCTGGCTGGAGGCTGGAGGCCACCCTTGATTGCTTCCCCTTGGGCCTCTTTATAGAGCAGCTTCCTTTATCAGAGCCAGCAAGGGAAAGAGTCTATGCAGTGAGTGTGCTAGCAAGACACAAGCTACAAGTCTGTATAGTGTTATCACAAAAGCCACATTCCATCTACTTTGCTATATCCTGTTGGTCAGAAGCAAGTCTTACCTACACAAAAGGGGAAGGGATTACACAGGGGTGTGGCCACCAGCAGATGAATAATTGGGGGCCATCCTAGAGTCTCTCTGCCATGTCCCTGAGTTGGTGTCAGCAAGCATGCCAGCATCCCTAGGGGTGCTAAAATCTCTAATGTGCAGAAACACTATCATCTTCACCAACCCGAGAGCTTCCCCTCAATGTGATCCGAATATCCATCCAGGTGAAAAGAAAGAGCCGCTTCCACACCAGCTTTCCCTTGAACTGACCACAAACGCACCTAAGGCACAGCCTATGCCTATCATGCTCAGGGATGTACCCTCAGCATTGAGAGCATCCCCACTCAGTACACAGCAAGTGCACAACATGGCATTTGAATGAATGTGTAAAGGGGCTTGCAGGTTTCTGCCTGGGAAATCTTCCTTCTGCTTCCCAAACATATTTCTCCTCTGCTCAAAATTCCCATGTGAGCCCCAGACAAGCTGTGCCCCCAAAATCAGTGCCCATCCTTGGGCTCCAAGCTCCCTCCCATCTGGTGGCAGCCTTGAGTGAGGGGATTCCATCTGGTGCCCCTAGAACTTGGGCAGGCATCTTCAAGACCCGCACGTTCTTCATATGAGTGCTGGGATCAACCCATACTTAAGGTGATGGATACTCCAAATACCCTGACTTGATCATTACTCTTTCTATGCATGTAACAAAATATCACATGTACCCCCAAAATATGTAAAATTTTATGTATCAATAAAGAGAGAGAGGGTCGGGTGCATTGTGGTTCACCGTAATCCCAGCACTTTGAAAGGCCGAGGCAGGAAGCTCGCTTGAGCCCAGGAGTTTGAAACCAGCCTGGGCAACATAGTGAAGCCCTGTCTCTACAGAAAATACAAAAGGTAGCCGGGCGTAGTGGCTCATGCGTACAGTCCCAGCTACTCAGAGGCAAGGCCAGAGGACTGATTGAACAGTAAGCCATGATCACGCCACTATGCTCCAGCCTGAGTGACAGAATAAGACCCTGTCTCAAAAAGGGAGAGAGAGAGAGAGAGAGAGAGAGGCTTGAGAGGGAGGAAAGAGAGGGAAAGAAGCAGGCACCAAAAGACTTGAAAGTGAAAAACACAAG
>NW_022436954.1:10060677-10066017 GCF_009761245.1 Sapajus apella | reverse complement strand
GTTGCAGTGAGCTGAGATGGCGCCACTGCACTCCGGCCTGGCAACAGAGCGAGACTCCATGTTAAAAAACGAAGAGAAAAGAAAAGAAAAAAAATGGGCCCAGGATTCACATTTGGGGCACAAAGATGTCAACTAACAGGTGAGTCTGAAATGTTAATGTCCTTTCTACTAACCACCACTGTCCCTAAACTTCTCCACACTGCCCACCCATGCACACCCGCCTGGAGGCACTGGGAGCAATTTGGAGCTTTTATAGAACCTGTGGATCTCATGGTTGGACGGTTTGAGGATGTCTCAGCAGCTCTATTTCAGAGCAAGACCCTAAGGCAGGGTTTCCTACCTAGCTGGTGGTCTCCTCCCTCCTCTGCCCTTCTCCCCAGCAATTCATGCATCAGAGTTTTCACTCTACTTCGTCCACTGAATAAAAGCTCACAAAGTGGGGAATCCACTGGGTTGGTAAGCATCCTCTTTCTTTCTTTTCTTTCTTTCTTTCTTTCTTTCTTTTTCTTTCTTTCTTTCTTTCTTTCTTTCTTTCTTTCTTTCTTTCTTTCCTTCTTTCTTTCTTCTTTCTTTCTTTTTTTTTTTTTTTGAGATGGAATCTTGCTCCGTTGCTCAGGCTGGAGTGCAATGGCATGATCTCGGCTCACTGCAACCTCAGCCTACTTGGTTCAAGCAATTCTCCTGCCTCAGCCTCCAGAGTAGTTGGTATTACAGGCACTCACCACTATGCCCAGCTAATTTTTATATTTTTAGTAGAGACGGGGTTTCACCATGTTGGCCAGGCTGGTCTCAAACTCCCGACCTCATGATCCACCCACCTTGGCCTCCAAAAGTGCTGGGATGACAGGCATGAGCCATCGCGCCCGGCCAGCATCCTCTTTCTAAGTCACCCACCCACAAGTATGAATTTGTTTACCCAGATTGTTTTGCCCCATTGTAGCTGATTTCAGCCCAGTTGTGAGCCTGGAGCACCTGGAGGAATCAGACGTCGGTGGGATCTCAAAGATGGAGAGGGTGGGAAAGGAGCAAAAGAAAGAGAAGGGGTGCAGAAAGGGAGGGACACAGATTCCAAAGACATGCCTGCCTGTCTGAAGTTAGCCTCCCCCGGGAAGGGAAGGCAGCATTCTTCAGTGCTCTCTCCCTCCTCCCCCATGTACTGCGCACATCTTCCCAGACTCAGCCCAGTTGCCACGAAAAGCAAGCCCGAAGTCCCATAGGCTAGTCAGATGCCCAACAACCCCACACAGTGACACTTACGTGGGGAATTGTGTCCTGAGTCCAAACAACCCACCCCCCAGCGTGCTGTGGATAAGCAGTGACCACAACCAGTACCAGCTATCCCTGAGTCGGGGAGCTGCTCTCTGAGAACCCCAGCTGCGCGTCCCACTGGGACAAATCAGGCCACAGGGGCTCCTTCACATCTGTCCCTTGCTATGTTACACGCACTTTTAACCAACTTTGTCAAAATGCTCAGCTTGTAAATTTCAACGTGGGCCCTTCTCCATTCTTAAGAAATAAGCCTCTGATTGGGCGACAGAGCAAAACTCCGTCTCAGAAACAAACAAACAAAAAAATGAAAAGAAATAAGCCTCGGGGTCGTTCTCCTCTCTCTCTCTGCGGGTCCATGCCCATGGCACCCCCCATGGCGAAAGGTTACAGTGGAAACCTCCTCAGCTGGAACAGTCTCAGAACGTGGCTGGGGCAGCGACAATCTTATCAGGAGCTTTTGTGTTTGGGATCAGGGGAATGGGTGACAGACCGATAAGGCAGGGACTGAGCTGTATATAAGGGCGGCTCCTGCTGCTGCCCTGCACCTTCCTCCCGTCTTGCCTCTCCGTGGAGTTCGGGCCCAGCTAGAACCATGAAGTGGCTGCTGCTGCTCAGTCTGGTGGCACTCTCTGAGTGCATCTACAAGTGAGTCCAGGTGGCGTGGGTGTGAAGACAGCCACCTACCACGTTACTTTTCATTCCTCCCCTGTCTCCTTCTTCCCTTTTTTTCTCTCTCTTCAGCTGTCTCCATCACCCTTTTCTGCCCCTTTGGGAGGCCCCCCTGCAGACGTGGCTAAGATTAGTGGTTCCCAGCTCCACCCCTAGTCAGCTTAACTTCTCTGCATTATTGGGCAGAAATGGGAGCTTCTCTCTTCCTTCCTTCTTCCTCTCTTAGGACAGCTTCCCTTCTGAGGCTGCCACAGCACCCACTGAGCAGAATCGTTGCCTAATTCTTCTTCCTCCTCCAAACCACAGGGTCCCCCTCGTCAAAAAGAAGTCCTTAAGGAAGAACCTGATTGAGCATGGCAAGCTAGAGGACTTCCTGAAGAAGCACACCTTCAACCCAGCCAGCAAGTACTTCCACCACGGGGAGGCCGCCACCATGATAGCCAACCAGCCCCTGGTGAACTACCTGGATGTGAGTGTGTGGGCGAGCGGCGGGGCTAGCTCTGAGGACTTGGACGGCAGGCAAGAGGGTGTCCCAGGGGTCTTGGAGGACCGGCCAGGGCTCTGAGGCTCTAGGCAGTGACCCAGGGGCTGCTCCTTAGACGTCAGTGATCCAGAGCAGGCAAGAAAACTCATGGTCAGAGCTGTGACTCTTTCGTTCATTCATTCATTCATTCATTCACTCACTCCTTCATGCAATGTTCACTTCTTCTGAGCGCCTTTTATATGTCAGGGCCTGTGCTGGGCTCAGGGGGAAACAGCAGTGAGCAAAGTCACAGCCTAAGAGACAAAGACAGTCATCAGTCTCAAAGCCTAGGAGAGAAAGACAGTCATCAATCTCACAGCCTAGGAGAGAAAGACAGTCATCGGTCTCACAGCCTAGGAGAGAAAGACAGTCATCAATCTCACAGCCTAGGAGAGAAAGACAGTCATCGGTCTCAAAGCCTAGGAGAGAAAGACAGTCATCGGTCTCACAGCCTAGGAGAGAAAGACAGTCGTCGGTCTCACAGCCTAGGAGAGAAAGACAGTCATCAGTCTCACAACCTAGGAGAGAAAGACAGCCTAGGAGAGAAAGACAGTCATCGGTCTCACAGCCTAGGAGAGAAAGCCTAGGAGAGAAAGACAGTCATCGGTCTCACAGCCTGGGAGAGAAAGACAGTCATCGGTCTCACAGCCTGGGAAAGAAAGACAGTCATCAAGGAGACTTGCAAAACCATGAAAAGAACAGGGAGCAGGACTCCAGAGTGAAAGTGTCACACCGTGAGAGTCTGCCACTTGGGCAGCCTCCCTGGAGCCACTCAGAAGAGGACAAGAGAGAACGCCACATAGCCTGATCACTTGAGCCAAATCCTGTAGCCGGCGGGAGCACAGTGCATTTGAAGGAGAGCCAAAAGGGAGGGAGGAAGGGGGCTGAAGACTGTGACCCGAGGAACCGAGGGGTGAAGCCGAGGGGTGAACAGAGAGAGGCTGTAAGCTAACTGCCACTTAAACAAGGAGCTGACAAGATCATTCTGACTTGATCACTTGAGACTCCATAGCAAACACCCCGCCCTCTCACAGGTATTGCATGTCCCCTCTGTGCCTGGCACAGGGTGGAGGGCGCAAAGCCGCAGTGCCTATCGTTCAGAACTTGGCCTCTGCCATCCAGCAGACCTGGTGCAGATGCGGGTTCTAGTGCCTCTAAGCCATGCGACCTTGGGCAAGCCATTTAAATATTCTGAGCCTGTTTCTCGGTCTAGAAAACAGAACCACTAATACCTGCCATCAGAGGCTATTGCCGGGAATTCACACAATCATGTTTTCTTGAGTGCTTGGCATGGGTCTGGCAGGCCCTTGGTAAGAGGTTTAATTAGTCCATGTATTTAGTTAACAAATGTTTCACAACTACTGGCACCTCTCTACGTGCCACAGGCTATGCAAGTTGCCAGAACGATTGTGAATAAGCAAAGCTCCTGGAGCTTATATTCTAAAGGGGTGAAAAATAAACAAGCATGTAAGATAATTTCAGGTAATGATGAGGACTGTGACTAATTAATTAATTGTAGTATGGGGGAAAAGAAGATAGGGAGGGGACAAATTTAGATCAAGTGGCCACAGAAGTCCTGTTGGCAGAGGGAACATTTGACTAGAGATCTGAATGTATGATCTTAAAAAAAAAAAAAAAAGGACCAGCCAAGGAAAGATCTAGGATAAACATTTTCCTAGCACAAGGAATAGCCAGCGCATAGGCCCTGGGGCAGGAGTGACTGGTCATCACCAAAGACCAGCAAGCAGACCAGTGTGGCTGGAACAGAGCTGGCAAGGGGGAAAATGCTCCCGCTAAGAAGAAAAATACTGGTTGGTTGGCCGAGGCGGGCAGATCACTGGAGGTCGGGAGTTCAAGACCAGCCTGTCAATATGGCAAAACCCCGTCTCTACCAAAAATACAAAAATTTGCCAGGTGTGATGGTGCACACCTGTAATCCCAGCTGCTTAGGAGGTTGGGGCAGGAGAATGGCTGGATCCCAGGAGGCGGAGGCTGCAGCAAGCTGAGATCACGCCATTGCACTCCAGCCTGGACAACAGAGCGAGACTTGGCTCAAAAAAAAAAAAAAAAAAAAAAAGAATGCAAATATTGACAATGCCCTTTCTTGCAAACTGCTGTACACCTCTTGATGTAGAAATAAGAAATCTGAATGGGTTTCCATCTTTAGGCGGCTTGCTTAGCTTCCGATAAACAACTTAAGACACAAGCGCTTAAGCTGTCACTTGCCCTGTGCTACAAGGTTCCACCCCCATCCTCTGAGAATAAGCGCTCTAAGGATGGGAAGACTGTGACAGACAAGACAATAGCGGAAGAGGGAACAGCAGATTGTTAAGTGCTTGTGGTGCTTAGGAGAGAGCAGAGGGTAATTTGGGGGAGCAATTGGGGAAGACTTCAAGGAGGAAGGGACGCTAGGGCTGGGCTTTGAAGGATGAAGGCAGTGACTGGGAAGAGAAAGACAAGAACTGTGAAGGGAAAGGTGGAGAGGTGGACTGAGGGGATGACCCAGGGACAGGCCCTAGGGAGGCCCTGACGGAGACCTCAGTCTGTGAATGGCGCTGTCCTGGCCTCTGCAGATGGAGTACTTCGGCACCATCGGCATCGGAACCCCTGCCCAGGAATTCACCGTCATCTTTGACACCGGCTCCTCCAACCTGTGGGTGCCCTCTGTCTACTGCTCCAGTCCTGCCTGCAGTAAGTGCTCAGCCTGCCCTGCCCCACCCTTGCTCCCCAGCACCAGCTGAACCTGGGGAACCCTGGACACCCAGGGGCTTCAAACAGCTCCCACCTCAAGCCTGCTGGAGCCACTCACAGGCATTTATTGAGCACCTACTACGTGCCGAGCACTGGGCAGGCTCTGGTGCTCCAGGGGGTCAAGAGAT
>NW_022436954.1:10057315-10060577 GCF_009761245.1 Sapajus apella | reverse complement strand
AAAAAAAACTGGAGCTTCGGTGGCTCAGGCCAGTTGTCCTGGTGATAAGGAGGCGAGGCTAGGCATTAGAGACCAGCCTGGGGAACAGAGAAACCTCTCATCCATTAAAAAATAAAAGAATTATGGCTAGGTACGTGTAATCCCAGCACTTTGGGAGGCTGAGGCGGGCAGGTTGCCCGAGGTCGGGAGCTCGAGATCAGCCTGACCAACATGGAGAAACCCTGTCTCTACTAAAAATACAAAATTAGCCAGGCGTGGTGGCGAATGCCTGTAATCCCAGCTACCTGGGAGGCTGAGGCAGGAGAATCACTTGAGCCAGGGAGTTGGAGGTTGTGGTGAGCCAAGATCACACCATTGCACTCCAGCCTGGGCAACAAGAGTGAAACTCCATCTCAAAAAAAAAAAATCGTTGGTTTGCTAATGAAACAGTTTGTCTTAGAAGTCAAGAACAGTGTGCGTTGCAGGTTCTTTCCTATTCTAGTGTTTTAACATGAGTTTTAATTAAGAGGTGGTGCCTTTGGCATCGTCCACATCATAACAGGAGCACTGGCCAGGGGGTGGGGGGTGAAGGTGCTGATCACTGGGCAGCCATGGGCCTGCTCAGTGTTGGCCTGGAGGGTCCCCCGGGGGCCCTTAGGATTGGCTGGGACCTGCCATCAGTGAATAGTCCCAGCAGTTCAACAAGACAGGACAGAAGCTGGGGTCTCTTGGGCTCCAAGGGTGTAGGGGAAACGTCACTGCTCCCCTCTGGAGCCCCTCCCAGGGGAAGACATCCCATCTCAGGAAGACATCCCAGCCATGACCCTCGCCCAGCTCTCAGAGACTGATAATCGCTCTTGCCCTTGCAGCCAACCACAACCGCTTCAACCCTCAGGAGTCCTCCACCTACCAGGCCACCAGCCAGACAGTCTCCATCGCTTACGGCACCGGCAGCATGACAGGCATCCTCGGATACGATACTGTGCAGGTGGGCACCCGCAGGCTGCCGCTGCATCCCACCGTCAGACACCCCCACATAAGCTTATTCCAGCAAGATGAGTCTCAGTGATCACAAAAGTTACCTATGTAGGGGGGCACGGTGGGGGAGAAGCAGCCGAGACGTAGCAGGCATTGCTAGCTGGGGTGGCAGTGAGTAAAAGGGTGGGGTGCCTGGAGCCAGAAGCCACCCAAGCAGAATGTTATGGAGGGGTGCTCAGTTCTCTGCTAGCACCTCCTCCTCTTCCTCCTTCCCCTGACCTGCAGCCCCGCTAAGTCACGAAATCTCCGCTTGCCCTCTCTGCTACTTTTGGGGCACGGCAGGAGTCAAAGGCCCTGATTTGCCTGGGGTCTGCTTTGCATTTGCTCATCAGAAACAAACATACAGCAACCGTCTGTTCTCCAACAAAATCTCACACTGAGTCACAGACTGCGGCCATCTGGAGATCAGCTGCCATGGTTACCTCCAGCGGAGGAACAAGCCTTCCAGGAGACAGTCCCTCTCCCCTCCTTCCAGCCTGATATCCCGGAAGCCAAGTCCTGCACCAGCTGAACCAGGGTGGCTCTGGGCCCGAGGGTGGTGCTCAGAGCTCAGTGAACATGAGCTGATGATGACCATCATCTTCGTTCCCCCACTCAGGTTGGCGGCATCGCTGACACCAATCAGATCTTCGGCCTGAGCGAGACCGAGCCCGGCTCCTTCCTGTATTACTCTCCCTTCGATGGTATCCTGGGGCTGGCCTACCCCAGCATTTCCTCCTCTGGGGCCACACCCGTCTTTGACAACATTTGGAACCAGGGCCTGGTTTCCCAGGATCTCTTCGCTGTCTACCTGAGCGCGTAAGTTGGATAGAGAGGGGCCCCCTCCCACCACCCCTCCAGAGGTCACAGTGTTCCGGCCCAGCCAGGAGCTGTCCAAGGCTGGCTGGGATGGAGAGGGTCCTGGGAAGCAAGGGATTTGCAAAGTTGGCGTCTGACGCTGGAGAAACGCATCTTTGGAGAGTAACAGTGCCAAGTCTCTCTCTGACGGACCATGTGCACTCTTATTTTACCAGTGTCTCTGTCCCCTTGATGTGCACAACTCAAATGTCATTAGCCATTTGCCCCCCCAGTGCCAGTTCTGTCATCCTTGGCCCCCAAAGATGCCATTTAAAGTGAATACACTCAGTGTGGCTCACGCCTGTAATCCCAGCACTTTGAGAGGCTGAGGCGGGAGGATCACCTGAGGTCAAGACCAGCCTGGCCAACATGGCAAAATCCTGTCTCTACTAAAAAATACAAAAATTAGTGAGGCATGGTGGCAGGCATTTGTAATCCCAGCTACTCAGGAGGCTGAGGCAATAAGAGTCACTTAAGCCTGGGAGGCAGAGGTTGCAGTGAGCCGAGACTACACCACTGCACTCCAGCCTGGGCAACAGAGTGAGACTCCGTCTCAAAATAAATAAATAAAAAGTGAATACACTTAAAACAGACCAGAATTCCATAGCACAAAAATGAAAAGATTTGATCAAGACATATCGTGAATGATGACATTTTTAAATCATGAAAGCAAGTTTCTTTTATGATTTAACAAAATCTCGGTTCCAGTTGTGACTACTGGTTAATTCGAGGAAGGAGCAAAGAATAAATGAACAAACACACAAATGAACAAAGAATACATCCAATGTCAGTTCTGGCTGAGTAGAGTTTTATGCAAGAATATCTGAGGGCATCATCAACTTTCATAAGAAGCTCAAATTTCCTCTAACAATCACGTACGTCCTCCTCTTTTGAAAGGGTTCACGAGGGTTTGCCATCATTCACGTTTCCTCGGTGGGTAACTGCGTCTAGGTCCTCACTGTATTGTATTGCACTGTGAGATGTTTGCAGCAAAGGTGGGGTGGGTTCAGTGAGTGGGGTCATGTTTTATAAATGGCCAGTTCTCGGATGATTAATTTCTTGTTGCCATCTACATTTGCTTCTGCATCTAACCTGAAACTGCAGAGATTTCGAAAATGAATACTGCGATAACAAGGACCCCTGCAATTTACAACAGGAAGGCTCTTTGACATTTATTCCTCTTGGCCAGTTAATGTTAAAGGTGGCTTTTAAACATAATCTGCCTTAAATGTTTTGGCAGGGCACAGTGGTTCACACCTGTAATCCCAGCACTTTGGGAGGCCAAGGCAGGCAGATCACGAGGTCAAGAGATCGAGACCATCTTGGCCAACATGGTGAAGCCCCGTCTCTACTAAAAATACAAAAATTAGCTGGGCGTGGTGCCACATGCCTGTAATCCCAGCTACTC
>NW_022436954.1:10030018-10057215 GCF_009761245.1 Sapajus apella | reverse complement strand
TGTGGTGCCATTGTATCTCTTCAGCTAGCTCAGAGTTTCTCAGTCTGGGCACTATTAACATTTCAGACCAGCGTAAGTCCTTGCCGCCAGGGGCTGTCCCATGCATTGAGGATGTTTGGCAGCATCTCCAGCCTGTACCCATTTGATGCCAGTAGCATCCCCTACCCCCACCCAGTCATGACAATCCAAAATGTCTCTGGACATTCCCCTGGGGGCAAAACCACTCCCAGCCAAGAACCAGTTATCTTCACCATCAAGTCCTTAAGAGCCGACACTGTCACACGTATTCACTTCCCGGGGGTCCCCATGGCAACTAGAGTGAGCACCATGGTGGAAACCACACACTTTGGAACCCAAGAGATCTGCATTCTTCCAAACTTAGTTCCACCACTCCTCAGCTGTGTGATCTTCGGCAGGTGACCTCACCTCTCTCTGGCTCAGTGTCCTCCTGGTAAGTGGAAATAACAGTGACAGTGCCCACTGCATGGGCCCTGGCCTAAGAAGAAATGAAACCACGTTTGTCACACCCCAGCACAGCCCTGGCAAGTGCCCAACCAAGGGTAACTCTGAGGATGCAACAGCACATGTTGAGACAAATGAACAAACAAAAGAATTCATATCTTCTCCCCTCACTTTCCGTAGCAATGACCAGAGCGGCAGCGTGGTGATGTTTGGTGGCATCGACTCCTCTTACTACACCGGAAGTCTGAACTGGGTGCCTCTTTCTGCCGAGGGTTACTGGCAGATCACCGTGGACAGGTGAGACCACCATGGACAGGCAGCATCCAGGCCTGGGCCCCAAATCCCATCTCCTTATGGATTAATAGCTAACCAGATTCCCAGAATCCCCCCCAGAAACAGCTGGCACAGGGGAACCCACTCCAGGGGAAGGTGGAAGTTGGCCAAGACAGAGAGACCCCTAGAAAGACACCTCCCTGGAGGAGGAGGGAAGGGCTGTCTGGGAAACCGAGACTCTGTGAGGGTGAAACAGCCACTGTCCTCATAGTCACAGAGGCAGGACAACCCACCAGCATCCCTGGGGAGAGCTGGGGGACCCTCCTGTCCACACAGCTCACAATTTAAGAAGCCTGTGAACCAGCACATGCTCCTCCTACTTGAGGAAAAATGCCACCTTCAATCTAGAAGGAGGGCAAAATGGCTAAGAAATTGTGTGGTCATTTCGTTCCACCCTGCTCTTCAGGGCCTCCCCGGTTCCCCTGGCAGCCTCATTTCCGTGCTGTTCTTGCCCCAGCTCGCTAGCCAACTGTGCGGGTTTTCCCAAGAGTGAACAATTTCCTGGGACAAAGACTTTTAGTACTAAAACTGGGACCATCCCAGGCAAACCAGGACACATTGGTCACCTCATGTCTGCCCAGCCATGCTAGAATGTCACCTGTTATGTATGAAATTTTTCTTTTTGGTGTTGCAAAGAAAAATTAGTACTGGGACAAAGGATCTCTCAGCAAAGCAATTCTTTTTACTTCCTGCAGAAACGGTACTCCCACTAGCAATCTTGCCATGGGAGTACAAGAAAGGAAAGCAGACGTATTTATTTCTTATGCATTTGGGGTTAACTGCTGTGTCTGATGTCCATTGGCTGGAGCCAGACCTCACAATCTAAGCTAAAACCCGATTGGCTAATAACTTGAAACTTTTCTAAACAGGTAAAAGCAATGCAGAGCAAAAAACAAGGAAGTCAAAATAAGGAAGAGGCATAGGGTGAGCTGGGACGCGCCGGTGAGCACGTCCAGCACAGACATCTTGGTTAAAGTACAAGGACATAGAATGTACTACATGCCCGTAAGCACGTCTAATGGCTACATAGGATAGGGCTTCTAGCAAAAAGGCAAGAAGGCTTTTGAAGAAAGTGTTTTAAACAAACTATTATTTCTAACACTTATGAATGTTTCTTATACAAGAAAGGAAACTTTAAAGAGGAGCTTTTCTACTTCCTCCAACTCCTGCCCCAGCCCTCTGGTCTCCGTCCCTCTCCAAATGTCGTCTGCTCTGCCCGTGATGTCCACCTTCTCTCTTCACCTGCCTGGAAACCCCGGCTGTCTGCTCCCCTCCATCGCCTCTCACCCTGGACCCTGTTTCTGTTCCCTGCCGCCTGCCCAGCTCATCATCCTGCCCTTCTGCCAACATAACTCATCTTGCCAGCTAGGCTGGGGGCTCCCTGCAGCCTAGAACTGTGAGGTGTCTTGTTTAGCTTTGCATTTCCCATGTCTGGCACAGAGTAGGCACTTGGGAAGTATTTGTTGGGTAAATGGATGCAGGATGAATGAGTGCACGAATGAGAGGAACAGAAATTTCCTGCATTGGCCAATGGCTGGGTCGGGAAGGAACGTCTGGGGTCACCTGGTTCCTCCTTGGGGAGACGTACCCCTGAGGGATCAGGGGCCTTCACGTGCGTCTTGCCCTCAGCATCACCATGAACGGAGAGGCCATTGCCTGCGCCGAGGGCTGCCAGGCCATTGTCGACACTGGCACCTCTCTGCTGTCCGGCCCAACCAGCCCCATTGCCAACATCCAGAGCTACATCGGAGCCACTGAGAACTCAAATGGCGAGGTGAGTCCAGCCCCAACTGCTGTGTTCTACACTCAAGTAGTGGGTGTGCCAGGCAGAAGGGACGGAAACCCTACTAACTTTTCACACCCTCCCTCCTTCCAGATGGTGGTCAGCTGCTCAGCCATCAGCAGCCTGCCTGACATCGTCTTCACCATCAATGGCATCCAGTACCCTGTGCCAGCCAGTGCCTACATCCTGCAGGTGAGGTGGCTCTGGACCACCCACTAGAGGGGCCCACACAGAATGTGGCCACAGAGTCCCCCTCTGCAGAGGGAAAATGCACCTCCACGAGCTGAAGTCAAGAGGCAGAGGCAGACTAACATCTGCCCTAGACACCTCCAGAGAAAAAGAATATATTAAAAACAAATGCAGGAATAAGAATTTGGATACAGCCCCCTAAGGGAACAAGTGAAGCAAAGGTTATTGGAGTGAAAAGATTTGGACCCCTGGGTCCAAGTCCTGGGTCTGAATTACTACCCCATTGATTCTGAGCAAGCTACAACTCATCTCAGCCTCGGTTTTCTCATCTAAAAAGTAGAGACGGCAGCTTTCCCCACCCTCAGTGCAAGGTTGGGTTAACCAAGTGAAACTGATCACATCAGAGACAGCAAGGGCTGGGCAAATGGAAAGCCTAATTTCCGTAGGCTGGGGTTCTGACACTCCTAGCATCTCTACCAAGGAGCAAATCTTTAGCTATACGAACCACAAGAAAATTCCTTGCCATCTATTATTATATGTCAGGTGGAAAACTAATTTTGCTAGTGAATTGATGTGATTCAACAAGAAGCACTGAGGCCTGGGCCCCCCAGGCATTCTGATCACATTAGGAGAAGGTGAGGCCTGAGCCATGGAGTGGGAGCTGCAGAGGTTCAGCTCCCCAGGTGATTCTAATATGCAGCCAAGGCTGCAGCCCAGTGACCCAGTGAGGCAAAAGGGATAAAGGCTCATCCCAATTGCCCCTGGATGGGATCAGAACAATAATGAGAAAAGGCTGTGTCGGCAGGGTTTTCAAACTCCTTCCTAGCAGCTGAATGCTCCCCAAGCCTCTTAACTCTGAGGATGTCAGGGTCTGGGTGCCTGCCAGAAGCACCAGATAATGTCCAGTAATCCGTGGAAAGCAATCGTGCTGTGAACAGCTTCTGCAGGCAGACTCCAGGCCAAGGACAGCTGAGTCCCTGGACACAGCCAGGAAGCTCCTCCTTGCACGTATCTTGCAGCTGGACCAGGGTGCCCTGGATGTTTATCACCCAGAGCCTGGCACTGCTGCATCGGTGTCCCAGCTCCACTTTTATTCTCCTTTTGTCCAGAATGAGCAGAGCTGCACCAGCGGCTTCCAGGGCATGAACATCCCCACCGCCTACGGAGAGCTTTGGATCCTGGGTGATGTCTTCATCCGCCAGTACTTCGCTGTCTTCGACAGGGCAAACAATCAGGTCGGCCTGGCTCCCGTGGCTTAAGCCTAAGTCTTTCCAGCCACTTCCCAGGAAGATCTGGCCTCCATCCTGTGCCCACTTTAGATGTATATAATTAATTCTCCTGACTGTCCTTCCCAGGAGCATGTGGAGGTCTTGGCCCTGTTCCCTATCCTACCAATAATGTAGAATAAAAACATAACCTCCTGAAACAGGTTTTTGGAGCTGCTTCTCTTTGCTGGTCTTTTTCCTTCACATCACGGAAGTTAGCACACCAGGGCAGGGATCAAAATGACCACATCCCAACACAGCGACCCCAGTAGCGGACCCTTCATGATAGAGTCAGGAAGACAGAGGGAGGTCAGGGGGCTGTGCTGGAAGCATCATAAAAAGACCTAGGGGCCAAATATGCTGGGCTCATTGTCTTCTCATAGAAGGGACACTGGGAGCTGAGACTGTGCATTGTACTCCAGCCTGGGTGACACAGAGACTCCATCTACAAAAAAAAAAAAAATAAAAAAAAGCCAGCCAGGCACGGTAGCTCTTTGTAATCTCAGCACTTTGGGAGATCAAGACGTCAGGAGATCGAGACCAGCCTGGCTAACACGGTGAAACCCCGTCTCTACTAAAAATACAAAAAAATAGCTGGGCATGGTGGCACACACCTGTAGTCCCAGCTACTCAGGAGGCTGAGGCAGGAGAATCACTTGAACTCAGAAGGCAGAGGTTGCAGTGAGCCGAGATCGTGCCATTGCACTCCAGCTTGGGCGACAGAGAGAGACTTCATCTCATAAAAAATTAGAGATCATGAGGAAAGGAAAGTGATCAGGAGAGTCAGGAGAGGTGGCCACTAATGGTGATGTCCCTAAGTATACAGGACAAGGCAGTGTTGTCGCAAGACATGGACAGGACAAGAGGAAGAGGCTGACATCCCACAATCTTCCAGGATGCCCTTGTGATTTGCTGGCTGACTGAGACTAACAGTTCATCTCCCCAAGATCCCAGGCACAAGACACCGAGCCCATCAGTTTCCCCATCAGTAACTAAAGAGGATGGTGTTCTACTTCCCTGAACAGAGGTTGTGAGACAGAGAATTAAGCATGTTCATTTACATATATGCCCCAGAAAGGCAAAGCGGAAATGGAGCAGTTTCTCAAGAGTGGGTTTGGTAGCAAAATATTCAATGGAAAACACAGTTTCACAATAAGTATAGAACATGGTATGTTCTAGGCCCTTCCTCAGGGTTCACCAGCTACAGTTCCCAATCAAAGCCTCTGAGAAGTCCTGCTGCAAAGTGATCTGTTTCATTTTAACTCAGCAGAGCTTGATCTCAGACTCTCTCTTGTTAGTAAATCTATTACAGCCCTGGGCTCCTCAGCATGCATGCTGGGAAAATTCCCATAGCTCCTGCTTCTGGTGACAGCCTACCCAGGCCGTCTGCTGAAGACACAGGCCCAGAGGGTAAAGCTGGGCTCTAGGAAGGGCGGGGGTAAACTCCAACACCCAGTGCCCCAGGTCTCCCCAGGGTCACTCTCACGCTCCCAAGCCCATTTTCCATAGCTGAGTAATCTTTATGACACACACATTTCATCTCATCCCCCCCTTGTTTAAAACTCTTAATGCCTTCTCGCCATTGCCCTTGGAATGAAACAGCAAATCTTTGGCATAGCTTCCAGGTCCTGTGTGCTCCTTTCCCTCCAAACCTCCCCTGCTTCACTCTGATCCCATTACCCCGCGCTCCCCCAACACTGGCCTCCCACGGCCACAGTGACCCAAGCGCTTTCCCACCTCCAGGCTTTGCACGTGCTATTTATTCCCTTGGCTTGGGTTGCTTTTCCCTCTTTCTTGACTTGCTAACACCTGGCATCTGCAGACTTGGCTTAAATGTCACTTCCCAGCTAGGTGCAGTGGCTCACGCCTGTAATCCCAGCACTTTGGGAGGCCGAGGTGGGCAGATTACCTGAGGTCAGGAGTTCAAGACTGGCCTGGCCAACATGGTGAAACCCCGAATCTACTAAAAAAAAAAATACAAAAAATTAGCTGGGCATGGTGGTGGGCACCTGTAATCTCAGCTACTTGTGAAGCTGAGGCAGGAGAATCACTTGAACCCAGGAGGCAGAGATTGCAGTCAGCCGAGATCGTGGCATTGCATTCCAGCCTGGGCAATAAGAACAAAACTCCGTCTCAAAATAAATAAATAAATAAAGTAACTTCCCGATAAAAGTGATAAGCCCTCCCTGACCACTCTCTCATAGAGCCTGGGCCCCTTTTCCCTCATGGTACTTGGCACTACCTGTAACCATGCATTTAAATGTTTAGGATTCACAAGGGCAGGGACGGTGTCACCCAGGAGGGAGTGCAGTAGCACAATCACAGCTCACTGCAGCCTTGAACTCCTGGGTTCAAGGGATCCTCCCATCTCAGCCTCCCAGGTAGCCAGGACTACAGGTGCACATCATCAGCCCAACTAAATGTTTTTTTTTTTGAGACAAAGTCTCACTCTGTTGCACAGGCTGGAGTATAATCATGCAATCTCAGCTCACTGCAACCTCTGCCTCCCAGGTTCAAGCAATTCTCCTGCCTCAGCCTCCCAAAGTGCTGGGATTACAGGTGTGTGCCACCACACCCTGCTAATTTTTGTGTTTTTAGTAGATAGGGGTTTCATCTTGTTGGCCAAGCTAGTCTTGAACTTCTGACCTCAGGTGATCTGCCCGCCTCAGCATCCCAAAGTGCTGGGATTACATGTGTGAGCCACCGTGCCCGGCCCCAGCTAATTTTTTAATTTTTATGTTTTGCAGAGGCAGGGTCTCACTATGTTACCCAGGCTGGCCTCAAACTCCTGGCCTCAAGCAATCCTCCCCGCTTTGGCCTCCCAAAGTGTTGGGATTACAGGCATGAGCCACCGAGCCCAACCCATATTTTTATTTTTGGTGACATGGACGTAGTACACATTCAAAGTAAGTGAATTACAGCAATTTTGAGCCTCTGAAAGTATGTCCTACTTAGAAACCGACTGTGACCTGCCTTCAGGCCATGCATCTAATAACCTTCAAAATCAGGTCTCTTGAAACAGGTCTGACCATTTTGCCCTTTGGGAAGCCCCCAGGTGCAAGGGAAACTAAGGCCATAGAATGGGCTTCCCACACACTCACTCCCATTCTGTTCTGTTTCTCAGAAGCCTAAAAGTGGAATCCTAGCTCAGGGAAAATGCAGGGTGTCTCCATCCAGGAACAAACACCCCCTTGCTTGAGGGAGCCCAGGCTCCAGAGAGTTCAGAGCAGCTCATGCCATTAAAGGCATTGCACACCCCGCTGGGGGCTTCAGGCGGATTCCAGCCTCCTGGTATACAGTGGTTTATCAGGAGCAGAACATGCTCTTACATGGGCCAGTGAGAACCCTGGCCCAGCCCTCCACCAATGGCTCCTGCACCTCTGCCCCAAGAGACTTCGGATGCCTGGGGACAAGTAGAAAGGCAGGCTCAGTCCTTGAACAAGGCCAGGTGGGTGTGCTAGAGAGCCAAGAGCCCAGGACAAATCTCGACACGTGAGAGTTAAAAGTTGGGAGACAGTGGGCGCGGTGGCTCATGCCTGTAATCTCAGCACATTGGGAGGCTGACGCGGGAGGATCACAAGGACAAGAGTTCCAGACCAGCCTATTCCACCAACAGAGTGAAACCCTGTCTCTACTAAAAATACAAAAATTAGCTGGGTGTGGTGGCACGCACCTGTAATCCCAGCTACTCAGGAGGCTGAGGCAGGAGAATTGCTTGAACCCGGGAGGCAGAGGTTGCAGTGGGCTGAGATCGTGCCACTACACTCCATTCTGGTGACAGAGCAAGACTCCAACTCAAATAAATAAATAAATAAACAAACAAAGTTGAGGGACGACTACCAGGGCATCTTCACACCTCGGGGGGACACAATCTCCCGGAGGGTCCCTAGGACGAAGTGCCAACTGCCCATAGCTGTAACTGGCTCATCAGCACCCCTTGATTGCTCTTTTCTTGGTTCTCACCCGAATACCATCTATGGGTCTGCTTTAGCGGGAACCCAAACTACAATAGTATTCATAGGGTCCCGTCCTAAACTGTGGGCCATCAGCTGTCTCTCCAAACTCCGGCAGGAGAACCTCATCAAGTGAGATGTGACGCAAAGGAAAAACACCTGGACTGGGAGCCGGACGAATGAGGCTCTCCTCATATTCTGCCATCATAATCTGTGCAGCCTGAGAACACTCTACCAACTTCTCCGAGCCTCTGCTTCTCCGCTGCAATACTGGGTGGGAAACAGTACAGTTAAGCATTTTTTTATACTTGAAAAAACTTGGGCGAAATGTTTACAACTGTCCCCCTGCCCCCTCCCACCTTTTTTTTTTTCTTTTTTTTTTTTTTTTTTTTTTTTTTTTTTATTAGAGACAGGGTCTTGTTTGGTGGCCCAGGCTACGGTGCAGTGGTGCGATCTCAGCTCACTGCAACCTCTGCTTCCTGGGCTCAAGCAATTCTCCAGCCTCAGCCTCCCAAGTAGCTGGGACGGTAGGCATGTGCACCATGCCTGGCTAATTTTTGTATTTTTTGTAGGGATGGGCTTTTGCCATGTTGCCTAGGCTAGTCTCAAACTGCAGAGCTCAAAGCGATCCGCCTGCCTCACCTCTCCAAAGTGCTGTGATTACAGGGGTGAGCCACTGCACCCAGTTCTTTTTTTTTTTTTTTTTGAGACAGAGTCTTACTCTATCAGCCAGGCTGGAGTGCAGGGCTCGATCCCGGCTCACTGCAACCTCCACCTTCTCTGTTCAAGCAATTCTCCTGTCTCAGCCTCCCGAGTACCTGGGACTATAGGCACATGCCACCATGCCCAGCTAATTTTTGTATTTTTAGTAGAGACAGGGTTTCACCATATTGGTCAGGATGGTCTTGAACTCCTGACCTCATGATCCTCCTGACTTGGCCTCCCAATGTGCTGGGATTACAGGCATGAACCACCGCGCCCGGCCTCCTTTGTTTAACATTCAAAATGAACTTCATTGACCTGAGGCCCATTTGCAGACACAGGTGGGGGGAATTAAACTTAAATTGCATGCTAACTTATTGAGTAAAGGAATAGCAATGAGGAAATTGGTACTGATTTCCAGCCACTACCATTTTGACATGGACTTGTTTGAAAAGTTGCAGCGTGGGGGGCAATGAGCGCTCTACACTTTCATCCCAAAATCAGATCCCACATGGCATCACGAAGCTGGGTGGGCTATAGCAAGCTTAGGGGCCACAGGGCCACAAGCGCAAACCACTGAGACTTACAGAGGCATTATCACACATCATTGTCACAACTCCAAAAGGTAGGCCTGTTATTATCCCCATTTTTCAAATAAGGGAGCAGAGGCCGGGTGCGGAGGCTCATGCCTATAATCCCAGGGCATTGGGAGGCCGAGGCAGGTGGATCACCTGAGATCAGGAGTTTGAGACCACCCTGGCCAACATGGTGAACCCCCATCTCTACTAAAAATACAAAAAAATTAGCCTGGCATGGTGGTGGGCACCTGTAATCCCAGCTACTCAGGAGGCTGAGGCAGGAGAACTGTTTGAACCCGGGAGGCGGAGGTTGCAGGGAGCCAAGGCCTTGTCATTGCACTCCAACCTGGGCAACAAGAGCGAAACTCCATCTCAGAAAAGAAACAGCTGGCGTGCCATTTCATCTCAGAGGTTCCTTCCCAGGAGCAAGTCCTCTCCATCATCTTTTCCCTTTTCACTGTAGAAGCCCCCAGTGTCTGCATGGTATTCCATGGTGTACATACCACACAGCCATAAAAAAGAATGAGACCATGTCCTTTGCAGGGACATGAATAGAGCTGGAAGCCATTATCCTTAGCAAAGTAACCCGGGAAGAGAAAACCAAATACCGCATTTATAAGTGGGAGCTAAATGATGAGAACACATGGGCACATAGAGGTGAACGGCACGTACTGAGGTATACGGAAGGGTGAAGGAAGGGTAGAGGGGGAGACTCAGGAAAAATAACTGATGAATACTAAGCTGAATCCCTGGGTGATGGAATAATCTGTACAACCAACCCCTGTGACATGAGTTTAACTAGATAACAGACCTGCACCTGTACCCCTGAACTTAAAAGTAAAAAAAATAAAATAAAATCATGACCTTGGGAAAAAAAAACAAAAAGAAGTCTCGCAATGTAAAAGGCAACCAAGTGCTTATGGGAGACCCTTCCCCAACCCAGTCCCAATTTGGTGACAGCTTTTCTCCCCAGCAGTGGGGTAAAGGCGCCTGTGGGCTTGGGGCCCCATTTCCCACCTTCCCACAGGTAAGCGGTGAATGGGCAGAACAGCCTGGGGAACAGAGACAACCTTTAATCAGGAAACCTCAGGGAGACAAACCCCTGGTGCACAGTCCCAGTGAGTGGACTCCCAGCCGGACGCAGATCTTCCTCCAGGAGAACTTGGCAGCCCCGACCCTTCTCAAAAGGTGAGCCAGCCACGAGGTCCAGGGAGGATGCTGACACTTCCTCCATTCTTACAGCACGTTCCAAACACTCCTTAGGAACAAGGTCACATCCAGTCTTGGGGGTCTTCCATCCTCACCAGGGCCCCTGCAGGAGAGAGCCCAGGCACCCCCACCAGGTTCACCCTTGGAGCCGTCCTGCACCCTCCCTGGGCCATGGGCAGTGTCCGCTCTCCAGAGTCTCCCAGACACAGTGACCTGCCTACACAGTGGGCTCTTCCCCCTGAGAGGCCCCCACCGGGGGGTGCTGGGGCCTGGGGCGGGTGGTGGCTGCAAGGGCTGCAGAGAGTCTAGAGGCGGTGGGAGAAAGTGTGCAAGGCCTGAGGAGGGTGTTGCGGGTCTTCGAGGGCCCAGGGTCCATCATGGAAAGTGCTGAAGCTTCCATTAGGAGGGTGGCAGGCAGAGGAGGCTGCCCAGAGGCTGTCCGGGCCCCAGAGGCTGAAAAGGAGCGCTCTGGAGTCACCGCAGGTAGCTGAGGAGCCCCTGGGGAGGCTAGAGGTAGAGTAGGGGCTCCTGGAGGGGTCAAAGGCCCTGGTGAGAATCGAGGGGAGGCCCCAGGGTCCCCTGGGAACATGCCTGACAGCCCCAGTGGGGGTGAGTGTGGACCATAAGCTGCTGCTGGGCTTCTAGGTAAAGTCTGTGTTTTTGACAAGTTGGTTCTTAAAAGGAGCCGGAGGAGATGGAGCGCCGGCCTCGAGGGAGATGCTGTCGGGGGCCCGGGGCAGGAGCTACAGCTGGCAGGGGCCTCGGCGTCTCCAGGCACACTCCGAGCAGCTTTGCCGAATGCCACCTTTCTGTGAGGTGAGAGCCCCTGCTTTTCTTCCAGAGGAGACAGGGAATCTAGAGAGGAGAGAGAAACAAGATGCATGGCGGTTCTCTCCAGTGGCTGAGGCACTCTGGGACAAGGTACTCTGGGGACACCCAAGCTCTGTCCTCAGAGGGGCCCCAGCACACCTGGTGAGAACCGGCCAGCCCCTGCCTCTAGGAAGAGAAGACTGAAGGAGCAATGAACGGAGGGAGGCAGTTAGCTGTGTGACCTCACGTAAGACATGCAACTCCCCTGGGTCTCTGTTTCCTCATCCGTAAAATGGGCACAGCAGTCAGGACTGAGTGTGAATGAAAGGGTGCACGGAGAGTCTCGGCCTAAACCTCAATGTGAACTATAGACTTTGGATGTCAATGACATGTCAATATCAGTGTAGGATCACCAATTATAACAAACATGTCACGCTGGTGTAGGGTGCTAACGGTGGGTGACACTGTGATGTGTGGAGTCCTATATAGGAACTCTCTGTACTTTCCCCTCAATTTTGCCATGAGCCTCAAACTGTTCTAAAAAATAGTTTCTTTGAAGAATTTTTTTTTTTAATTCTCAGGCTAGGGCTTGGCACATCATAAAGACTCAGTAATAAGGGGAAAGCAAACACAGATGCCCCTCGACTTACGATGGGGTCACATCCCAATAAACTTGTAAATCAGAAACACATTTTAGGCCAGGCACGGTGGCTCACGCCTGTAATCCCAGCACTTTGAGAGGCCGAGGTGGGCAGATCATCTAAGGTCAGGAGTTCAAGACCAGCCTGGCCAACATGGTAAAATCCCATCTCTACTAAAAATACAAAAAAAAATTAGCTGGGTGTGGTGGTGCGTGCCTGTAGTCCCAGCTACTTGGGAGGCCGAGGCACAAGAATCGCTTGAACCCAGAGTGAGAGAGTGCGACGCTCCCCAAAAAAAAAAAAAAAAAAAGGAAATTCTGTCATTTGCAACATGGATGAAATTGGAGGACATTATGCTAAGCGAAATAAGCCAGACACACAAAGACAACTACATGATCTCAGTTTGATGTGGAATCTAAAAAGCCTGAACCCAAAGAAGCAGAGAGTAGCATCATGGCTACGGAGGCCGGCGGGGGCAAGGGGAATGGGGAGATGACTGTCAAAGGCTACAAAATCTCAGACAGGAGGAGTATGTGTTGTGTGTATTTTGTTTCGTTTTGTTTAGAGACAGTGTCTCTCTGTGGCCCAGGCTGGAGTGCAGTGTTCGCCAATTCTTGGGAATCAATCCAGTGTCCCATCTGAAAGCATCCATGCTAGGCTGAAGTCCCGGCTCTACCACCAATCAGCTATGTGATCTCGAGCACATCACTTCACCTCTCTGTGCCTCAGTTTCCTCGCCTGGCACAGGGGGATGACGGGATACTGCTGGGATGAAGGCACATGAGGTGTCCCAACACACAGTGGGTGCTCAGTGCATATTAGTGATTTACTTTTCCACAAAACGGACATAGTTCCCATGTTGTAATTCAAAATAAAGAAGAAAGCAGAGGAAGAGATTAAAAAAGGAGATAAAGATAAAAGCCGGGTGCGGTGGCTCTCGCCTGAAATCCCAGCACTTTGGGAGGCTGAGGCGGGCAGACCATGAAGTCAGGAGTTCGAGGCCAGCCTCGCCAACATGGTGAAACCCCGTCTCTACTAAAAACACAAAAATTAGCTGGGCATGGTGGCACACGCCTGTAGTCCCAGCTACTCAGGAGGCTGAGGCAGGAGAATTGCTTGAACCAGGGAGGAGGAGGTTGCAGTGAGCCGAGCTCGCGCCAGTGCACTCCAGCCTGGGCGACAGAGTGAGACTCCATCTAAAAAAAAAAAAAAAAAGAAAAGAGATAAAGATGAAAAAGGTAGTGCAAAGAAACAGACATCATGGTGTGTGGCATCATGAGCACGGGACAAGGGTCAGCAGGCCACAGCACAGCCATGCAACCTTGAGCGAGCCACGTTCCCTCTCAGAGCCTGGCTTCCTCACATTCAGCCCTTTACAAGTTCCATGTATCTGGGAAGAAGAGCAAACTGGAAGAAGACGGCAGGAAACTCCAGGACCCAGAGGTCCACTTACCTGGGCAGGAAGAACAGCATTCCCCAGGGAGCAGAGCAGGGTCGGCACAGGCCCGCTGGCAGGGAATCTTCTCGCAGCTCACCTCTCCCAGCTGGAGAAGCAGAAGGACCCCCATGAGGAAGCCCAGAGCATCTTGCCTGCCCAGGGCCTCTGGCACCAGCAGCAGGACCCACAGAAAGATCCCAGAACAGAGGCTGCGGTGCCTGAGCCCTCGCCTGGAGAACAGGTAAAGCTAACTGTGGCCAGACCCCCTTAGGAAAACTGCTTCTCCCTCTGGACTTCCACGGAGAGAAGAGATAGTCAAAACTAAAGGTATTCTGGCAGCTAATTAAAGGTGAAGAGGTAAGGAGAATGGACTTATGCTGGCACAGGGGCTCCATGTTCTGCCAAGGGTTGAAAGGCAGGCCACCCTCTGGTCGGTCTGCTCCTGGGTTCCCAGGCCCAGCTCACCTGGCACGTGCACCGGGTACAGGGCTCATCATCCAAGGTGAACACCTGGCCGTTCGCCACCTTCCTCCCCTCGTAGTTGCAGTCTGTGGAGGCAGGGGAGACAGGGGCTCATGAGAGCCGAGGCCTGGCCAGGAGCCTCACACGTGGGGCAGCAGGTCCCACTCACCTCGGCACACGGGGCAGCACTCCCCATCAGGGTGGAAAGGGTAGGTACAGGTGATGGGGCAGTCCACGGGGGAACAGGCCACTGAACCCAACTGCAGGACACAGAAAACGCACAAGGCCCTTGGTTCAGGGCAGCGGATGAGACACTCAGGAAGGCACTGCTCCTGTGGCCACTGAGTGCCCATCAGAACGATCCACATTGTGGGAGGAGTCCATGGTGGGGCAGTGGGGCAGGGTGGGGGGCATTTTCTCTGTTGGGGTCCATCTTCCCACTAGAATTCGAGCCCCGCAAAGGTAAGACCATGGCCTTGTCCACGGAGGGCATCTGTTAACGGGTGCCTGTTGCATGGACTGCCCGGGAAAGATGAGAGATCCATAGGCCAAAGTTCCCCAAAGCCCGAGGCTGAGAACTGGGACCTACGTGCAGTGGGTCGCTCAGGGTCAGTAGCACAGGGCTGTTGTTGACATGCACAGGGCTGTTTACCCTGAGTTTCTCAATCTCTCTGCAGACCGTGTCCCTTGTCACGTATGTACTCTGCTGCGGCTCACTGATCACCAAAGGAATGTCGCATCTGTACCCACACCAGCAAAGCAGCGCCATCCCACATTCAGAATGTCAGCAGGATAAGCATTAAGTATGTATTTGCCGGGAGCAGTGGCTTAAACCTGTAATTCCAGCATTTTGGGAGGCCGAGGCAGGTGGATCACCTGAGGTCAGGAATTTCAAACAAACCTGGCCAACATGGCAAAACTCCGACTCTACTAAAAGTACAAAAATTAGCCGGGCATGGTGGCATGCACCTGTAATCCCAGCTACTTGGGAGGCTGAGGCAGGAGAATCGCTGGAACCTGGGAGGGGGAGGTTGCAGTGACCCAAGACTGTGCCACTGCACTCCAGCCTGAGCGACAGAGTGAGACTCTGTCTCAAAAATAAAATAAATTTTGTTTTTAGCTGGGCATAGTGGCTCACACCTGTAATCCAGCACTTTGGGAAGCTGAGGCAGGAGGATCACTTGAAGGCCATGAATTCAAGACCAGCGTAGGCAACAGCCCAAGATCCTGTCTAAGTATTTTTTAATGTAAAAATTTTAAAATATATTGGCTGGGTGCAGTGGCTCATGTCTATAATCCCAACACATTGAAAGGCTGATGTGCAAGGACCTCCTGCTTAAGCCCAGGAGGTCTAGACTAGCCTGAGCCATACAACACGATCCCATCTCTATGAAAAAAAATTTTAATGAGCCAGGTGTGTAGGTGTGATCCCACCTATTTGGGAGGCTGACACAGGAGGATCGCTTGAGCCCAGGAGGTCAAGGTTGCAGTGAGCCATGATCACGCCACTGCACTTCAACCTGGTGACAGAGCAACACCTGTCTCAAAAAAAATTTTGTTTTCATTTTCCAAAAACTAAGTGATCTATGGGGCATACTTTTTCAGACTGAGAGGCAGTACGACCCAGGAGAATAAATGTGCATCTTGGAATCACAAAACGAGGATTCCAATCTCAATATTGTGATTAACTAGTTACGGGATCTTGAGCAGACTGTCTCTCTGTGCCTTGGTTTTCTCATCTAGAAGAATAAGATGATAAATTCTTGAAATGGATTAGCTGAGTGCGTGCCTATCAAGAGCCTGGCGTACAGCAAGAGCTTGACCACGCAGGTCTATTGAAAAGGTCCCAGTACTGAGTCCTGGGTTTGTGTGCTTCACCTCCACCCTCATCACGAATCCCTGAGACTCTAGTCGGTAACCTGGAAGCAGAGGACTTTTGCCAGCCAGTGTTAAAAATGTTTCTCTGGGCTGGGCATGGTGGCTCAAGCCTATAATCTCAGTACTTTGAGAGGCCGAGGTGGGCGGATCACCTGAGGTCAGGAGCTCCAGACCAGCCTGGCCAACATGGCGAAACTCCGTGTCTACCAAAACTACAAAAATTAGCCAGGCATGGTGATGCATGGCTGTAGTCCCAGTTACTCAGGAGGCTGACATAGGAGAATCGCTTGAACCTGGGAGGCAGAGGTTGCAGTGAGCCGAGGTTGCACCACTGCACTCCAACCTGGGAGCCTGGGTGACAGAGCAAGTTACCATGTCAAAACACAACAAAAAATTTATCTGGCCCTGTCTAAAGGGTCACCCTGGGCAGGGCTGGAGGGAGCTGACTTCCGCCATGAACCAGAAGCAACCCTTCTCTTGGAGGTCTCTGGATTTTGCCTCTAGGATACAGGAGCCGATGTCAGTTGCTGGGGAGTTTCCAGAGGCGGGGGTCAGATCTGGCGGTCCATACCAGGCAGATGCAGCTCAGACATGGGTCCAGCACAGACGGGAAGGTCTCGTTGTTATAGAAGATTCTGCCTGTGTAGGTGCAGCCTGCCAGAGAGAGCACGCACTGAGCACCAGCTGGGAGGGGCCAGGGACCAGGCTCCTGGCCAGGGCCAAGGTCGGAGGCTTATCTGGATAGCAAAGGGGAGGCCATGTGCCTCCCCAGGCAGTCACCTGGGAGTTAGGGAAGGGACAAAATGCCTGTGTGGATTGCCTGAATTGGGTATTGACTTCTTTCCCACTGGATTCAGCAGAAGGATCACAGTGTCTTGGCCTCAGTGTTCTCACCCCAGAGAGTGGGGAGATTCCTCCTATACCTCCTCACCACGGGGATCAGGTGGAAGGAATGGGAATACGAGGTGTGTGTGAGGCCCACAGCATCTCCCCAACCTCCTCTCTGCCCTCCAAACTCAGTCAAACCACAAACCCCGCCTGTCCAGAACATTCCCCAACACCACGCCCTTCTCTCATTCCTGACAGCCACAGAAGCCTGAGCTGAGTCATGCCACCTTGGATGATATGATCACATACTGGTGAGTGTAAAAGCAGATGATGAGACAGTAGGAGAAGCTTTTATAAAATATATATATAATGTACATCCACTAAATGTTGTGTGTGAGCACCACAAAAAGACGCTAGAAGGACATCAACACAAAGTTAACAGTGGTGATAGGTCCTTCTTCATATTTTTTATTTTTGCTTTCTGTATTTTTTTTTCTAAGTTTTCTATAATAGAGCTGGGTGCGGTGGCTCACACGTATAATCCCAGCACTTTGGGAGGCCAAGGCTGGCGGATCACCTGAGGTCAGGAGTTTGAGACCAGCATGGCCAATATGGTGAAACACCATCTCTACTAAAAATAGAAAAATCAGCTAGACGTGGTGGCGTGCACCTGTGGTCTCAGCTACTCAGGAGGCTGAGGCAGGAGAATCGCTTGAACCCAGGAGGCGGAGGTTGCAGGGAGCTGAGATCCCACCACTGCATACCAGCCTGGGCGACAGAGCAAGATTCTGTTTCAACAAAAATAAACAAATAAAATAAAATAAATTTTCTGGCTGGACACGGTGGCTCACGCCTGTAATCCCAGAACTTTGGGAGGCCAAGGCGAGCAGATCATGAGGTCAAGAGATCGAGACCATCCTAGACAACATGGTGAAATCCCATCTCTACTAAAAGATACAAAAATTAGCTGGGCGTGGTGGTGCGTGCCTGTAATCCCAGCTACTTGGGAGGCTGAGGCAGGAGAAGTGTTTGAACCCAGGAGGCGGAGGTTGCAGTGAGCCGAGATGGCGCCACTGCACTCCAGCCTGGCAACAGAGCAAGACCCGGTCTCAAAAAAAATTTTTTTTCTGTAATAAAACATTACTTTTGAAATCATGGAAAAGGCAAAAATGACTCTTAAAACTTCTTTCCTCTTGCTGTTCTCACGCTGTCTCACAGGTACCGCTCCCGTACCGCCCACCTGCACTGTAAGCCCTGCGCATCTTCATAGCTGCCTGGAGCACTCAGAGGGGCCCTGAGCTTGGGCAAACTCTTTCACCTCAGTTTCCTTATCTGTGCAATGGGGTTGTCCCTTGGGCTTGTTAGGACAACGTGAGATGAAGCTTGTATGGGGCTTAGTGCAGAGGAGCCCGCTGCAGGGTGAACCTGGAGGTGGTACCCGCTGAGAGTCCCTGTCCTGGGGGCTGGGGGGCGGAGGCAGGGGGTTACCTGCTGAGCAGTCCGGGCAGCACTGTCCGGGGATCCGGATCGGGTGAGGGCAGGAGTCCACACAGTCTGTCCTCTTGCAGCTCACCGAGCCATCTGCCTGGAGGAAGGAGGAACTTCACCCAGACCCCACCGGTGACACCAGCCCCTGCCTCCCAGCCCTGCAAAAGAAACGGCAACGCTGCAACCCGGCCAAGGCTTGCCCTGAAAGCACCGTGATGCCGCTGGGAGGGGGCGTGTCCCCCTAAGAGGACCAGCTACTTGGTAAAGGCCATGTGGGCCTTCCAGGAAGGCTCTGCATCTTTAAGAAGGAAGGTCAGAGCTGGGATTCTGGTCTCCTCGCTTCCTCTCCCTCTCCTGCAGCAGCCAAAGGCTGCACCGTCACCCTCATCCAAATCCTTTCTCAGCTTTTCCCTGGAACCCTGGCTCACCAGGAACCAACCTGCAGAGTACCATAAAACTCTATTTTTAGAAAAAAACCATGCCACCAGAAATGTCTGTTTCAGAGAGCCAAAGTGCCATATAAGGTTTCTTTTTGTTTCTTTCTTTCTTTTTTAGACAGAGTCTCACTCCATTGCCCAGGCTGAAGTGCAATGGCACAATCTTACAATCTTGGCTCACTGCCACCTCCACCTCCCAGGTTCAAGTGATTCTCCTGCCTCAGCTTCCCAAGTAGCTGGGATTACAGGTATGCGCCATATGCCCGGCTAATCTTTGTATTTTTAGTAGAGACGGGGTTTCACCATGTTGGTCAGGCTGGTCTTGAACTCCTGACCTCAGATGATCCACCCACTTCAGCCTCCCAAAGAGCTAGGATCACTGGTGTAAGCCACTGCGCCCAGCGTTTTTCTTAAAAAAAAAAAAAAAAAAAAAAAACCTGACAGTTTGAACCTTTCATATCACTCTCTTAATATCACAAGTGCCTGAAATCAGTCATAAAGGAGAAGACACAGAACAGACTTTACTCCAACTCTAATTCCAATGAGGCGTGTTCAGCATACAGCTTTTTTTTTTTTTTTTTAAGATGGGGTTTCACCTTGTTGGTCAGGTTGGTCTTGAACTCCCGACCTCAGGGGATCCACCCGCCTTGGCCTCCAAAGTGCTTGGATTACAGGCGTGAGCCACCATGCCCGGCCAGCATACAGCTTTTTAACAAACAGCTCATCAAAGGCACCAGAAGGCCGGGCTCCTCCCCCATGAAAGCGCACACAAATAATCTGGAGGTTAAAATGCAGTTTGTGAGAGCAGAGGTGTGGGCAGGCCCACGCCCAACCAGGGCTCCCAACGCAGGTGCAAGGGACCTCATTTTGAGAACTAAACCTCTAAAAGACTCGAAGCTCTTACAAAGTAGAAAGGAAAGTCGGCATGTATTACATTGGTGCAAAAGTAATTGTGGTTTTTGCCATTATTTATTTAGTATTTATAATGGCAAAAACCGTAATTACTAATACTTAAATAATGAGCTAAAACAATTGTTTTTCTGGGTGGATAGCTGTGTTTGCATTGTTGTCAATCTGACTCTCAAACTCATGCACCTCCTCATCCATTTCTAAAACAGTGAGGTCATAACGATTCACAGTCATGAAGAAAATGTTGCAATTTCACAGAAACAGTGTGAACAATTGGGTCTTAGGATGCCCCACTCCCTCAGTTATCCATGCCCGGGAAAAACCTTCTATGAAGATTCCTAATTCTTCCTCCTCACACCAGCAGCTCTCTGCACATGCGCAGCTTGTTACACACACATTTTTTTTTTTTTTTTTTTTTGGAAACGGTGTTGCTCTGTGGCCCAGGCTGGGGTGCAGTGATGTGATCACAGCTTATTGCAGCCTCCTGGGCTCAAGCAATCCTGGCCTCCCAAGTAGCTGGGACCATAGCTGCAGGCCACTACACATAGCTAATTTGTGTATTTTTTTTGTTGTTGTTGAGAGGGTCTCACTATGTTGCCCAGGATGGTCTCAAATTCCTGCCTCAAGCAATCCTCTCACCTCAGCCTCCCAAAGTGTTGGGGTTATAGGCACGAGCCATCATCGCGCTTGGCCATACACACTTCTTTTTCTTTTTTTTTTTTTGAGGCAGAGTCTGGCTGTGTCACCTAGGCTGGAGTGCAGTGGCACAATCTCAGCTCAGTGCAGCCTCTGCCTCCTGAGTCCAAGTGATTCTCCTGCCTCAGCCTCCTGAGTAGCTGGAATTACAGGCAGCCACCACCATGCCTGGCTAGTTTTTGTATTTTTAGTAGAGATGGGGTTTCACCACATTAGTCATGCTGGTCTCGAACTCCTGACCTCATGATCCTCCTGCCTCGGCCTCCCAAAGTGTTGGGATTATAGGTGTTAGCCAATGCACCCGGCCCTATACACACTTCTTAAGGCCAATTGCCAAGCTCCATCGTCCTCACGCCTCTAGTGAGAACAGAATAAACTGGGTCCAACCCTTTCTGTGAAAGTGGAACTTGACAGCACCGGAGGGAGCCTGAGGCCAGGACGCTTGTCTCCTCTGGGTGAGGCAGGGCAGCCGGGTAAAGCAGCTGAAGGCGAGCAGGTTGTCATTCACCTGGCAGATGCATAACTCACAGGGGTCACCAGGTGACCAGATCTGTCCAATCGGAAACTCAACCCCGTTGTCATCGAGAGAGCAGCCTGGACGAGGACAGTGGCAGAGAAGAGACAGTGGGCACAAGACCCAGACTACAACAGCAACAAGGACAGACGCCTCACGCACATGGTCATGCACAGACACAGATATAACTCACACAAACAGACACGCAAACTTACACACACTCATACAAAAGCACAAATATACACAGATACAACTCACACACAGAGACACACAAATGTACACTCATACAAATGCACACCTACATACACATGCACAGATACCATTCATGCGCACACAGAAGCACACACACTCATACAAATGCACAATTACATACACACAGATACAATTCACACACACACTCATACTAATGCACTTACATACACATACACATGATCACACACCATTCATGCAGACACACACACACTCATACAAATGCATATGTACATACACACAGGCACAATTGACACAGAGACACACATACACTCATACAAATTCACACTTACACAGCCACACAGATACCATTCATACAAACACAGAAACACACACACACTCATACAAAAACACAGATACAACACAGAGACACACATTCATTCATACAAATGCACTTACATATGCATGCTCACACAGACACACACACAGATATTACTCACACAGAGACAGAGAGACACACATAAACTTATGCACACACAGACACACTCATAGAATCTTACACTTACACACACACATATACAGACACAACAGACACAAACATGCATGCTCACACAGGCACACACAAAAACACAGACACATACACACAAACATACACACCGCAGAGACACACTCAGACATATTACACAAAACAGACACATGCTCATACACAAACACAAAGACTCATGTACACAGACTCCCACACACAGATACCACTAACACACTGACACACGTAGATAACTACTCACAAACATAGAAACACCCAAACACACACTACACAAAACATAAACACACACCCATACATAGGCAGACACATGTATATACACAGACTTACATGCATTCATACAAATGCACACATACACGCTCACACACACATACTACTCACACACACAGACACTCATGCAGACACACTCATACAAACATGCATGCACACACACACATGCAGACACAACAGACATAAACAAGCATGTTCACACAGGCACACACAAAAACACAGACACACAGATACACATAGACACACACCCCCAAAGAGAGATACATAGACACACCACACAAAAACACAGACACACACTTATACACAGGCAAAGACAGGTACACACAAACTTACATTCATACAAATGCACACATACACATACTACTCACACACACAGAGACCACAAACTTACACTCAGACACACTCATACATACACTTACATGCACACACACATATGCAGATAAAACAGACATAAACATGCATGCTTACATAGGCACACACAAAAATGCAGACACATAGACACACACACACACACTACCCACAGAGACACACAGACATACTACACAAAACACAGACACAACTCATATACACAAACACAAAGACACACATACACAGACTCCCACATGCAGGTACCACTAACACACCAACACACACAGATAAACACGCACAAACTCAGAGACACACAAACTTACACACACAGGCACACACTTAGACATACTACACAAAACACACACACATTCATACAAGTACAGAAAGACACATGTACACACACACATACAACACACACACCAGCAGTCTCAGCAGCTGAGGCTCAGCTCTCTCCCCAGCATCCACGCCCTGCGTGGGGGGAGCCCAGGGCCAGCTCACCTGTCGCGGGCGTGGGCTCCTGGCAGGTGAAGCAGCATTGCCCAGGGCCCAGTCGCCACTCTTCTCGGGGGCAGGCCAGCTCAGGGCAGGGCATGAAGGAGCACTCCACCTCCCCATTCTGGAAGAGAGCCAAGGCACAGAATGATGAGGGCAGCGCCCTGGCCCGGGGCCATGGGGGGCTAGAGGAGGCTGGCAGGCTGCCATCACCCTCCCCTCCACGCAAGGGAAACTGACAAATCTCCAGAGAGCACAACAGGCAGGTGGGAGGAACCGGGAGTCCTTCAGTAGGGCATCCTGGGAATGGGCACGGCCTCCACCCTCCCACTTCCAACCAGGTTCCCTACTGCCTTCACTCTGGCTCCTCCAATCAACTCTTGCTCCACAGCCAGAGAACTTTCTCCAGCACAATCTGATTGCATCCCTCCAGGCATGAAACCATTGGCTTCACTGAATGCAAAGCCCTCAAGCACAAATGGCAGAGTCCTTCAGGACTGAGTCCTGGCAGAGGCTATCAGTGCCCACCCAGGTCGCATCCCCAAAGTACTGCCCGTGGCTGACGGCAGCTGCATCCTCCAGAGATGCCTGGATGGTCACCGCCCCCACTCCCTGGGGAGCAGAGTCTCTATAACTGACTGGCGCTGGGGTGCAAGAGCAGGCTCTTGCGCTGTCCGCTGTCCACTGTCCAGAGCTCCCCAAGGATCAGGGTGAGGCCACGCCTTCACCCTGCTTCCTCTCCAGCCCCTACTGCTTCCCTCACTGGTTCCTGCTGAGAGCACTCCTTTGGAAGGTCGCCTGCTCAGGCCCTGCTTCTGGGCAACACAAGCCAAGATGTAACCCCTACCTGCAGCCTACCTGACTCTCCGTGCTCCAGCCAGAATGGCCATCTGCAGTTCTCCACCCTCTGCTGGGCACAGCAACCTCAGCTCCATGCCTGACGAGTCCCTGCCACCCTCCAGGTCTCTACTTAAAATCCCACCTTCCAAAAAGGCATCAGGAGCCCTGGATACCTGGCCATCACCCACCTAGGCTGTGGGCTTCCGGACCAAGGGAACTGGGGCTTCCTTGTGCCTAGCTGTGTCCCTGGCACATAGTAGGTGCTCTGTAAATAGCGGTGCTGAAAGATGAACTTCAAAGAGACTGTGGGAAGACCTGGGGGATCCCTGTAGTGCCTCTGCTGCCTCAGTTTCCCTGTTGTCGTGTGGCAGCTCATCTTTTCCTAGTCAAGTCAACCTGAGTAAAGTGTTGTGTCTCCCTCCCCTCCCCATCAATTCCACAGGCTTCGGGACGCTCGGCCACCATACCTGGCAGACACAGGTGGTACACTCATCACCACCCCCACTGAACACGGCCCCATCCTCGTACCACCGGCCATGGAAATAGCATCTCACTGCAGAGGAGAAAGGGAGAAGCGGCTCAAGGTTGATGAACAGCGGCAACTAAAGAAAAGGGGGAACAAATGACTGGGGAGCCCCAGGACACCTAATACCCACCCACGACACTCCACATTATGCTCCATGCCCAGGAACCCAAAGCACTTCTCCCCTTCCAAACCCCAGACACAAAACAAGTCAGGCCGACAAAGGGTTGAGTTGGGGTTCATGCCTATAATCCCAATACTCTGGGAGGACGAGGTGGGACAACCTCTTGCACCCAGGAGTTTGAGACCAGTCTAGTCAACATAGCGAGACCCCCATCTCTACAAAAACTTTAAAAAATGAGCTGAGTGCAGCAGTGTGTGCCTGTAGTCCTAGCTAATTAGGAGGCTGAGGCAGGGGGATGGCTTGAAACCAGGGCTTGAAGGTACAGTGATGGCACCACTGGACTCCAGCCTGGGCGACAGAACAAGGGCGCATCTCAACAACAGCACAAAAATCTGACAAAGAATGAATTACACGTAAGATGACGTCCTTAACCAAAGAGGCAGGGGAAGCCCTAAATAACAAAAGAGCAAAAGAATAAAAGAAAATAGCCGGGCGCGGTGGCTCAAGACTGTAATCCCAGCACTTTGGGAGGCCGAGGCGGGTGGATCTCGAGGTCAAGAGATCGAGACCATCCTGGTCAACATGGTGAAACTCCGTTTCTACTAAAAATACAAAACATTAGCTGGGCATGGTGGCGTGTGCCTGTAATCCCAGCTACTCAAGAGGTTGAGGGAGGAGAATTGCCTGAACCCAGGAGGCGGAGGTTGCGGTGAGCCGAGATCACACCATTGCACTCCAGCCTGGGTAACAAGAATGAAACTCCGTCTCAAAAAAAAAAATAAATAAAAATAAAAAGAATAAAAGAAAATAAAAAGAGACTATCCCGGACACCTAAGACAAAGGTGCCACCTTAGACAAATGATGCCACCAGGCCCACCTGCCATTAGTCAGACTGCCCTGGGCTCAAATCCTAGCTACGAAACTCACCAGGGAAGGACTTTGGGCAAGACACTTAAAGCTCTCTAAGCCTCGGTTTTCTCATCTGTACAAAGGGGCTTACAAGGGTTCCTACCTCATAGAGACTACATTGATTATGCAAAAATATTCAATTAAAAATAATATAACACCTAAACATTAAGAAAAAAATACTAAAGGCCGGGTGCGGTGGCTCAAGCCTGTAATCCCAGCACTTTGGGAGGCCGAGGCGGGTGGATCACGAGGTCAAGAGATCAAGACCATCCTGGTCAACATGGTGAAACCCCATCTCTACTAAAACTACAAAAAATTAGCTGGGCATGGTGGCGCGTGCCTGTAGTCCCAGCTACTCAGGAGGCTGAGACAGGAGAATTGCCTGAACCCAGGAGGCGGAGGTTGCGGTGAGCCGAGATCCCGCCATTGCACTCCAGCCTGGGTAACAAGAGCGAAACTCTGTCTCAAAAAAAAAGAAAAAAAAAGGAAAAAAATACTTAAAAAGAACACCAGCCTTGAAGTCAGGTAGACTTGAATTCAAGTTCTGCTCCATTACTTAACAGTTGTGTGTCTCTAGGCAGTGACTTGAACTTTCCAAGCCTCAGTTTTCCCATCTATAAAATGGGGCAACGAAAAGTACTGCCTTAGAGTAGCGGCATAAGGATTCCATGAGATGGAGTTCTGGCAAGTACCCCACACAGCAAGGGGCACAGGGTCAGCAGGGAACATCCATGACAGTGATGAAGCCATCTCAGGAAAGAAAACCTTGTTTATAACAAAGAACCTTGGTGGTTAAGGCGAGGCCCTTCCCTGCCCTGGGATAGAGCAATGACAAGCGTGGCCTGAAACCCTGTCCTGCCTGAGCTGAAGGTGCCTCCTAAGTCAGGGGAAAGCTGGGTTGTGAGAACAGTCTAGCATCAAACTGCTGTGCACATAAGAAGTGCTCAACAAAAACAGGCAATTTGAAATGCTTCACTTGATCTGAGTTTGTAAAGCAGAAGCCGATCTCCTCCCTCACTCCTCCACTCACCCCGCCCAATCGCATAATCAAAAGACATCCTCCTCTGCACTCACAAAGAAGCAAAATGTAAAATTGGGCTTGGGGGCTCATGCCTGTCATCCCAGCACTTTGGGAGGCCACTACAGGTAGATCACCTGAGGTCAGGAGTTCCAGACCAGCTTGGCCAACATCGTGAAACCCCGTCTCTACTAAAAACAAAAAAATTAGCTGGGGGTGGCAGCAGGTGTCTGTAATCCCAGCTACTTGCTACTCCGGAGGCTGAGGCAGGAGAATCACTTGAACCCACGAGGTGGAGGTTGCAGTGAGCTGAGATCGTGTCATTGCACTCCAGCCCCTGGGTGAGAGAGTGAGACTCTCTCTCAAAAAAGAAAAAAAAAGAAGCAAAGGGCAAAACTGGGCTCAGGGGCTCACGCCTGTCATCCCAGCACTTTGAAAGGGTAAGGCAGGAGGAGCACCTGAGGCCAGGAGTTCAAGACCCTCCTGGGCAACATATCGAGGTCTACAAAAATTTGCAAAAAAGAAAGCAAAATGCTCCAAGAGCGTCACTTACCTGGAACACAAGTACAGCAATCTGACTGTGGGGAGGTCTGACAGGGGCCAGGGGGACACTCAGGAGAGATGCAGGACACGTTTCCAGCCTGAGGAGGCAAGAGATGGCACTGGGGGCGCAGGGGTGGAACAGGGCACATTCCCCATCTCACAGCAGGCCCTGCGAACAGGAAAGCTGCCTAACGGAGGCCACCAGAAACCTTTAAATGCGGCTGTGTCACAAGGACACATTTCTGGTGTTTATGATGCTGCTATGGTTCGGCTGTGTCCCCACACAAATCTCATATTGAATTGTAGCTCCCATAATTCTCACGAATTGAATCGAATCATGGGGGCAGTTTTCCCCATACTGTTCTCATGGTAGGGAATAAGTCTCACGAGCCCTGATGGTTTTATAAGGAGTTTCCCCTTTCACTTGGCTCTCATTCTCTCTTGCCTGCTGCCATGTAAGACGTACCTTTCACCTTCCACCATGATTGTGAGGCCTCCTCAGCCACGTGGAACCGTGAGTTCCTTAAACTTCTTTTGCTTTGTAAATTACCCAGTCTCAAGTATGTCTTTATTCTCACACAGTGTGAAAATGGACTAATATGTATGGTGTGGCTAGAACACCTCAGGTGCCTAAGACACTGCTCCAGGAAAAAGGCCAGGGCAGCCCAGCAGGCAGAGCATGCTCCCTTCCTTATGCAAACATGCCTGGGAGCTCTGGAAGGTGCTGGGGAGCAGAGAACAGAGCTGACTCCTGCAGGGAAGGAGACCCCCACGCACTTCCCCGTGCATCTGAGTTTTGAATCAGGTGGCTCATGTTGGCTAGCC
>NW_022436954.1:10028687-10029918 GCF_009761245.1 Sapajus apella | reverse complement strand
AGGCTGGAGTGCAATGGCGCGATCTCGGCTCACCGCAACCTCCGCCTCCTGGGTTCAGGCAATTCTCCTGCCTCAGCCTCTTGAGTAGCTGGGATTACAGGCACGCACCACCATGCCCAGCTAATTTTTTGTATTTTTAGTAGAGACGGGGTTTCACCATGTTGACCAGGATGGTCTCGATCTCTTGACCTGGTGATCCACCCGCCTCGGCCTCCCAAAGTGCTGGAATTACAAGCTTGAGCCACCGCGCCCGGCCCAAAATAAATGTTTTAAATTTGACATTGAGACCAAAGAGCCCCCAGTTCTGGAGTCAGCCAGACCTGAGTTCCAGCATCTGCTCCTCCCCTACCAAGACTTTCAGCCAAGTACATCACATCTCTGAGCCCCAGTCTCCCCATCTAAGAAACAGGCTGGAGCTGGTGAATCTCTCAGGGGTTGCCAAGGATTACATGAAATGAGATCATTCATGAAAGCGCATGGGGCTGTGTGTGGTGGTGCATACCTGTAATCCCGGCACTTTGGGAGGCCGAGGCAAGAGAATTGCTTGAGTCCAGGAGTTTGAGACCAGCCTGGGCAACATAGGAAGACCCTGTCTCTACAAAAAATAATTAGCTAGGGTGGTGGCACATGCCTTTCGTCCCAGGTACTTGGGTGGCTGAGGTGGGAAGACTGCTACTCAGTCAGGGGTGGGAGAGGAAAGGGGACGAGAGGGAGAAAAGAGGAAAAAAAGGAAGGAAGGAGGGAGGGCTGGAGGGATAAAGGGAGGGAGGGAGAGAGGGAAGGAGGGAGGAAGGGAAGGAAAAAGGGGAGGGAGGGAGGGAAGGAAAGGGGGAGGAGGGAGGGAGGGAAGGAAAGAGGGAAGGAGGGAGGGAGGGAAGCAGGAAGGAAGGAAAGGAGGGAAGGAGGGAGAGAGGGAGGGGAGAGAGAGAGAAGGAAAGGAAAAGGAAAAAGGAGAGAAAGAAAGGAGGGAGGGAGGGAATCTGGCTGCTGTGCTTTCATGTAGCACATAGGAAGAGTTCAATAAAGGGTGCTGGTGGCTGTCTGCATGCCCTTATTTCACACCGCAGCTTCCATCTTTGATGCCAGAGCAAGAGACATTTAAAGATGGTCATGACCAGGTGCAGTGGCTCATTCCTGTAATCCCAGTATTTTGGCAGACCAGGGTGGAAGGATCGCTTGAGCCCAAGAATTTGAGACCAGCCTGGGCAACACAGCGAGACCCTATATCTTA
>NW_022436954.1:9952540-10028587 GCF_009761245.1 Sapajus apella | reverse complement strand
AAAGGCCGGGCGCGGTGGCTCAAGCCTGTAATCCCAGCACTTTGGGAGGCCGAGGCGGGCGGATCACGAGGTCAAGAGATCGAGACCATCCTGGTCAACACGGTGAAACCCCGTCTCTACTAAAAATACAAAAAATTAGCTGGGCATGGTGGTGCGTGCCTGTAATCCCAGCTACTCAGGAAGCTGAGGCAGGAGAATTGCCTGAACCCAGGAGGCGGAGGTTGCGGTGAGCCGAGATCGCGCCATTGCACTCCAGCCTGGGTAACAAGAGCGAAACACCGTCCCCCAAAAAAAAAAAAAAAAAAAACAAAAATTAGCTGGGTGTAATGGCATGTGCCTGTGGTCTCAGCTACTTGAAGACTGAGGTGGGAAGATTGCTTGAGCCCAGGAATTCGAGGCTACAGTGAGCTATAATTGCACCACTGTTCTCCATCCTGGGCGAAAGAGCAACACCTTGTCTCTAAAATAAAAAATAAAGATGGTCAGAGGGTAGCAGTGAGGGCTGGTAGACAGAGCCCTGACTTTGGGCTCAGACAGACCTCAAATCCCAGCTGTGCCACCTCCCAGGCTCTGTCTTTTCCTCTGCAAAATAGGGGCAGTAAAGCTGACCCCAAGGAGCTGCCGGGAGCCTTGGCAAGGAAGGAGATGAAAAGTACCAACCCCCGGGCCTGGCGCTCAGTAGGTGCTCCCAATCAAATACATGGGACAGCATCTGGCAGGGTGGGCACACAAGAGGTGCTTCATAACTATTCTTGGAGGAGTGAATTTGCCCAAAGTCAAACACTTTTAACAAGCTGAGTTTGGTAATGAGCCTTCTTCCTCCCAAATGAGGAGACCTTCATTTGCCTGGAGAGAAAAACAGCCTGCCTGGTGGGAAGTTTCTGAGGAGTTTCATCCCCTCCCCTTCCTACACAGACAGACCCTGCGTGCCAGCTGGTTGCCTTCTGCAGAGCAGAAGCCTCCCTGACTCCACCAACCTTGTGTTGTATAATTCCCACCCCCTTTTAAATTCTGCAGCTTCTGACCAAATTTCACAACCTGAGAACGTTCCCTTCCACTCGGCAAGCTTATCTTTAACATCTGATCTTTTCTGCTGCCTCTAAAACCCCCAAAAGTTAAGAAAACACCCACGAGGCTTTGAGGATCTTGTGATGCTTACCAGACAGACACACACGGTGCAGTTCTCATTGGGAGGTGAAAACACGTCCCCTTCAGCTCGGAAGACACCTCTGTGAAAACAGCCTTTGAGAGACAAATAGGAGGTAGAGCCATCAGACCTCTTCAAAGGAGAGGAAGCTTGAGGTCTCACTGCTTCTCCAGGCTTAATGTACCTGGAACGTTCTCTCACTGCCCTAGGTGCGCCAGGCGTGGCAGATTTGGGGTACTCTGACTGTGTGGTCCTGCAAGAATCAGCCATGGTGGCCCCAGGAGGATCCATTCATGTCTCACAAACCCACAAGTGTCTGGAGGGCACAGCATTTTACTCCCAGAGGGCAGGAAAGGGCTCAAAACCTGGCCTGCCAGCTCAGTTTACCAGAGTGGTCCTGGACATGTCACTTCACCTCTCTGGTACGCAGCCATTTTCACTGCAAAATGGAAATATCACCATGTACCTTGCAGGGAACTTGGAAGGATCCAAAACCTCAGCAATAAAGTCCCCAATTCTTTGCACTCAGGACTCAGCATGTAGCAGGGACATAGCCCACGATAGTTATTAAGAAAACCAGGCCAGACACGGCGGCTCACGCCTGTAATCCCAGCACTTTGGGAAGCTGAGGAGGGTGGATTACTTGAGGTCAGAAGTTTGAGACCAGACTGGCCAACATGGTGAAACCCCATTGCTAATTAAAAAAAAAAAAAAAAAAAAAAAAAAAAAACACAAAAAGTAGCCGGGTGTGGTGGCAGGCGCCTATAATCCCAGCTACGAGGGAGGATTGCTTGAGCCTGGGAGGCAGAGATTGTTGTGAGCCAAGATCACACCACTGCACTTCAGCCTGGGTGACAGAGCAAGACTCCACCAAAAACAACAAAAACACCAAAAACAAACAAAAAAAGCAGTGCATTTCCATTTTAATCCTTAGGAAGGCTTTTTAACTGCTGGTCAATATCCAACAATCTCAGTGTCATATCACCAAGAGCACCAGACAAAGAATCCCCTCCCAGACCGACTGAATGAAAATCTGCTTTTTTTTTTTTTTGAGACAGGGTCTCACTCTGTCACCCAGGCTGGAGTGCAGTGGCACAATTATGGCTCACTGCAGCCTCAACCTCCTGGACTCAGGTGATCCTCCCACCTCAGTCTCCCAGGCAGGTGGGATTACAGTACATGCCACCATCTCTGGCTAATTTTTTGTAGACACAGGGCCTCCCTATATCGGCCAAGCTAGTCTCAAACACCTGGGCCCAAGTGATCCACCCACCTCGTTCTCCCAAAGTGCTCGAATTACAGGCTTGAGCCAGCATGCCCAGCCAAGAATCAGCATTTTAATAAGGGTCCCCTTGATTCAAGTGCAGAGCAAGTTTCAAGAAACTCCGCCAGGAACTGTGAAGAATTTGGGTCTCTATCCTTCCAACAATAGGAAGCAAATGAAAAACTGTCAGCAGATAGGAAGGAGTCAAAAAGGGGACAGAATTTAGAAAGAATGGGGTTGGGCACAATGGCTCACACCTGTAATCCCAGCACTTTGGGAAGCTGAGGCAGGTAGATCATGAGGTCAAGAGATCGAGACCACCCTGGCCAACGTGGTGAAACCCTGTCTCTACTAAAAGTACAAAAATTAGCTGGGCATGGTGGCACGCACCTGTAGTCCCAGCTACTTAAGAGGCTGAGGCAGGAGAATCACTTGAACCCAGGAGATGGAGGTTGCAGTGAGCCAAGATCAAGCCACTGCACTCTAGCCTGGTGACAGAGTGAGACTCCATCTCAAAAAAAAAAAAAAAAATAGAAACAATGACTCCTCCGCCTGTAAGAGGGGAACTAGGGCAGGAGAAGGGGGCTGCACAGTGGATTTAAAGAGGCTCATTAAATGACTGAATAAATGAATGAATGAATGAAGCTGAAAATGGATGCCCAGAAAATGAAAAGTTGCCCTTGATGGCTATTACAGCATAGATGAGTGATTCTCAAAGTGTGGTCCCTAGACCAGCCACGTCAGTATCACCTGGGAACCTACTGGAAATGCACATGTTCTGACCCTATACTAGACCTGCTGAATCAGAAGCTCTGGGGGCAGTGCCAAGGGAACTGTGGCTTAGTAAGCCCTCAAGGAGATTTTTTTTTTTTTTTTTGAGACAGAGTTTCACTCTTGTTGCCCAGGCTGGACTGCAATGGTGCCATCTACGGCTCACTGCAACCTCCGCCTCCAGGGTTCAAGTGATTCTCTTGCCTCAGCCTCCTGAGTAGCTAAGATTAGAGGCATATGCCACCATGCCCAGCTAATTTTGTATTTTTAGTAGAGGTGGGGTTTCTCCACATTGGTCAGGCTGGTCTCGAACTCTGGACCTCAGGTTATCCACCCGCCTCGGCCTCCCAAAGTGCTGGGATTACCGGCATGAGCTACTGCACCCAGCCAGCCCTCCAGGAGATTCTAATGTAAGCTAATGTTAAAGAACAGCCCTTTGGCTGCAGGACGGCACAGAGAAAAGAAGGGGCAGGACTATGTTCTTCGCTGGCACCAGCACTCACCTGTGCACAATGGGCAGCACCCCTCATCTTTGGAGGGAATTGGGTGGGAACAAGCAGCTTCACACTTCACCTTTTCACAGGTCACCTCCCCATCCTAGAAGCACAAGCAGGAGTTACAGCCACTACAAGGCCCCAGACTCCAGACCAAGGAAGTTCCGGGGACCCCTAGTACCCACCTCGCACCAGCACTGGGAACACCCAGGCTCTGTCCAGTGACTCCCTGATTCATGCGTGGCTTCCAGGTGCCAGCAGGGAGAGGGCCCTGCTGCCAGCCGGGGGGCCTCAGGGCCCCTGGGTGAGGAAGAGGTCCCCATCACCTCCTCCTGAAAGAGTGAGGGGGGCCTGAGGTTCCCCAGCAAGGCGGCAGTAGGCACTGGGGTGGCCATCAGAGTGGACAGCAGCCACAAAGGGGCAGAAGGGGAGAATGTGGGTAGTGGTGGGGTGCGAGATGGCAGGCGTGTGGTCCTGACTCCAGCTGGGGGCCCTGGAGCCCCCGAAGAAGGGATATGTTCTGGGGACAGGGCAGGCCGGGCGGCCTCTGGAAGCAACAGGAGCATCTTGGGGGGATGTTGCTGGGGCTGCAAGATGACAGATGAGGCCAGCACGGCTTTCGGGAAAGCTGAAACAGAAGCACGGAGGTCTCTTGGGATGGGCAGCAGAGCTGGGGCTTAGGAAGACCTGGGCTCAGCTCCACCACAAGTCCCTGTTCGCCCTCGTGGTCTGCGCAACATTCTACTATGTTTACAGGCACACTGTCGCTGTGCAGCAGGGTGAACCACGGAAATATCGGTCCCTGCAGTCCAGGTTACTCAGACTCCTGTTGGGTTTTTTCCTTTTATCATTTGGAGAAAAAAAAAAAAGGCTGGGAAAAAAGTGAAAGAGGAAAAAACGATAATGAAGTGGAAAAGGAAAGTGAGGAAGAAAGTGGAGTGTTGGAATTAACAAACAAGATGAACTGAAAACGAGCAAACAGAAAGAAGGGGGCCGGGTGGCAGGTGGGCGAGGCCGGGGCAGGGCGGGGCCACGTGCCGATAGAGCGTGGCTGGGTGCCGGGAGGGCGTGAACGGGGCGGGGCCATGCTCTGATGGGGCGGGGCAGGGCGGGGCGGGGCGGGGCAGGCATTGATAGGGCGTGGCCAGCTGCCGAGAAGGAGGGCCCTGGCGCTCACCTTCGCAAGACACACGGTCAGCCCGGAGCCTGAAGCCAGGTCGGCATGTGCATAGGAAGCTGCCCACGGTGTTGTGGCAGGAATGGTGACAGACTCGCCTCTCCAATGGCCTCCGACACTCGTTTACATCTGCGGGAGAGCCTCACTGCGACAGCTACTTTGTTTGGGCTACCGAGCCCTTCTGCCCATCCCTTAGCTCAAAAGACTTGGGGAGTTTCCCTACCATAGTTCTTATGGGGTCCGTTTCTGCCCCAAGGTGCAGGATGTGACTCAGACACCGGGGCTGAAAACTAGTGCTAGTCTCGTTGATAGGTTCACACATTCAGCAGGCACTGAACGTGAGTATCAGTGACCCAGCCCCAGCACTATGCAGCAGTAATCAATTGCTGCCTGGTGGGGGTAAGCCTCGCTGAGAATCTGATCTCCAAACCTTCCACCCTCCCGTTTTTCTTTCCGAAAAGCCTCAGAACTCACTGAGCTGCTCAAGGTAGGCTTCCGGACAAATACCTAACTCTGCTAGAACAAGATCTTTCTTCAGGTCCATGGGACCCCACCTTCAACCCGTGAGCCAAGCTCAAGCCAAACATGCCAATCCCTTTCTGGAAATTTCTGCTAATGGGCTGAGAAAACAGAGGTCTCCTTCTAAACCAGAGGAACCAATACATAACATGCTTTATTTACCAAGGGGAGCAAAGGCAGCCAAGAAAATGGGTGAGCAGAAAGGAATCCTTGGGGTGTATCTGGGAGAGGAGCGGAAGAGAAACGTAACAGGATAAACGTGGCACATGGCCAGGAAAAGTCCAAGACAGGGTCTTCATGCAGAGCCATGCCAACCCCAGGGACAGGCAGGCTCTGAGCAAAGGCTCAGAGGACCAGAAGGTCCAATTGTTAACCTTCCCGGGTCCCTGGGCTCCCTGTCCATCTTCCTGATTGGCAGCCGAAGTGCGCAGACCACAGGGTTCTCCCCGCCTTACCTACACAGGAGTGCTGGTTGCCATGGAGGTGGAAGCCTGTTAGACAGGAACACTTGTAGCTGCCAATGCTGTTTTTACATCTCTGCTGACAGGGAGTCCCTAGGCATTCGTCAGTGTCTGGCAGGAAAAGGGACAAGACTGGGATTCATTTCCCCAACAGAGGTTTGGAAATATGTGGTCCCCTCTTCCTCCCTCATCTCCCTCTCCTATCCCGCACAGGGCTGGGGAACCACCTTAGCTGCCTCTCTTCTGCACTGCCCACATGCAGTCCTAAATAGTCGCTGGGCCAGCCCACTTCTCTCATCCTCACTGCTACCCCTTAGCTGGTCACATACATCTCTAGTCTGGAGAATAGCCACAGCCTCTGGTGTGTCTCCCTACCTCTACCTGGATTCCTTCAAGCCATCTCTGCACAGCCTCCAGTATGTTCTGACCAAAGGGCATTTCTAATCAGGGCGCTCCCTGCTCAAAACCTCTCCACTGCTCCTACTGCCACAGACCTCATCTTAGGGTATGACACCAAAGCCGCCCTGTAGCTCACGATGCCTTCCAACATAGCCCTGGTTGCTTTGCCCACCCCCTTCCTTGCCCCTGACCTTCATTTGGCTTAAATTCTTTTTTGTTGTTGTTTTTTGAGATGGAATTTCTCTTTTTTTGCCCAGGCTGGAGTATAATGGCGCGATCTCAGCTCACTGCAACCTCCACCTCCTGGGGTTCAAGCAATTCTCCTGCCTCAGCCTCCCAAGTAGCTGGGATTGCAGGCATGCACCACCACACCTGGCTAATTTTATATTTTCAGTAGAGTTGGGGTTTCGCCATGTAGGTCAGGTTGGTCTCAAACTCCTTACCTCAGGTGATCCACTCGCTTTGGCCTCCCAAAGTGCTGGGATTAGGCGTGAGCCACTGCACCTGGCCACAGGCTTAAATTCTTGCCATCTACCAAATGCACCACACTCTTCTGGTGTTCCCCTTTTCCCATGTTCTCTCTCTGCCTGGAATGCCTTTCCCTCTTGTCTGGCTGGAAAACTCCTACTCATACTTCAAAACTCAGCTTCAGTCGAACCTCCTCTGTAGAAGTTCCCCAGTGCTATTTGAAATTGTGAAAAACTGGAAATAATCTCCCATGTTCATCAATAAGAGAAGAGTTAGTAAACTGTAAAATATTTGCACTGCAGAGTCAGCAGTTAAAAGGAACAAAGCAGGTCTGTTTACCCTGATGTGGAAAGATCTTCAAGACCAGCATTGGGCGGGGGTGTGGGAAGCAAGCAAAGGAATGGCTAAGTTTAAATCCCAACTCTGGCTGGGCGCAGTGGCTCATTCCTGGAATCCCAGCCCTTTGGGGGGCAAAAGGGGAAGGATAGCTTAAGGCCAGGAATTTGAGACCAGCCTGGGCAATACAGCAAGAACTCTACGAAAAAAAAAAAAAAAAAAAAAAAACACCTTAGCTCTAATGTGATCTTAAGCAAGTAACAATTTCATTAAGCTTCAGCGTTCCTATTAATAAAATCGAGATAAATGATACCAACTTCACCAGGTAATTTTGAAGGCTAAAGGAGAAAATTCATGTAAAGTGCTTAACCCAGGATTCAGGAACGGAGAGTTCAGCAACTGTCATATCTCTGTAAGCGCCCGTGTATGTATATACACATAGGGACGGGCAGTTAGGGCACACAGCAGACCAATACCTGAGTGCTGTGGACTAAACTCTGTCCCCTCAAAAAGGGCGTTGAAGCCTTAACTACCAACGTAATGGCATGTGGCGGTGGTGCCTTTGGAAGATAATTAGGGTTATATGAGGTCATGAGGGCGGGCCCTCTCGATGGGATTAGTACCCTTGTAAGAAGAATCATGAGAGGCCTGGTCAGTGGCTCACGCCTGTAATCCCAGCACTTTGGGAGGCCAAGGCAGGCAAAGCATTTGAGGTCAGGAGTTCGAGACCAGCCTGGTTAACATGGTGAAAGCCCCATCTCTACTAAAAATGCAAAAATTAGCTGGGCGTGGTGGCACACACCTATAACCCTAGCTACTCGGGAGGGTGGGAGAATCGCTTGAACCCAGAAGGCGGAGGTTGCAGCGAACTGAAATCGCATCACTATAACTCCAACCTGGGCAACACAGGGAGACTCCATGCAAAGAGAAAAATATATATATCAGAGAGCTCTGTCTCCACCAACTGAGGAAACAGCAAGATGACTGCCTTCTGCAAGCCAGGAAGAGCTGTCACCAGAAACTGAATTAGCTGGCACCTTAGTCTTGGACTTTGCAGCCTCCAGAGCTATGAGAATCAATGTCTGTGGTACAAGCCCCCAGAATTTTGTGATGGCAGCTCAAGCAGACTAAGACAGCTGGGTTATTCTCCAGGGAGAGCAGAGGGCAGCACTGGGAGAGAGGGCCAGGGCAAACACCTTGACTTTTAAAATTTTTCTTATAATTTATGAAAATTTCAAACACAAAGAAAATAATAATGTAGGATTCAGGTGGAGCTCACAATTATCTGCCTTGTGAGATTGTTTCCTTCCATAACCTGTAAATAAATGGCATTTTTTAAATTAAAATGCCATTTATTTACAGGTTAAAAGAATGAGTAATAATTGTAAAAGATCTCTCATTCTGCAAACTGAATAGGTAGGACTCCTTCTCTTCCCTGAGCTTCCCCAACACATCCCTTCTCCTAGCCTTGTTCTTCTGCTCCCCACCAGACTTGGGGGATACTGCTCCCCAGGGTAGCTCGGAGCCTGGGCCAGCACTGGCAGGTAAAACTGATGAATGAAGTGAGTGAATGAGCCCATCCCGGTATGCCCCTCCCATGGCCCCTCTGGACTCACAGCCTGAGTCTCGCACAGCCCTCCCTCACCTCAGTGGCCTTATTCCCCAGGTTGGTCGGCCTGCTCTGCCCTGGCTCTCCCCACGGCCTCTCCTCCATTGCCATCCCTTTTATCCCACAGCAGCAGCAGTAGGTTGTTTTCTGAGACGGAGTCTCACTCTGTCGCCCAGGCCGGAGTGCAGTGGCGAGATCTTGGTTCACTGCAACCTCCGCCTCCTTGGTTCAAGCAATTCTCCTCCCTCAGCCTCCCGAGCAGCTGGGACTACAGGCACCCGCCACCACACATGACGAATTTTTATGCTTCTAGTAGAAATGAGGTTTCACCATGTTGGCCAGGCTGGTCTCGAACTCCTGACCTCAGGTGATCCTCCCGCCTTGGCCTCCCAAAGTGCAGGGATTAGAGATGTGAGCCACCCCGCCGGGCCAGCTGCAGTTGGTCCCAACTGTTAGACATGACTCCATCTCTCACTAACGACTTGGCCTTAGGTAAGCCTCAGTCTCCGTATCAGTCAAACAGGAACCATAGCAGCATCTCCTTCAGAAGAAGGTGGTGAAGGTTCATTGCAGCGGCGCACAGAGCACTGTGCTGGTCATGGCAGGGCCGAGCGTTCAATGTGGCATCCCCATTACCCCTCCCAGAGCGGCTGTCCCTTCCCTGCAGCTCACCTTGGCAGCTGTGTCGGTTGGCAGACAGCTGCATGCCAGGCCCACACTCACACACATACCCGCCTTCCGTGTTCACACAGTGGCCCTCGCAAGAGGAGCTTACACATTCATCAATGTCTGGAAAGAGAGAAGGCAGGTGTGCTCACAGTGGTCCTCAAAGAGGAGCTTACACATTCATCAATGTCTGGGAAAGAAAGCATCCAGGTCAGGCGTGGTGGCTCAAGCCTATAAATCCCAGGACTTTGGGAGGCCGAGGCAGGCGGATCACCTGAGGTCAGGAGTTCAAGACCAGCCTGACCAACATGGTGAAACCCCATCTCTACTAAAAATACAAAATTAGCCGGGCCTGGTGGTGCATGCCTGTAATCCCAGCTACTCAGGAGGCTGAGGCAGGAGAATTGCTTGAACCTGGGAGGCAGAGTGCAGTGAGCCGAGATTGTACCATTAGACTCCAGCCTGGGCAACAAGAATGAAACTCCATCTCAAAAAGAAAGAAAGAAAGAAAGACACCCTTGCACCGCCTGCTCTGAGCGTGGCTGTGACTCAGGAACAAATCAACCTCACAAGGACCCTGAGCCCACATCAAGCCTGCCCTCAGCAGCGTGGAATCCCCACCTGCACCCCAGGAAGAGCAGACACCAGGAAGGTCACTGGCTGTGAGGAAACCACAAGAAGAATCCAAGGGACTGGGGCCCCCTTTAACCCATGAAGACCAGACGATGAGAGAAGACAGCTGAGACAGAACTGTTTCCAATGGCCCCGATGGCAGGGCAACCCCAAAGGGCCCTCAAAAGGACAGAGGGCAGTGGATAGGGAGGTTGGGTGTGGTGGCTCATGCCTGTAATCCCAACACTTTAGGAGGCGGAGGCAGGCGGCTCACCTGAGGTCAGGAGTTTGAGACCAGCCTGGACAACATGGTGAAACCCTGTCTCTACTAAAAATACAAAAATTAGCTGAGTGTGGTGGCACATGCCTGTAATTCCAGCTACTCGAGAGGCTCAGGCAGGAGAATGGCTTGAACCTTGGAGGCCAAGGTTGCAATGAGCTGAGATCATGCCACTGCACTCCAGCCTGGGTGATAGAGCAAGACTCAGTCTCAAAAAAGTAAAATAAAAATAAAATAATCAACAAAGTCATTCTTTTAAAGGTTCCTTAAGCACCAGCTGCGTGCAGCAGACCCAGAGCGGGGCTGTTGAGGACACAAATGTGACTAAGACACAGCGCTAACTCCAGATGTTCATGGACTGATAACACAGGAGCCAAGACACACGCCCAGGGGATGCCAGTGCCTGCTGCGGTGATATATGCCCCACTAGGGACAGATTGGCCCCAGCAGGCATGCCCTGGAATAGGCAGTGGTTAAGAGGACCAGAGTATCAGCGGAGAGCCTTCCCAGGTGGAGAAAGGGTCTGAGGTGCTTCCAGGCAGCAGCTGGGCTCCATGAGGGCTATACTGAGGCCCAGACTGGCTGAAGCTTCAGTTCCTTCCGAAGCAGCAGGAGACAGGGCTGAAGATGTGGATTAAGATGAGACTAAGGCTGGGTGAGGTAGTACACGAGGTCAGGAGATCGAGACCATTCTGGCCAACATGGTGAATCCCCATCTCTACTAAAAAGACAAAAATTAGCTAGGCGTGGTGGCACATGCCAATAATCCCAGCTACTCAGGAGGCTGAGGCAGGAGAATCGCTTGAACCAGGGAGGCGGAGGTTGCAGTGAGCCAAGATCGCGCCACTGCACTCCAGCTGGGCAACAGTGCCAGACTCCATCTCAAAAAAAAGAAAAAGATGAAACTAAGTTGCAGTGACTGGATCTAAGCAGGATCCAAGTAGTGCTTCAGGAAGGCGAGCCTAGTGAGATCTGAGGGGTGATGGGATCTGCCTGGCCTCCCTTCCCCACCAAAGATCCGTGGCAGCTTCTGAGGACCTTTGGGCGCAGCTCAGTCTACTCGTCTGCACTCGCTGCGTAGTGAGTCTCCCTGCTGAGTCCCCAAGCTCATGGGACACCTCTACTCTCCTTATCCCCTACTTAGCCTTCTACCCAGCATCTACTCACTCTTCCCAACAGCCGGACAGTCGAGACTATTCTCAGTGCCGCTAGGAAGCCCACCCTGACTAACTCCATTCCACTGGGATGTCTCGTGGCTACAGTCAGTGCCACCCTGTCCTGCAAGTGCTTTGACACTGTTCTCTGGCTTCTCCTTGGTTCTGTTTGCCTCTGCAATGAGAAGTATGTGCAGAAAATATCCCAAGGTGAAAGGCATTCAGGAGCAGATCAATGGCTTACATTGCTTCTCCTTTCTGGAGGATGAAGCTTGATGCTGCAACAAGCAACAAACTCCCAGACGCCTTTAGTGAGACCCTCCGACTCAACAGCGTCCTTCTGGGAAATCATCAGAGACGGTGACTCTGAAAAAGGAAGCCCCTTTTCTTTATGGCGGCATTATTTATAGTGGTGAGACACTGCAGACCTCTGAATAGTTATTTCAGTTACAGCAGTCACATATGTAACTGCTAAAAAAAAACATTTTTTTTTTTGTTTGAGACGGAGTCTTGCCCTGTCACCCAGGCTGGAGTGCAGTGGCACGATCTCGGCTCACTGCTACCTCCACCTCCTGGGTTCATGCAATTCTACCTCAGCCTCCTGAGTAGCTGGGATTACAGGCATGCACCGTCACACAAGCTAGCTTTTGTATTTTTAGTAGAGACAGAGTTTCACCATGTTGGCCAGGCTGGTCTCAAACTCATGAGCTCAAGTAATCCACCCGCCTCAGCCTCCCAGAGTGCTGGGGTTACAGGCATGAGCCACCAAGCCTCGCAAAAATAAAATAAAATAAAATATAAAATGTTGCAAGGAATTGTTAGTGATGTTTACAATATAAAATTAGATGGGAAAAATAATAACTACAGATAAGATATAATCCCAATTTTATAAAGCATACATATATGCATGCCTGACGTACGTACACACTCACAAACACATACACACCCAGGGAAAAGGGGGGAAAACAACTTCCTTTTGGTAACGAAGATCTCCAGGTGGAGACTTCCAGAGAATGTTTCTTTTCATCTTTCTCCTCTTACTTTCCAAACATTCCACAGTGAACTATCTCTTGCTTTTCTATTCAGGGGGATAAATATTATTTTTACAAAATTAAAACTTCAAAAAGGCTGTTGTCACTCAGGAAAGATTGACAAGAAACTGGTCACAGTGGCTGCTTCTGGGGAAGGTAACAGATTTTGTCTGTAGAAATCTTTTAAAAATCACAAACAGGCCGGGCGTGGTGGCTCACACCTGTAATCCCAAGATTTTGAGAGGCTGAGGCAGGTGGATCACTAGGTCAGGAGTTCAAGACCAGCCTGGCCAAGATGCTGAACTCCCTCTCTACTAAAAATATAAAAATTAGCCAAGTGCAGTGGTGGGCACCTGTAGTCCCAGCTACTTGGGAGGCTGAGGTAGGAGAATCGCTTGCACCCAGGCGGCAGAGGTTGCAGTCAGCCAAGACCATGCCACTGCACTCCAGCCTGGGCAACAAAGCAAGACTCTGCCTCAAAAAAAAAAAAAAAAAAATCACAAACAATACATTATCGAATTTAGCTTCCTTCATCTTTCAAATGTCATTTTCCCAAGGAGCCTCCCCTGGCCAACCCTCCCGATTCCGGGTGCCCTGCCCCTCTGTGGGCCCTGGCACCTTGCCCTTCCCAGTTAAGATCCCTATGACAATTGGGCTATTCTTGTCCCGTTACTTGTCACCCTTCCTCATATTCAGAACTCCCTAACAGGGGCTGGGTGAGGTGGCTCACGCCTGTAACCCCAGCACTTTGGGAGGCCGAGGTGGGTGGATTACCTGAGGTCAGGAGTTCGAGACTACCCTGGCCGCCACAGCAAAAGCCCATCTCTACTAAAAATAAAAAAATTAGTCAGGTATGGTGGCATGCGCCTATAATCCCAGAGGCTGAGGCAGGAAAATCGCTGGAACCCAGGAGTTGGAGGTTGCAGTGAGCCGTGATCCTGCCACTTCACTCCAGCCTGGGCAAAAGAGTGAAACTCCATCTCAAAAAAACAAACAAGAAAACCTCCCTAACAAGGGCCGACTGTGGCTCCCGTAACCCCAGTCCCTAGCTCGGTTCCTGCCCGTAAGAGGTGCTCAATACATATTTGTGAAATAACAGAAGTGACACATTTCTTTTGTTTTCGTGTCTCTCTGCCCACTCTCAAACATCACAGCCTATCTTAGCTCAGCTCAGCTCTTGCAATACACTGGAGACCATCCTGGCAGGAGGGGGAGGAGACAGAATTCCCACTCTCCCCCCCCCCCACCACTCCCAGGCGTCTCACCTGTACACCTGACGCCAACAGCTGTCTCTGTCATCAAGAAGCCCACGGGGCACACTCGGGCCACCTCCTGACAGCCGCCATGGTTGCAGGTAAGGTCACAGCCATACTCCCCACATGGTCCGGGACTTTCTAGAACAGTCATCGCAGCAGTGAGCATGCGCCCCGTGCAGTCCCAGCCACCCCCACCTCACCAGCGTGCTCCTGAAATCTGTTGGGAGGGTAGCTCTGAAGGCAAACAGGCCTGGGTTTAAATCCAGCTCTGCCATTTACCAGCTGTGTGGCCCTGGGCAAGGCAATTACTTCTGTGCCTCAGTTTCCTCATCTATAAAATGGGCACACAATGTCTACCTAAAAGAGTTGTCTGAAGATGAGATGCCAGGACACATCTCAGATGCCTTTTGCCCAGCACATAACCTCGATGCTGACTCATCTGTTCCCAGCAGCCACCACCCATCCCCAATTACCTGGGCAGGTGACCCCTTGCTCTCCATCCTGGCAGGAGCAGACGTTGGGAGCAATGCAGATGCCACTCCCACAACCAAAGGAGCAGAGGGCTGAGAGGAGAAACGCAGGTGAGAGACGAGGGACTGGGGCCCCCCGTCTGCCCCTTGGACCAGGTACACACACTGCTGGAGGAGAAGGCTCGGGGCCCAGGGACAAGCACTTACGCACGGTGCAGTGCCCACTACCCATAGAGGGCGCCCAGCCAGGGCAGCAGCCACTCCCGAACCCAGAGAAGCAGACGTGGGGGCCCAGCCGGTGTCTGCAAGAGAAGAGAAAGCACTTTCCTCATTCTATACTGGGGGAGACATTGCTCAACAGGAAAGTCTCCCAGCCAGACTGTAAGTCAATCAACAACCAGTTCTAGAGAACTGTCTGGAGGGACAATGGGAAGTTTCCAAAGAAAAATGACCCAGACAGTCTCTCCTGGAGGCAAGACAGAGACAAAAGTGTGAGATAACAGATTCTGGCCTCCTACAGACTGTCTGCCACATGAGCACACAGCAGAGTGGCCAGAAGAGGGGCCTCAGAGCTGAAGAAAGGCTGAGCAATGGACGAGGAGCCCCAAGGGTAGCTGCCTCAGGACCTTTGCACTTGCAGTTCTTGCTATCATAAAGGTTCTTATGGTCAGGTGTAGTGGCTCATACCTATAATCCCAGCACTTTGAGAAGCCAGGGCAGGCTAATCACTTTCAGCCCAGGAATTCGAGGCCAGCCTGGGCAACATGGTGAAACCTCGTCTCTACTAAAAACACAAAGAGGCCAGGCGTGGTGGCTCACACCTGTAATTCCAACACTTTGGGAGGTTGAGATGGGTGAATCACAAGGTCAGGAGTTCAAGACCAGCCTGGCCAACATGGTGAAACTCCGTCTCTACTGCCAGGTGTGGTGATGTGTGCCCGTAATCCCAGCTACTCAGGAGGCTGAGGCAGGACAATCGCTTGGACCTGGGAGGTGGAGGTTGCAGTGAGCCAAGATCCTGCCACTGCACTCCAGCATGGGTGACAGAGTGAGACTCTGTCTAAAAAAAAAAACAAAGAGCAAACAAACAAAAAAACACAAAGACTAGCTGGGCATGGTGACTCGCACACCTGTAGGCTCAGCTACTCAGAAAGCTGAGGTGGGGGGATGGCTTGAGCCCAGGAAATAGAGGCTGCAGTGAGCCACATTGGTGCCACTGCATTCCAGCCTAGATGACACAGCCAAACCGTCTCAAAAAAAAAAAAAAAAGGAGCCGGAAGGGAAAAGGAAAAAGAAAGATTCTTCCTCAGACACACACTGGGCTCCCTTTCTCCCTTCACCCAGGTCTCTGCCCACAGCACCCTCTCAGAGAGGCCTTCCTTGTCCACCATAACCTTGCTTCATTCTTCTCTATAACTTTTACTTCCGGGGACATGAGATGAGTTTTTAATTTATTAATTCATTGTCTCCCCTACAACTCCCTGATGACAAGGGTTTCTTATCTAGTCACCCCAGCACATAGAGTGATGCCTGGCATATAGTACGTGCTCAATAAATGGCTGCTGAGGGAGAAGCTGAGACGGGCACTGGCATAGGTGATATATCTGGGGTGGGTGTGGGCTCATCAGTGAGCTGCCCAATACTGGAGGCAGTGGGGAGTCTGTTCAACCAAGAATGAGGTCCAAAAAGGGTGGGAAACCAGATGCATCCAACTGGTTCTGGGTGCTGAGTGAGGCATGACCGTACAGCTATAAACAAGCTGCTGCCCCCACCTTCAAGGAACGTAGGGCAGACCAGGAGCCAGGTGACAACAGCATAGACTGACAAGTGCCACAATGGGAAGGGCTATGGAGCCCTGAAGAGTGTCAGGGGGTTTCCTGGAGGGGCAGCATCTAGGCTGAGGTGAGAGAGAAAACTTTGGGAGGCCAAGGCAGGCGGATCACTTGAAGTCAAGAGTTTAAGACCAGCCTGTCCAACATGGCAAAACCCCGTCTCCACTAAAAAAAAAAAAAAAAAAAAAAAAAAAATGGCCAGGTGTGGTGGCACATGCCTATAGTCCCATCTTCTTAAGAGGCTGAGGCATGAGAATCGCTTGAACCCAGAAGGCAGAGGCTGCAGTGAACCAAGATCGTACCACTGCACTCCAGCCTGGGTGACAGTACGATTCTATCTAAAAAAAAAAAAAAAAAAAAATGAGACAGTAAAAGAAGAGGAAGGAAGAGGGTGCTCCAGCAGGGGGAACAGCACAACTGCAGGCCTGGAGGGGGACAGAGAGGACTACTGCAGCCAGCTCCAGTTACGGACTGGGCAGAGGGTGATGAAATCCAGGCTGGTTTGAGCTTCGAATCCCACTGTAACAGAAAAGGGACAACAAACCCTTTCCCAACGGTGGTCCACCTGTGTTCAGAGCTGAGGGAAGATGACTCTGCCAGGCAGGCACTTTGTAGAGCACCCACTCTGCGCTGGGCACCGCACCAGGCACTGGGGACATGGGACAAGGCAAACTTATCGTGTTCTTGGGGAGAAGAATCTGTGCCAAATGTGACAAGTATTCCGGAAAGGGAAGCTCAGGGCGCCACGGCAGCACAGAAACGTCTGAGGAAAGCTGTCCCTGGGGACTTTTTCCCTCTCTGACATCATCACAGAAGAGGGGGGACCTCCTGCTGGCGGGAGCTGGCAGCGAAGTCTCACCCACCCCCTTGCTGGAGTGATTATGGCAGCAGTCTGAGAAGGAGGGAACCGGGCGAATGAGCGGAGCCTTGGGACTCTCAGAAAAGGACGGGCAGTGCCACCAAGGCGGCAGATAAAAGGGTGCCCAAGGGGGCTAGTGGAGTCAAACTCTGAAGTGGACAAGGGCCAAGCACCCGCCAGAGCGCCCCAAGGAGCCTCCTAGGGCTGGTTGTGACCGAGAGACAGGTGGCGGGACCCTGTGGAACGCCGCGGAGCTGGGGCCGTATCCGAGCAGGAACTGGCGATGGCTGTGGAACACACGTGCGAGCTGCAAGCCTGGCCCAGCCGCCCCCACTGCGCGCCCCCGGAGGATGTGGCCGAGGACCAGGCCGCCCGCTGACACGGTGTTCCCTTGCTCCGAGCATCTTGCACACAAGCACACGGCCCAGCAGCGACCGAGGGAAAAGCACGTGCGGAGGGCGGCATCCAACGCGAAAGACAGCGCAGTGCTCGAGCAGGCACCCCACCCCCACCTGCGCGCACGCACGGACAGAAAAAGAAAGGTGACCCAGAGACCCCAGCGGTTCCAAAGTCCACGACGTTCGTAGGGCCAGGACCCAGGGAAAACTCCCACCCCTAGGGCTGCCGGCGCGGCGGTGGAGGCCTGGCGCTGCCCAGGCAGAGTCACGGGCACGCTGAGGGGCAAGCCAGTCAGTCCGGAGAACAGAAGACACGTCCGGGGCTCCCCTCTCCAGGGGTCCGTGCTCCTGGGCACATTAGGAGTCACCCAGCGCCTGGACCTCCGTTCCCCTAGGTCCCAGCCGGGAGAGCCCCAGCCAGGTGTGCACGATGGGCACCCGCCGAGAGGCGCAAGTTGCTGTCTCTTTGGCCCGTCCCAGAGCTGCCCCCGCGCGGATAGCACCCCGGAGGTAGCCCGGACCCGCAGCTGCCTGCGGCTCCTGGGCGCCCCTCCACGCCTTTCGGCTGCACACCGGTAGCGCTCCCGAGGGGTGAGGGCGACGGGAGGGTAAAAGCTCGGGGCACTTACCTCTCGGCCGCGAAGTGCCCGGGTGGCTTCCTCCCAGTGTAGCCTCGGGCCGGGGGCCCCGGCAGCAGGAGCGCGACACAGGCGGCCCGAAGGAGCAGTCTGGCCCACATCATCGGCGGCGGCGGTTCCCCCGGGCTGGGCTCGGCTCCGGCGCCGCGTGCCGAGGAGAGGGCGGCAGGCCCTCGCCCCTCCTCCTGGTGCCGCAGGGAGCTAACCAACGATCCCCGAACTGGCACGCGGAGCTAAGCAGGGGGGCTGAGGCCGCGAAGAGGAGGGGCCGGGGGCCGCGAGGGGACGCGGCGGACGGCTGTGGGGAGGGTCTCCGGCACCTCCAGGCGAAACACACAAAGGCAATGCCGCTCGCCCGCTGTGCCTCTCCGCGAGGCACCGAGTCCCGGGCGGGGGCAAAGATCAGGGACCCCTAGAGGCGGGGTTTCGCGCTTGGCTCACACCCCCTGCCCGGGTTTGGGAGTCGGCTTCCTGCTAAGCGCTGACTGAGAGCGTCTGACCGAGGCCCCAGGAGGAAACAGATTTCGAGAACAAGGCTAGCGCCAAAGGCTGCGCGCCCAGGGCATGGCCCCTCTCGGTGGGACCCGCCTTGTTGTCAGGAGGTGGGAACCGTGGAAATCCGAACCCAGGACGCCCGGTCGCTGCGCCACTGGGCAGTTCCAGGCCTGCCCCCGGGCTGCCAGCAGGTCTCACCCCAACGCCGAGTGCGTTGATCTGTGTCCAACCGCTCCCTGGCCAGGGGCACTAGCTGCTCTTGAAGCCCGGGGCTCCTTTGGGCACCCATGGGGCAGATGGCCGGCCTCCCGGCTGCTGGTGGCGAAGCGAGGGAGCAGCTGGCGCCATTGGCAGTGGAGAGGCAGAAACAGATCTGGAAAGCTCCTCTTTTCCCCTTCTGCAGCTGCCCCAGGCTGCAGTCAGACTAGAGGGCTGCGGAGGGATTTAGGCAAGGAAGGGGCGCCTGAAGGGGCGCGTGGAAATCAGAATGATCCCGCTGGGAGAAAACTGAAAGGATAACTGATTTTACCTTCTGCTCTGTGCAGTAATCTTTCCCTTAACCACCCACAATTAGCCAAGATTTTGCATAAATACTTCCAGGGGTAAGAAACTACCTGTTAAGAAGTGGTCCGATCCAGTTTTGAACCACATTTCTTTGAAAGTGCCTTCACTTCCCAGCGGAACAATCCCAGTTCCTTTGGTTCTGCCACTACCTTTGACCTCCTGCTTCCTCAGCCTGTTACTGAGCTGCTTAAATTGGTGGCCACATATGGACATGGAGTACCAGGGGTGGCCTGGACTCATGCCTCCTTCCTGCAAACACTGTACTTTCACTAATGCACTCTAATATTACTTTTTTGTCAACCTAATGATGTTGTTAATGATGACACACTGAGTAGGCAATAAAGAAAAACCGCAGGCATTTTTTGTTGTGCCTTTATGTTATTTAAACACAAGCAGCCAAGTGGGTCTTCCTACCTGAAGCTGTGTGGCTACATTTTGGCAGACATTCACCTTGAGGCCGTATTTCGCCTTGTTAGTTTTGGCCCATTTTTTAATCCACTCTGTAGGTTCCAGCCCTGCAGGGTCCCATGAGTCCCTCTCTGCAGGTGTGGAGATGAGAAACTGCGGAGATAAAAGACACAAGACACAGAGACGAGAAAAGAGAGTTTGGGCCCAGGGGTCCACTGTTACCAAATCACAGAAACCAGCAGTGGCCCGAGCGTCTAGATGCCCTGACTTTTATTGAGTACAAAGCAGGGGGCATGGTAGGTAGGATGAGGTAATGGTGGCCAGTGATAGGGTCAAGTAAATCACATGCCTTGGAGACAGGGGCCCAAGACTTTGAAGAAGCCAAGGCAAGGAGAAAACCTAAGGCGTCAGCACTTTTCTCATCCTTGTCAAGAAAGAACAAGGTCACTAAGATTTATGTTACTATTACTAATTCTTATCTTCTAAGAAAAAGAGGAACCAGGTGCAGAAGCAGAACTTGAAAGTAGACATGGAACGTGACCGCTGAAGCACAGCACCACATAGAGACAATTAAGTCCCCGGATGTCTGTGGGTGTCCCTGACAGCCGTCAGGCTTACTACACTTGGAAGAGTGGAGTTTTCTCCTCACTCCCCAGAGGAAGGAGACGTCTCGGCCATCTTGGACATTTCCTTCCCTAGCTGGCTAAACAGCAGGCGCTTTCACAGCGCTGACACTGTCACACAACCAAGGTGTCCTCCAGCAGTCCTTATGCGGGTGTGACAGATGACTTAGAGTATCTTGCCTTAGGGTCACCTCTTTTCCAATGCCACTTCAGTCTTATACTTCTTACCCTGAGACTTATTAGTAAGATTAAAGATCGTATGATTATATAGATGTATATATTTATGATTACATATGAATAGCTATATGATTATGATTTTATATATATAGGAATAACGATGTAACTATATCTCTAATGCTGAGGCTTCAGACCCTTGCCCTGGCTCTTGCGGGGTTTACCTCCCACACTAGTCAACATATTCTCAACAAGTAGGTTGCCAAAATATTCTGTAACATAAGATGAACATGACTTCCGTCATATCCATTGTGAGTCCCAAGGACCCTCAGAATCCTACGACATATTTCTCTCTTGCCCCAAACATCTGAAGGTTGCACTTTCCCTGTCCACCACCACTAAACCACTGATGTCAAATAGGTGCTCTTTCTTCCTGACCCTAGGGCAGCTACCCAAAATTTTCAACAGGTGTACGCGGGACAAGTGTCCACATGGCTGTCATATTTCATGCCATCTTCTCACATACTCCAGCATACCTCAGCCACCTCTGTTCTTAGCTACATTATGGAGGCCCACCCGCTCCACCTTACCCTATAAAACTGACTCTCCAGCAGAGTTTGCTTCATATTGGCCAATGAGCAGCTGGAAGAGCCAAGATCAACTTTGTGCTTGAAGAAATCCTGTATCTACCCAACAGAATTCAGGATACTTAGTACATATATTCCAATTCCCATTAGTGAATCTCCAAACGTCTACACTGCCCTTAGCATTTCTTTGATTTCCCCATAAAACTTCTGTGACCTTATGGCATTCGCCTTTCGCCTATCAACATTTGCTCCTTTAGTTTGGTTTGGTTTTTGTTTTTCTTGTCTTTCTGTTTGACCCTGAGGCTTCTCAGTTTGGACACGGAGTCTCTAACTTCATGTTCAAGGACTAGTTCAGGCATACCCCTTGATTGCAGTTTCTGTGTTTCTTCCCCACTTCTGTGGCTTGTGGTTTCTCAGTAACAACAGGGACCCTCCACCAAGGGTGGAGGATCCAAGTTGTTGGCTGCAGAATGACAGCCTCTGGCTTGTGATCCCCCTAAATGGTCGTGTGATGAGTCAGTGTTTCTATTATTCTCCCAAAGATCCCTTCCTGCAGAGACCTGGAATGATGCTAGCTCATCAGCACCTACAAGGAATGAAGCTGTTGCAGCTGGCTACAGCCACGCTCCAAAGACCTTTCACCCCCCGAGAGGTGATTAATGGTTTTTAAGAGGGGATGTGGGAATATGACAACAGAATATCAGTTTCCAAAGTTGGAATTCAACCCCAAGTGAATATACACAAGAGTGTACAAAACAAAAAACAGCAAAAGATAGAAAGGACTCCACAAGCTTCCAAATTCAAGACCGAAGTCTCAACAGCAGGTCTCAGCCGCTAGTCAGGCCACTAAAGGGCACCAGAATGAGAATCCCAACATATTCTGTCTTTCTGATCATGACATCTTACAGCTGGTGCTCCCATCTAGGATTAAATTTTTTAAGTAATCACAATCTGGAGACTGTTGCTTGCCTGCCTCATTAAAGCTGGCCTCTGCCAGGCGGGCAGGTCTTTTCAAATTCAAACCGACTTCTAGAATTCAAATCAGTGTTGGGTTTCCAGTTCAAACTGTGGTTTTTGAGATGCTGATTATTTTTTAAGACTCTTATCCTCCACCCCCAGACCTCTCAGAAGAGTAAAGTGGGAAAAAAGGGTAATAAAACATTCTTCAGGGAAGGAAACTTCCTCTAGAAGACCCTCAAATCAGGGATGCTTCTTTGCTCTTTTTAAGCTAGAATCTCTCAAAACCACAATTTGAACTTGTAACCACAATTTTCCTGACACTCTATCAAAGGCTGGTCTTAAAGGAGCCACCAATATGCCTAGGATCGACCCTACTCCACCCTGGGGACAGAGCAGCCTTTCTTCCCACTGGATCACTAGGAGAAATGTGGGCCCAGACACTGGCCCACCAAGCTGAAAGACAGGCTTTGTTTGCCAGACAGAAGACTGAACTCTGTGTGTGCCCTACTCTTGCTGTATTCTCAAACCAAAACCACCAGTCACTTGATTAGATCAGAGGAAATGAGGGCATGTGGCGAAAAGCAGCTGGGAGATCCATGAGCTACTAGGTGACCTGGGGGCTAGGTGACTGGATACTGCACACAGAGCTGGCTATAAAACCAGGAAAGGCCGCCCAGGCAACCCCCAGGCCCAGCAGGTTACCGGCAGAAGCAACTAAGAATTAAATGGCGTCACGGGCAACCAAAAAGACCAGTGAATTTCTAAACTCTGCCCATCATCCTTGGGATCCCATCAAAAACAATCACATGATCAAGAAGAGGTACAGATATCTTCACTTTCACTATTTGAGTTCTAACAGCAAGGGCAAGTGAATGCAACACCTACTATAAAGGGAAGGATACTGCCTAAATTCGCAGTAAATTAGGAATAGTATACCTGGGGTGCTGGATAGCTGGGCTGGGGAAATTAAAAACAAAACAAATGTACTTTTCTTCTTAGATTCTACTTTATTTAGTAAAACTCAGAAACTAACAATTCACATCCTCCCACCTCCTTCTTTCCGAAGAAGGCAGTCTGCAGAGACAAAAGGGCTGTGGCATGGGGATCATCCACCATCTCCAGGTTTTATACACGGGCTGCCATGACCTGGCAGCCAGGCCTCTAGGGCTGATGCTCTCAGAGGAAACAGAAGAAAAGTAAAAGGAAGGTCTCACACTTTATAAACAATGAAACCCTCCCAATCCTCTTCCCCACTACCCACAACTCCCTACAACGCCAATCTAAATAAAAGATAGAGGACAATGCGTGTGAGATATACACACACACACACACACAAGCACACACACACACATAACCACACACACACAGCTTCCTTTCAGCCAAAGAACTGCAAAATCCCTCCCTGGAAGGAGGACAACTGGCAACACCAATGAAGGCTTGGTGGTCCAAGGTGATGGCTGGAATTATGTGAGACTGGTAAAAATCCAGGGAGAAAATGTTTCGCCTTCAGCTCATTCCAGGTCTCTATGAAGCCTGCCCCACTTCCACGTAGGGGAACTGTGGCTTTGGGGGCAGGTGACTTGGGGAAAGGCCTCCTATGGCCAAGAAGACGATGGTGGAGAAGAGGGTGAGGGCAGCAGGGCAAAGCCTTTGAGGAGGGTCAGAAAAGGGGCCCCCTGCCCTTGGCTAATGGATCCGAGTTAGCTCCTCCACAACCTTGATGAGGTCGTCTGCAGTGGCCTCTCGCTTCATACCGCTGCCATCGTCATACTGCAATGAGAAGATGGGTGTGGCTGTGAGGACCAAGAGGGTGTTCTCCAGAAGCTGGGGAGGGGGATGCCTCCAGTGAAGGAGGCACAAGGCTCCACCACTGTCACAGGAAAGGAAGGACTCACCAGAAACCCACACCTCCCCCTGGATGACACAGGTCAGCAAGGACACTACCTGGTCTATTTTTCCCTCTTTAAGGATGCTCCCCAGAGACACCATTTCCAGTGAGCAATATCCCTGACTCCAGAATCGTAGCATTTCTTCTCCCTGCGGGATATCCTGACCCTGCCTCCCACCTTTGGGTCTCGCCAGAGATCCCAAATGTGTCTTCATTGCTCAAGGACAGGATTAACATGGGTAGATTTCCTAGCACAGAGTCTGGTACCTAGTGGGTACCCATGAGCCACAACCACAAACATCTCCTTCCCCTCAGACCCCACCTTCCATCTGGTAAGGATTACAGAGGGCCCCTGGCACCTTGAAACTTAGAAAGAGGGGTACCCAGGGACAGTCTCCTGACACACCTCAACCTACAAGACTTGACTGGGCCCACCTGTAAGTTTGCCACCACCTCCTGCATCTTGGGGCGGCTGATATCCAGGAAACTCTCAATCAAGTCACCATCGATGAAGCCTGTGGCTGGTTCTGTCTTCCGCTCGGTATGAAAGGATCTCCAGGTGGACATATGAGTTAAGGAACACGTGCTCATCAGGAAACACCCTCCTCAGTCATCCCCACCTCTGAATAAGATCGCAATCCAGAGCAATCATCAGGATTAGAAAGGAAACAACTTTCCTTTGCCTTGTTTTTTGGACATTTTTGGAATTGAAAGAAATGTAAAAATATTACCTAATCTAACTGGTTCTCAACTGGGGTGATGTTCAAAATAGTTTTTGAAAGTACAGATCAGATTCTATGAATGTGAAGCCTGTACATGTATGGAAGTTCTTTTAAAGCACTCTAGGCGAAGCTGATGCACAAGAACCACTCATCTAAGTCTAGCCTCAAAGCTCCACAGAGGGGCCAGTGTGGTGGTGGCTCACGTCTGTGATCCCAGCACTTTGGGAGATTGAGGCAAGAGGATTGTTTGAGTCCTGAAGTTCAAGACCAAACCTGGGCAACATAGTGAAATTCTGTTTCTTAAAAAAAAAAAAAAAAAATTAATTAGCCAGCTGAGGTGGCATGTGCCAAAGTCCCAGCTACTCAGGAGGCTAAGGTGGGAGAATCACTTGAGTCCAGAATGTCAAGGCTGCAGTGAGCCATGATCCTATTACTGCATTTTAGTCTGGGCGACAGAGCAAGACCCTATCTCAAAAAAAAAAAAAAAAAAAAAAAAAAAAAAAAAAAAAAAAAGGTGAAGAAAAGCAGCAGCTCCATAAATAAATAAACTGAGACTCGGTGAGACAGGACTGTCAAGTCTTGCTAGTCAGCCAAAAAACAGAAATCACCCCATCAGCCCTCCTTGGCTACCAGAGTCACAGGCAGGAGCTCCTCCCACCTCCAGCAGGGGCGGGGAGGGCCCTTTATATCTCTTTACTAAACAAATTTCCAATAGCACTTGGGTTCTGAGGGTCTCAGGGTGGTTGACTCTTGAGCTTCGGCATTTTCCACTTCTTCACCTTTCACCTTCTTTCACCTTCTTCTGGTAGTCTCTCTAGTCTCAGACACTGCTGCCCTCAACAAGATCCCTGAAAGGATGTGCGCCTGTTTTGTAATCTAAACTTACATTTGGTGTTCTACAGCAAGAAGGCCAGAGGTGGACACATTTCAGGAATACAAATGTACATTTCCAAGATGGACCAGCAAAAGCTGGGTGATAAAGTACTTTCTTTGGGAGTCAGTATACTATTCTCTCTATTGTGTATGTTTGAAATTTTCCACGTGAAAAAGTCAAAAACAAAACAAAACAAAAAATCTATTCTGTATAGGAACCTAACCCAGACACATTAACAGCTTCCGGGTAATGTGACTACGTGTGCCACATATGCCAGGATGTGCTTTCAAGCAAGCAGATGGCTCTGAAAAGGATATAAGGAGTGCTCAATCTTGCCCACACTTTTGATGACTTTATTGAGTCGATTCTGCATATCCAACAGGAGGTTGTACCAGCTCTCTGACAGTGAGGTAACCAGCCCTGAAGAAGTGAAGGAGGCAGTGGGCTGCAGAGAGTTCAACCCCACAGCATGCATCCTCTACATAAAGGGCAGCCCAGGTGAGCAGCATGGGGAGGGCTAATGTACTGCAGCCTCCTCTACTAAATGCCTAGGTCTTGTCCAGTTGCTTTCCCCAGTCCCTCAGAATGGTGGTTTCAGGAAGGAGGCCTGTGTGGGGGTGTGCCCTGCAGGGGTTGACCTTACCTATCATGCCGTTGACCGTGCCGAAGAGCACCGAGCCTTGTGTGGGGGTAGAAGTCTCACCCAGATTCTGCATTACCAGAGAGCCATGGCAAAAGACATTGACAAACTCGCCCAGGTGGAAAAGACCAACCTCCTGGAGGTGCTGCCGCTCCTCGTCAGTGGTGGCAGCGCTGAAAAGCGGTGAGAAAGTCACTTCCTAAACCTCCTGTTTCCACACAGGCCCTGAGACAGGACCATGTGCAGTGGACACAGTGCTGAACTTCCCTGGGAGCTGACATACTCCACAGTAGGGAAGCCAGTCTAAAGAGGTGGATTTCTGTGACCTTTTATTCTCTCATGAGCAAAGTTCTGTCTCTGTAAAGAGAACCACCTGAATCTGACATAGAACCCAATGCTTGCATCCACCGGAGACCCAAGAGCTCCCATCTCTCCCCACCACTCCCAGAGCTGGCCACTACTCACCTGTCCTTTTGACACACAAACAAGTTAAAGGCATTTTCGGCCCCCAGAAAATTGTCATCATCCAAGATTTCCACAGCACTCATCCAGTTGGGATTGAAGTCTCGAGCAATCTTAAAACAGACAAGGTGAAACAAGAAAACACAATCAGCAGTTTGTGTGGAATTCAGTTCTGGGACTTGTGTTTCCTTTATTCAGGAGCAAGTCCCCACCCTGCAGAAGATGTAGCCCTGTGTTTAACAAGTGTCACCCAGAGGGATTCTCCCTTGACCTCTCTGCCAAGGTAGCCCTTTTGGTTGCCAATTGCCCCAGAGATGGAGCCTACTCAGAGTTTGAGTTGGGAGTCTCTAAAAATACTTCATCAATGTAGAATGTCTGTTCCAGGGAAAACATTTCTGCCCCTCATACTGGGCTGGATTATCTTTTCCCACCAGAGACACTTGCAGGAGCTGTGGCTCAAGCAAGAAGTCTGCTAGCATTCCGTCCCCACCATCACCTCTTCAAAGTTTCCTTCCATGGGCTTATAGGCAAGCAGCAGCACTGAGCGCATGAGGTCGCCCACCAGGATGAAGTCGCCCTTGGTCTTCAGGTAGAGCGCCATGATGTTGTTGTAGTGGTTGCACTCAGTGCGCAGCTCCTTCTCTGTTGTCCACTCATAGAGCCGCACCTGGGAAAGGCATATTGTCTCTCTCAGCCAAAGGGGCCAGAGCTCTCTCAGAATGACTGCCCCCCAACTCCTCCATCCTCCATCTGCAGCACCACTTCTCAAAGTGTAATGCGGGAACAGAAATGGTTTTATGAGGTACTGGAGTGAACATTTATTATTTTGCTATTATTTATGAAATATGAAAACACAATGAACACACCAAACTAGGAATACAAAACTTCCGAAGTTTTCCTTTACATAAAAAAAATGAGTCGACGTAAAGGAAACAGTAACGTGGGTATAATACTATAGATCTTCTTGTGACTTCTGCAGTTTGGTAACTGACCTGCAGAAGTGTCTGTGGAAAGAAATCAGTCTCGAATTTCCTGATCAAAAAGAAGTAAGATCACCTCCCAACAAACCACCTTTTCTGAACCCTTCTCAAAACTCATACCGGGCCAGACGTGGTGGCTCACACCTGTAATCCTAGCATTTTGGGATGCTGAAAGGGGTGGATCACTGAGGTCAGGAGTTCAAGACCAGCTTGGCCAATGTGGTGAAACCTTGTTTCTACTAAAAATACAAAAATTAGCCAGGCAGTGATGGCATGCACCTATAATCCCAGCTACTTGGGAGGCTAAGGTTGCAGTAAGCTGAGATCGCACAACTGCACTCCAGCCTAGGCAACAGAGTGAGACCCTGCCTCCAAAAAACAAAACAAAAAAAACCTCATACCTTTCTCTGATGTGAACCCAATGAGTAGAGAAAACGAACAGAAGTCCAATAGAGGCTGGGTGTGGTAGCTCACGCCTGTTATCCCAACACTTTGGTAGGTCAAGGCAGGTGGATCACTGGAGGCCAGGAGCTCCAGACCAGCCTGACCAACATGGCAAAACCCCATCTCTACTAAAAATACAAAAATTAGCCAGGTTTGGTGGCCCATACTTGTAATCCCAGCTACTCAGGAGGCTGAGGCACAAGAATTTCAAGAACCTAGGAGGCAAAAGTTACAGTGAACCAAGATCATGCCACTGCATCCCAGCCTGGGTGACACAATGAGGCTCTGTCTCAAAAAAAGAAAAGAAAAGCCCAACAGAAACACTGTCAAATAACTAAAGGAACCTAAAGAACCTGATTCTGTGGCCACCCTCTAACAAGCCCCAGGAGGGAAAAAGAAACTCTGCTTTCTTCTGTCTCCAGCATAGCGCTTTCAATTACAACCACATCTCCAAAAGAATGAAGATGCTGCTGGGCGAGGTGGCGTGAGGCTCACGCCTGTAATCCCAACACTTTGGGAGGCCAAGGCAGGTGGATCACCTGAGGTCAGGAGTTCGAAACCAGCCTTGACCAACATGGCAAAACCCCGTCTCCATAAAAACACAAAAATTAGCCGGGCGCAGTGGCTCAAGCCTGTAATCCCAGCTACTCAGGAGGTTGAGGCAGGAGAATTGCCTGAACCCAGGAGGCGGAGATTGCGGTGAGCTGAGATCACGCCATTGCACTCCAGCCTGGGTAACAAGAGTGAAACTCCGTCTCAAAAAAAAAATAATAATAATAAAATAAAAAAACACAAAAATTAGCTGGGCATCATGGCATCCTCCTGTAATCCCAGCTACTAGAAAGACTAAGGCAGGGGAATCGCTTGAACCCGGGAGGTGGAGGTTGAAGTTAGCTGAGATTACATCACTGCATTCCAGCCTGAGCAACAAGAGCAAAACTCCAACTCAAAAAAAAAAAAAAAAAAAAAAAGAATGAAGGTGCTTTATTATCAGTAGACAAATGGAGAGATACTTGGCACGGCCCAGAGCTAAAGAAGACAAACTTAACCTGTCTGAGCTGATAAGCCTTCCCTGGTAGATCCTTCAGGATCCAGATAATCCCCATGGCCTCTGCATAGCTAGAACTCCTGGGCAGAACATATTAATTAAGCCACGATTTCTCAAAATGCGTCCAAAGAACCCTAGCTACACAGGAATATATTCCAAAAGCCATTTGTAGTCATTACAATGTTTGGCCGGGTACAGTGACTCACGCCTGTAATCCCAGCACTTTGGGAGGCCAAGGCAGGTGGATCATCTGGGGTCAGGAGTTTAAGACCAGCCTGACCAACATGAGATTGGCTGGGCATATGGCACATGCCTGTAATCCCAGCTACTCAGAGGGCTGAGGCAGGAGAATCGCTTGAACCAGGGAGTCAGAGGTTGCAGTGAGCCAAGATGGAGCCACTGCACTCCAGCCTGACCACAGAGCCAAGACTCTGTCTCAAAAAGAAAAAAAACAGGCTGGGCATGGTGGCTCTCACCTGTAATCCCAGCACTTTGGGAGGCCGAGGTAGGCGAATCATGAGGTCAGGAGTTGGAGACCAGCCTGGTCAACATGGTAAAACCCCATCTCTACTAAAAATGCAAAAAATTAGCTGGGCATGATGGCGGACGCCTGTAATCTCAGCTACTCAGGAGGCTGAGGCAGGAAAATCACTTGAACCCGGGAGGCGGAGGATGCAGTGCACCAAGATCGCACTACTGCACTCCAGCCCAAAAAGAAAAGAAAAAAATAAATAATTACAATGGTTACCACACCTCTATCACAGGGTAAAAGGTACCTCCAGAGTACCCCATCTTCAGGTAAGCCCACCTTGCTGGGCCTCCACACCAGAAGGAGTGCCTCAGAGCTTCACATGTTCCACTCTGTCTCCATGCTCTCAACCTTCCCGTCACCTTGGAGAGAGTCAAGCCCAAGGCCAGACACCACTAAAAGCTCAAGACTCCAATTCTCTTCCCAAAAGCTTATAGACTTCCACTGTCCAATACAGTAGTCACTAGCCACACCTGGCTGTGAAACACTTGAAATGTGCCTAGTCAAAGTTGAGATGTGTTCTGAGTGTAAAATATACAACAAATATCAGTAAGAAAAAATGTAAAACATCTTAATAATGTTTTTTATACTGATTACATGTGGAAATGCTAATACTTTAGATATTAAAAAAAAAAACCTTATTCATCTCACCTGCTCCTTTTTGCATGTGTGGCTACTAGAAATTTAGAATGACATACATCACTCATATTTCTATTGGCCAGCAACACAATAGATATGTCCTTACCTGACATCAAATGCTACCCTCCACCCTCCTGATCCCTGTGCCTACTCACTGCACCCTCTGGAACACAGTCATTAATCATGGGCAGCCTCTTCTCTGGGCAAACCCTTCACCTTCTCATTCTAACTGACATCCGTAGCTCTTTCATAAGGGTCCTGTGGCTCTCTTGTCTGTTTTCTCTTCCACTGTCTCTCCTAGCACTGGAACAGGAGAGAGCAGTCTCCCACACTCCTCCTCTGCTCTTTCAGACTTGCCACTCCCTCCCCCAAAACACCACAGTTTTGAAGCTCACACCACCAGGCCACACAACCACCATCATCCATCAAAGCAGTCACCTGAATTCCCATCCCACCCATCACACTCTCCCACATGACCTCTTGTAAGTCTTGGTGACTACAATACTCACGGAAAAGGTCCTTTTAGGACCCTCACCTCTTAGCTTTTCTGACCCCTTCTTTCCCACTTACTTTGTCCATTCTTATGACCATCTGTTAAAGGCTGGCATTACAAGTAACTGCACTCTTCCTGAATCTCACGTCCTCTGCTCTGCCTCTTCTCAGGTGTCCAGAGTCCACCGCCATAATCACATAATCACTGTCTTGCAGATTCTCAATGCCCTGACCCTTCTCCCCTTTCTCATGCTCACCCAACAAAACTTGACTTGGATTAAATTTTCATCTTCCGCTACCGGTAAGGAAAACCAACTAACAGGATGACTGTTGTTTTAAATTCAAGACTACTAACTGAAAGGGGGTTCTTAAATCACTCAGGAATCATGCGTTTTCCTATTCCACTCAGGCTTTTGGTCCTAAAACAATGAATTCATCCTTTTTCCACTCTACTCAAATTGCCAATATCTTCTTCCCATCTTCTCTCTCAGAAATTTCACAGAAAACAGGGATACAGCCAAAATGGCATTTCCATGAACTTTCACGTCTGTTCCCTTCTCTGCCACTGGGAGATCCCACCTCCTTTCTACCTGGCCAAGAACAATGGCTCTCCAAGCAATTCTTATATTTTTTAATTTTTTTTTTTTTTTGAGACAGCGTTTCGCTCTTCTTACCCAGGCTGGAGTGCAATGGTGCGATCTCGGCTCACCGCAACCTCCACCTCCTGGGTTCAGGCAATTCTCATGCCTCAACCTCCTGAGTAGCTGGGATTACAGGCACGCACCACCATGCCCAGCTAATTTTTTGTATTTTTAGTAGAGGCGGGGTTTCACCATGTTGACCAGGATGGTCTCGATCTCTTGACCTCGTGATCCACCCGCCTCGGCCTCCCAAAGTGCTGGGATTACAGGCGTGAGCCACCGCACCTGGCAGCAATTCTCTTTTTAACATCAGTCCCATGAGCACAGAAAACATGCAGCAGTATTTCCCAGCTTGAAAAATTAAAAAGAGAAAATCCTTATCCTGCAATTTCACTGTACCCATCATTCTCTCCTTTACTACAAAACTCCCTGAGGGGTTTTCTGTACCAGCTTCCTTTCCTCCTAGTCTCAGTTGAGCCAACTGCAATCAGGTTTCCAGCCCCATCACTCAACCAAGAGCTCTGATCAAGTTTACCACCGACTTCCATGTTACTAAAACCAATGACCAAGTGTTTATGTTACCTGACCTACTGGCAACACTTACAGTTTACCAATTCCCTCCTGCTTCAAATACTTTTTCTCTATGAATTCCAAAACACTACTTTCTCAGTTCTCCTCCTACTTCACAAGTCACCCTTTTTGTTTGGCTGGATCTTCACCCTATCTTTGAAATGCTGGACAGCTCCAGGGCTGTCTTCAAATCCCTTCTCCATGGGCTCTCAGCAGATGGGTGGTCCTAGGTGAGGTCACCCAGATTTTTAGCTTTAACTGCCATGCTAGCATCTCCAGCCAATCTCTTCCCTGGATTCTATAACTCTCTCATTGTTACCTAGTGAACATCTCTACTTAGATAACTACTGAAACTGAGTATATCCAGAACAAACCTCTGGTTTCTACTCCAAACCTGCTGCACCCATTATCTCTCCCATCAGTAAATGGCAAAGCCAAACCCCCTGAGCTTTTATTCCTCTGTCTCTCACATCTCATCTTCAATCTATCACCAAAGTCCTTCAATCCTACCCTCATAATGTAAGCAAAATATGACTACTCTTCTTCCTCTCCTCTATCACTGCCTGGTCCCAGCAACCACCCACTGCACCTGGGTTACTAAGAGCCTCCCCTAACTGACTCAAACCCTTGCTCAAACCTTCCAGAGGTTTCCATCATGCTCTACATAAAACCCTGACATGGCCTACCAGGCTCTGAACATTCTGGCCCCTGGCTGCCCACTGGACTCGACTCCCACCAGACCATCAGCTCAGTCCCTACAGACATCAGGTCTACCCACTCTCACCTCTGGCCTCCCACCCATTGCATTTGTCTTCCCCAAGCACAGGTAGGGTTCTTACCTCCCTTCATTTTGGAATATGCCTAAATGCCACTGTGTATCCACATGACCCTCCTGACCATGTGATATGAAATAGCAAACTCTACTTCTATGTTCTTCCTGGCATTCCTCCAGCCTTGTGCCCCTTTTATTTCTCACCACTTCACATACTATGTACTTTATTTGCTCATAAACTCCAAAAGGGCAGCTCACTGTCCATTTTGTTTACTGCTATCTCCCAACTACCCCCAAAAAATCAAGTTGTACATTTTCGATATACAAAATTTTTGTCAATTATACCTCAATAAAGACGGGAAAAAAAACTTTTTAGCAAGGGAGGAGGTAGGGTCATGGCAGAAACAGTGGAATATTTCAAAGGACTATCTTTCAGGGATGTACTTAGGATATTCTGATTTGGCTTTCTTTCTCTTGGCATGGAACACCCTACGTGCAGGGCCCAGAGCTCTGATTTGTTTCTCAAGTCCCACAGCACTCAGGATCTGAAACACATGGGGTTCCATGTAACCTTGTCCAATGCCTGGTTCAACCTGTTTCCCAGATTCCCAACTTAGAGCTCTATCCTCCACACCCACTACTTTGTTACCCTCAAAATCTGACGAACACGCGGTCCCAGACATGAAAGAGGTTGACACATTCTGCAAACAATGATGGGCAGCCTAAAGTAAGTACCAAGTGGTCTAGGCCTCACCGTGCTATTGATGCTGGCTAACAGCTTCCCGTTAAATTCCACCATAGAGTACACGGCCCCCTTCACTTCCTTTTCAGCCACAGTCTGTAGTTTTCCTGGGGGCAGAAAGATATGCTTGAGTCTCTTATCTATGAGCCCATACTTTACCTCGTCAAAAGAATCCTCTGGTTGCCCCTCTGGTACTAATTCCTGCCCCCTAAAACTACTCATCTAAAAAAAAAATCAGACTCAGTATCTAAGTGGGGTTAACCACCACCTAAAGTATGAGCCCTAAGATAATGTGCAGAGAAATCCAGTTGGTATCTAGGATCTACCCCTCATCTTGAAACTCTAGATCTGTCTCTCAAGATGGAAACCAAATCCCATTTCAGCCGTCTGATCTGAGATTTCCAGGCTCATAGTCTTTAAAGCCATCTTGAGTGGGAGGAATGAGAAAAGATATTAAAAAGTAAACACAGTGCTGAAGCTGGAAAGAGCACCTAAATGCCTGAGCAACCAAGTGGAAAACAAATCTAGGATTCTTAATTTTCATGCCTGTTGTCACTAGATCCCCTTACCCAGCGTTCACTTCTCCCATCCCTCCTTTTTTTATCAGCCTTTCCAAGAATAGCAAAAAAAGAAACATAAGCTAAATTTTACTGTGTACTGTTCACATGCTCCAAAATTCAATCAGATAAAGAAGAGAACAGCTTTCTACAGCAATAAACCCAAGTTCTTCTACTGCTTAACTGAGGCTCTCTAAAACCTCACAATGGCCTGCTGACTTTCTCAGCATTTCACATCCCTCAGAAACTGAAGGCTGTGCCCACTTACCATCCGAATACTGAAAGACCACAATGCGACCCTGCTTGGGCTCTGCCTCTTCAGGATACACCATCGCTGTGCCCACAATGAAGTAAGTGTTGGGGTCTTTGCCCAGTTTGCAGGAGACCAGGCTGAGGGCATATTCATTCTGCAGAAACTGGTGAGCATGAAGCACTAAATGGAGTAGAGACAGAACTATGTGATGATAAGTTGCCCACATCTGCACACACACACCTAACCCCATATTTCTGTAAGGCCTACGGCTTAGGCAGTGACAAAGCCTGTGCCACCTGCTGTCCCTGTCTCATCAGATTATCCATCCCCTACCAGCTAAGCTGAGGAGAGGATGTCCAGCCCTCCAGACTCACTGCCATCTCACAGAGTTCCCGTCCCTCCTTTCTGCTCCTCCTAGGATGGTCTGCCACAATCTGTCAGGCTTTGGACTGTGCAAGAGCCCAGAAGAGCCTGGATTAGAGAGGACATAGATAAAAATGATCAAAAGAGCTCATGTGCACCTTCAAAAGTGTGTTGGTCAATGATAAGTAGGTTGTGCACCTCCACCTCTTCTCCAAAGGAGGTCTCATGAGGAGCTGTACTGCTGGAGAATAGCTTGCTGGAGCTGACACTGCTGGACAGAGCCTGTGAACAGAGAGAATGCACATCATCCTTCACATAAGCAGAAGTAGTGCTGAGACATCATTGTGAAGGGACTCGTCCGATGGGGAACACAGAGGTTGCAGCTAGCCAAGAACTCTGATAGCTGGCAGCTCAAAAAGCCTGAGGAAGAGTGCTCCAGAAGAGGCATGTAGTTGAAACATCAATCCAAATACACAGTAAAAATCTAAGGGTAATTAAAGACTAAACAGTGATGCTCAAGTCAATCAAGCACAGCTAAAAAAGGAACTCAGGTGACCTTAATAAAGGGACAGACTCCACTACCCTCAATGGAAAGAGGAGGGGGGCACTTCAAATAAAAACAAAAGCCATGAAGACTTCAACTCTGGACTATCGGGGGAGGTCCTATGGCAGATGTCTAGGAACAAGAAAGGCAGAGAATACATGGAATAAAATGACCAGCTGATATCTCCACTGAGCCTAGAATGCGTAGCTCCAGACTGTCCTGTTATCCGTCTCATTCTGCAGATGAGAAGCTGAAGTTTAAGCTTTCCCAAGGTCACACAGCTAGCAACAAACCTAGAAGCCAGGCCAGGCGTGGTGGTTCATACTTATAATCCCAGCGTTTTGGGAGGCCAAGGCGGGCAGATCACGAAGTCAGAATTCGAGACCAAACTGGCCAACACAGTGAAACCCTGTCTCTACTCAAAATACAAAAATTACCTCGACATAGTTGTGGGCACCTGTAATCCCAGCTACTTGGGAGGCTGAGGCAGAAGAATTGCTTGAACCCAGGAGGTGGAGGTTTCAGTGACCTAAGATCATGACACTGCACTCCAGCCTGGGCGACAGAGCAAGACTCAAAAAAAAAAAAAAAAAAAAAAAAAACCTGGATGCAAGTTCTGTAGGACTCTAAACCCCATGCTCCTCCCTATTCTACTACTCTGCCCCCAATCACACATACCCTACAAAGAACCCAAATTGATGGTGACAGAAAAGGAGTTATTCATGCTGCAAGGCCACCAAGTAGCAACTATTTTTCATAAATAAACTTTTATAGAAGCTAGCTATGCCCATCTGTTGCCTACAGCTGCTTTTAGGGTACAATGGCAAAGTTGTAACTGAGACCACATTGCCTACAAAGCTGAAAGCCTTCACTACCTGGCCTTTACAGAAAGCTTGCCTACTCTAATGTCATATCTCTTTGTCCACTGCCCTTACCTGGGTGCTAGCGCTGGGCCTCAAAGCTGTTGTGCCCCCACTCGTGTCTTGGACTTCAATGCGGCTGGAGAGGACCCCGAAACATTGGGATACTTCCTGGTAGCAGATCTTCCTGCAGAACAAGTATGGAACAACAGTGTCACTTAGAAAGTCAGAAGCGGCCTAAACCAATTCCCATATCCACTCTCCCACCCTGGGGCTCACCTCGGAGACTCATAGAGGGGAACTGTGCGAATGTGCAGCTTTTGGATCTCATCGATGGTGCCGATAGTAAGGGTGCTATTGTTGGCCAGAGCCAGGCTGGAAAGAAGAGTCTGGGTTTAGACTGAGGAGACTCAAGGAAAGTAAACATTCTATGAGGCAACTCCACACAAGAAGATAAACAAGGCAGAATTATACCAGCTTTGACTCCATGCTAAACATCACCTGGAGAGACAATTCTGATTCCTGGTCCCATCCACAAGATACTCTTATTTAATTAGTCTGGGTGAGCCTAGGCTGATATTTTTAACAGCTTTCCATTTAATGATAATGTGTAGCCAATTAAAAATAAAATTAAGAAAGCATTGCTCCAGAATAGTGACTTTCAAACTGCCTGCCTAAGAGTCAGCTGAAGGGCTTGTTAACACAGTCTGCTGGGCCCCCACCCAGACTTTCTGATTCTGTCTGTGAGTCAGGGTGGGACCTGAGAGTCTGCATTTCTTTCTTTTTGTTGAGACAGAGTCTCGGCTCTGTTATCCAGGCTGGAGTGCAGGGATGCAATCTCAGCTCACTGCAACCTCCACGTCCCAGTTTCTTTCTTTCTTTTTTTTTTTGAGACGGAGTTTAGCTCTTGTTACCCAGGCTGGAGTGCAATGGCGCGATCTCCGCTCACTGCAACCTCCGCCTCCTGGGTTCAGGCAATTCTCCTGCCTCAGCCTCCTGAGTAGCTGGGGTTACAGGCACGCGCCACCATGCCCAGCTAATTTTTTGTATTTTTAGTAGACATGGGGTTTTGCCATATTGGCCAGACTGGTCTCGAACTCCTGACCTCAGGTGATCCACCCGCCTCAACTGGGCAAGGCTGGGATTACAGGTATGAGCCACCATGCCCAGCAACCTCCTTTGAATCTCCTGCCTCAGCCTCCCAAGTAGCAAGGATTACAGGCACGTGCAACCACTTCCAGCTACTTTTTGTATTTTTAGTAGAGACAAGGTTTCACCATGTTGGGCAGGTTGATCTTGAACTCCTGACTTCAAAGGATCCTCCTGCCTCAGCCTCCCAAAGTGTTGGGATTACAGGCGTGAGTCACCATGTCTGGCCAGAGAATCTGCATTTCTAACAAATTCCCAAGTAGTGCTATAGTTGCTGGTTGGGGCCACCCTTTGAGAACTCCTGCTCTAGAGACACACAAAACGCTCTCTAAATCACGGGTTATGAAACAATCATTTGAATCACCTCAGTTCTGAAAATACAGATTCCAGAGCTCAACCTCAGACCTACTGAATCAGACTCTGAGAAGGAGTCCAAAAACCCTGTAGTTTAAAAAACTTCCCACGTTTCTATTGGGCAGCCAGATTTGAGAACCTCTGCACTAGCTATACTTCCTACTCATTTACTGACTTTGACAATGGAAAAAGGCTTTGAGGTAAGGGTTTGAGGAAAACATGATGCCCTCTATCAGTAGCTCTCATTAAATAAGGAAAAAGAGACTCACCTGTCAGGATAGCCATCCGAATTGAGAGGACACATGTAGTTCACTTCCTTGAGGTTGACATTTGAGAAGACCAATTTGTGGTTACTGCTATAGATGACAGTGGGGCGGTCAGAGCAAGCAAAGACGTTGGTGGTAGAAAGAGAACGGAAAGTCCTCAATACAGTGGGCTGGGTGCCTAGAGTCACCTTCTTACGGTCGCTCAACAGACCTACAGAGAGAATGACATTAGGAGAAAGGAAGAAAGGAAACAGGACAAACAGCTGGCCTGTGAAAGTTCAAAAGCAGAACCCTGGAACTAAGAGTTCTGTGTAATTCTAATACTTTTTTTGAAAGAGTCCCTCACTCTTTTTCTATGCTCACCTGTCTCAATGTTGAGCCCAAAGTAGAAAAGTGCTCCATCTCCTAAGGCACAAAGGAGGTAGTGGCTACTCTCAAAGGTGGTCATCAGGATGGAGCGAGGAATTATCTCTGTGGGAAATGAGGACGTTATGTTCTTGTTCCGCATTTTTACTCTGATCCCAACCAGGTGGCTAAATGACACATACCTCCACCCAGCATCTCCTTGTGCAGTAGTTCAAAAGAAGGCAGCTTCAAAATACGAGCCGAGATGTCTGTCCAGAGGCCAATGGCACAAAGAGGGGACAGTCCATTGCTGTCCCCTAATGGGGTGATGTCCAAGCAGGCCACTTCATGTTCCATCTCTGTGTGGCTGAACAAAGAATATGGCAGAAGAAGGAATCCAAAGATCAAAGAAGTCCTAGAGAAAAGAGGAGAAAAGCAAGCAGACAAAAAAACACACACACCTGATCTGCCGGAGCTCCTGAGGATGGATCTGCAGGTAGTAGAGGGCCCTGCCCACAGCCACCACCACCTGGCTGCTGTTGCAGGAGGCCACACTGATATTCTTGGCCTGAGGCTCCTTCCATTCACTGACCAGAGCTTTGGGTTCTTGAGAAACCAACCTCACCGATGCTGAAGTGATCTAAATAAAGAGCAGACAGCAGATGTCTCCAAGCATTTGCCAGGAGCCACACAGGAGTGGAAAGGTGGTAAATGCAGTCCTAGCAGAGCCCTACAAATAAGCTACATGAGGCTTCTATGTTTTATTCCCTGAAGTCCTGCTAATGATTACAAGAGATGTCATTTTTGGGAGAATGCCTGAAGGAGGCTGGCTTGAGTAGCTTACAGCCTACAAACCTACAGCAAAGGGAAAAAAGGCCTATTTCATTCTAATTGAGGCTTACTTGGGTAATACAAACTGCATCGTATGGGAAAGTATAAATAGAGTAAGATCCTGTGACCATCAGCAGTTTTTTTTTTTTTTTTTGAGACAGAGTGTCAGTCTGTCACCCAGGCTGGAGCACAATGGCTAAATCTTGGTTTACCACAATCTCCACCTCCCAGGTTCAAGCCATTCTCCTGCCTCAGCCTCCCAAGTAGCTGGGATTACAGATGCGTGCCACCACGCCCGGCTAGTTTTTGTATTTTGAGTAGAGAGACAGGGGTTCACCATGTTGTCCAGGCTGGTCTTGAACTCCTGACCTCATGATTCACCCACCACGGCCTCCCAAAGGACTGGGATTACAGGCTTGAACCACTGCACCTGGCTATAAACACCAGTCTTGACAGTTTTTCTCAACCCCCAAATCAAACCTCTAAAATATCTAAGTTCTTTACTGTGTATGAGCCATTTAAATTACTTAAAATTCCTCAATGAAGGTTACAAAATTGTATAGAAATATATTTTATAAATTTATCACTGAAATAAAACAGGAAGTAGGTTGGTGACACTGTTACCTATTGATTCATCTTACCTAGCATGATTGAGTTTATATTAAAGGATGAAAGCTCTTTAATAATAGATAGGTGAGCTGGTGCCAGTCTTCAGGCCAAAAGTTAGATAACACTGACAAAGCAATGACTCAGTATCTGGGCACGTCCCATACTTGGTCTGCAAACCGACAGAACTTTCCCTCCGGTTTTACCAATCTACCACTGCCAGGTGGCTAAAAGGAAGACCAGGTGGATAAAAAGATGGAGACAGTTCATTAATCCTCAGGCACTCCAGTGCTCTACCCACCACTGGCAAGACAGACCCTGGCCATACAGTGAAGAACAGCTCAGAAGATAGAGGGAATGAAAAAAGCTGAAGGATATCAGGGTCACTCCAAACTTCAAAAAATTGCTGGGTGTCAGAAATGAGGCTCTCGTGGATAAGAAATGCCAGAGGCTATCTGGCCCCATATTACGGATAGACTGAAAATAATGATCAGAATAGGGTAAGCTTCGGTTATAATAAATATGTGGAAAGGGCTGCCAAGAGCCATACTGAATGGTTGCATCATGACTAATTTTTTCTTTTTTTGTGCTTTTTGGTATTTTCCAATTTTATAATAAGTATGTATCACTATTTGAACAAGGGGGAAAAAATCTGAGGTCTCGAAAGATACAATTAGTGCTAAAACAGGATACGAAACTATATTTTTATATTTCTATATAAAATGATCCAAGTTTATAAAAGAAAATGTAAATAAATACACACACATTTGCGGAAGAAAAATAAAGCTACAAGGAGCAACTCTAAAGTTCAGAGCTGTGATCTCTGAGTAGTGGGTTATCTGTAATTTTTTTCCCTTAGAATTTTTACATTATTTTTGGAGCCATAAAAATTGGTTGTTTTAAAATCCAGTGGTGCTCTGTACTGCACTCTAGGTCAATTCAAGTACATGGTAACGCCTGCCCCTTTCTCAGTTATCACCTGGATAAGCTGCTGATGAGCCACGTTGCCACAGAAGAAAGTCTGCTGATCATCCACGAAACCCATCAGTTCGGTTTCTTCTACCTCCTCTCCATTTAACATGAGAACTCTGCAGCAGAATGGAGGGCCTGGGTCAGCCTGGGACCAGCTTCCCCACCTCACAATCTTCTCACCAGCACCTACAGCTGGCACTAGACCCATCCTTACCTTGTCTGGCCCACAAAAGAGAGCACCAAAGTGTCATCAGTCTCACGATTAGGGTCAGACCGCAGTGGCCATAATCCTGGAACAAGGACCAAGGATTCAGATATACAGGACAAACCAACACTTAGCATGCACATCTATGGACAGGGCAGGCCAGGCGCAGTGGTTTATGCCTCTAATCTCAACACTTGAGAAGGCCAAGGCAGGAGGATCGCTTGGGACCAGGAGTTCAAAACCAGCCTGGGCAAAATGCTGAGACCTCGTCTCTGCTAAAAATACAAAAGAACTTGCTAGGTGTGGTGGCACAAGACTGCAGTCCCAGCTACATGGGAGGCTAAAGACGGAGGAAGAGGCTTCAGCTATAATCATGTCATTGCACTCCAGCCTGGGGGACACAGCAAGATCCTGTCTCAAAAAAAAAAAAAAAAAAAAAAAGTATATATATGGACTGGGCAGCCTGACACCACTGGAAAGGCTGGAACTTGCAGTCCTGAGCTGAAGCCCCCTCTCTGTTCTTGCTCCTTCTTGGCTTTAAGATTCTTAAAAAGTTGGATAATTTCAAAACTATTTTGAGTCTCGTATTTTAAATTTTGGATTGGATTATATACCTTTTCATTACACAAACTATCCTATCTATCTATCACAGAGTCTTGCTCTGTTGCATCTATCTATCTATCTATCTATCCATCTATCTATCTATTACAGAGTCTTGCTCTGTTGCCCAGGCTGGAGTACAGTGGAGCAATCTTGGCTCACCGCAACTTCTGCCTCCCTAGTTCAAGCAATTCTCCTGCCTCTCAGCCTCTCAAGCAGCTGAGACAGGGAGGTGCCAACACAACCCGATAATTTTATTTTTAGTAGATACGGGGTTTACCACATTAGCCAGAATGGGGTCGAATTCCTCATGATCTGCCTGCCTTGGCCTCCCAAAGCGCTGAGATTACAGGCATGAACCACTGTACCCGGCCTAAATTTATTTTTTAAAAGCACACAAAAGTCTCATTCCCATATTTCCCTCCAATCCATCCCCCAAACAAGTAATCAATAAAGGCATCTTGTTTAGCCTTCTAGTAAAGAGATGGGGTGTGGGGGGGTCTTGCTATGTTGCTCCAGGCTGGCCTCAATCTCCTGGGCTCCAATGATCCTCCTGCATCAGCCACCTAAACAGTGAGGACTTCAGGCCCACCACACAACATCAAGCTGTATTTTTTTAAATTTAAGGACATAGGTATTACAAGCAAATACAAACATAAAATAGTCTATCATGAACTATTTGGCATCTTGTTCTCTTGTTTCACAATATATGCTCAAAGCCCTTATCAGAACATAGTATTAAATTGTGTAAATTATTTATCTACACAATTACGATTAAATTATGTAGATTAACAAATCCCTACTCATGACATTTATTCAGTATTTTGCTATAACATACAATGCCACAAGGAATAAACTTGTTTTTTTGTTTTTTTTTTTGAGACAGATTTTCGCTCTTGTTACCCAGGCTGGAGTGCAATGGCCCAATATCAGCTCACCGCAACCTCCGCCTCCTGGGTTCAGGCAATTCTCCTGCTTCAGCCTCCTGAGTAGCTGCGATTACAGGCGCGCGCCACCATGCCCAGCTAATTTTTTGTATTTTTAGTAGAGACGGGGTGTCACCATGTTGACCAGGATGGTCTCAATCTCTTGACCTCATGATCCACCCGCCTCGGCCTCCCAAAGTGCTGGGATTACAGGCTTGAGCCACCACGCCCGGCCTAAGCTTGTATTTTTATGTCATATGACCTTTATACATATGAAGGTCAAGTAGAGGCTCAGAACTGGGACTGCTAGGTAAATCACTACATGCAGTTTTTGATATTGCCCAATTCCCGTCTGTAGAGAATGCACAAGCATGTTTACTTTCTCACAGCCTGACCAACATAACGTGTGGTCAAACTTCGGGATTTTGGTCGACTAGTAAAGGAGAGTATTGCTGTTTGGTGCTAATATACATTTCTCAGGTCTGTTGCCTGTACATTCATGTCCTTTGCTAGTTTGGGGACAGAAAACTTAGTGATCTTTCTGGGAATTTCTTATAAATTAGGAAAACTGGGCCTCTTGTCTCTAAGATGAAGTACAGAATATTTTTATCTGTTTGTTATTTCTTCTGACTTAGCTAACAGTGTTTTGTTTTGTCTTTGCAATGAAGTGTTTTATTTTTATATAGTTGAATTTATCAATCTCTTTTTGGCTTCTGTACTTGGTCACAGTTATGGCTTCATTTTTTACATTAACTTTTTCATCCATGTAGATTCTAGACAAGTTAACATGTGGCAGTATGAATCCAAACTTGTCTTTTCCCAAATGACTACCAGTTATCCCCAAAACACCATTTATTAAGTCCCAACTTTAGGCCAAGCATAGTGGCTCATGCCTGTCATTATAGCACTTTGGAAGCTCAAGGAGGGAGGATCACTTGAGCCCAGGAGTTTGAAACCAGCCTGGGCAACAAAGGCAGACACTGTCTCTACCCCCCCAAAAAAAAAAAAAAAAATTAGCCAGGTGTGGTGGTACATGGCTGGAGTCCCAGCTACTGGGAGGCTGAGACAGAGGCGATCACTTGAGCCCAGGAGATTGAGGCTATATTAAGCCATGATCAAGCCACGGTACTCCAGCCTGGGTGACAGAGTAAGACCCTATCTCAAAAAATAAATAAATAAAACTAAAAATTTTAAAAGTCCCAACTTCACTCACTAAACTGAGAAACCACCACTATCATATACTGAATTTCCACATGTAATTATGTCATTTCTGGACTTCTGAATCCACCCATCAGACTCTGCCTATTTGTCACTAATACTACGCTTCTAATTATAGAAGCTTAACAGTATGTTTTAGTATCTGGTAGGGCTAACCTGTCTCCCTGCTCTTTTTAAAGTTTTCTTGGTTATGCCTGCTTCTTCCTTTTTCCATTTGGACTTGTCTAAGTCAAGAAAAAAATGTATAGATATTGAGGTACATTAAATATAAGTCAAAGAGAGAAAAGCTTTATAATCTTGATTTGCAGACCTTGGTGTGTCTTTTTCATTTGATCAACTTGTTCTTTTCATCCTTCAGTGTATCTTTAAGTTTTCCTTGTATAGGTTTTGCACAATTTTGTTAAATGTACTCCTTGGTACTTTATCTTTTTCTTGTTACTGTATATCGCCCCCTTTCCTCTACTATACTTTCTAACTGACAGTGTTTACATGAAAGCTATTTATTTCAGTACACCATTTTATATCCTGCTGCCTTAGTGAATTTTTGTCTATAGTAGTTTTTTAGTTGATTATCTTGAGTTTAATGATCTCTTCCTTTGCAATTTCATATACTTCGATATCTTTTTTTTTTTTTTGAGATGGGAGTCTCACTATGTGGCCCAGACTGGAGTGCAGTAGTGTAATCTTGGCTCACTGCAACCTCCACCTCCCAGGTTCAAGTGCTTCTCCTGCCTTAGCCTCCCGAGTAGGTGGGATTACAGGTGCCCGCCACCAAGCCTGGCTAATTTTTTGTATTTTTAGTAGAGACAGTTTTTCACCATGTTGGCCAGGCTGGTCTCGAACTCCTGAAATCAAGTGATCCGCCCACCTCAGCCTCCCCAGGTGCTGGGATTACAAGAGTCAGTCAACGTGCCCAGTCATACTTCTACTTCTTTATTCGCCTTTTCCCATACTTTTATTTTTTATATATTTTTAATTGTGATGGGATCCTGCTATGTTGCCCAGGCTGGTCCTAAACTCCTGGATTCAAGTGATCCTCCTGCCTCAGTCTCCCAAGTGGCTGGGACTACAGACAGGCACCACTGCACAAGCCTTCAGAATTACTCTTTTAAAAAGATGTGCCTCCTATATACAACTTTGAGGTGGTTTTGCTTTATGATTTAATCTGATTATGTTGTCCTCAAACAGGACATTTACATTTACTGACATGATGGCTATGTTCCATTATCAATTGTCATATTGTTTTAGGTTACTTTTACACACTGTAAACGTCTTTCATTGTGTAGCCTTTCTCTCTTTTTTTTTTTTTTTTTGTGAGACAAGGTCTCACTCTGTCGCCTAGGCTGGAGTGCAGTGGCACAATCATGGCTCACTACGGCCTCAAACTCCTGGGCACAAGTGATCCTCCACTTCAGCTAGAACCAAGTAGCTGGAACCATAGGCGTGCACCAACACACCTGGCTAATTTTTAATTTTTTTTTTTAATGGAAATGAAGTCTATGTTGCCAAGGCTGGTCTCAAAACTCCTGAGCTCAAGCGATCCTTCCATCTTGGCCTCCCAAAGTGCTGTAATGACAGGCATGAGCCACACCACCTCGCCTAGCCCCTGGTCTTTTTTTTAATTAAAATTCTCCTGGAATTTAGCAAGTGTAATATCCTCAGTCTGCGCTTTATGAATTCTATCAGTTCCCTCATATAAACAACATTTAATTTATAATCTTTTCATCCCCCACTCCACTATTCCACTACCAATTTTGATCAGTAATAGTTTCATTTTTTTTTTTTTAAAGTTTACTGTTATACTTTCAGATATGTTTAAGCTTCTGATCTGTTGTCAAGACTTTCACTCTAGGCCGGGCGCAATGGCTCAAGCCTGTAATCCCAGCACTTTGGGAGGCCGAGGTGGGTGGATCACCTGAGGTCAGGAGTTCAAGACCAGCCTGGCCAACATGGTGAAACCCCGTCTCTAATTAAAAAAAAAGAAAAAGAAAAAAAAAAAAAAAGACTTTCACTCTTCACTTGATCTGCTTTCTTCCAGCTCCCACCAAAATGCCTTCACAACATGTGACAAGGTCAAAGTCACTCAAATAAGATCTGCATCTTATGTCCACCAAAAGGCTACCTTTGATGCCTGGTAAGTCAATGCTGGCATGCTCGTGAATTCCAATTCCATTCCGGATGATCCGCAAGGAACCTTCCTTGAAAGCTCCAGAGCAAGTGACCAGCTGCAAGTAGAGAAAAACATTTCTAAAGAACACCCTCAAGAGACTGGGCCAGCCATACTAATGCCCAGAAAGTAAACACAGTACACCTAAATTCAAAAACCTTTATTGTAGGGCTAGGTTTGAGGATGCAGACTTGGCAGAGGCTGATTTCCAAAGTCTTTCAAATTTATGGAGCAGATAGGACCATCCTAGTCCAGGAAGCAAAAAGCTTCTACCACTGCTCCTAGCAAGCTTGCTTAGATCCTTGAGACCCAGTTTACTAGAATGAGCATGAGATCTGGAGTTAGATACATCTGTCATTTATTAGTTAGGTAGGCTCTGGAAAAAGTTACTTCATCTTTCTCAGCCCTAACTTTCCTCACTTCTAAGACGGCCAAAAATCCCTGTCTAGGGTACTGGTACGATTAGAGATAATGTATATAAAGTGCCTGGCAGACCAAGATAGGCGTTCAATAAACAGTAGTTATCCTTATATCACTGGGATTCACGAGGGGGTTCTTAAAAGTATTTTCAGCGCACCCTCCCCATTCTAGATAAGCATAGCTAGGAGGACACAGTTTGAGTGGGCATACAAACCAACTGCGTTCAGGATGCCCCTTACCTGCCCCTGCCCCTGCCTCTCCAGGTCCACCACACACATATCCACAATGGGTCCTAGGTTGGTGAAGGTTTCCATGGCCACTACGTAGGAGCCTTGTTCATTACTGTCAACATTGAGCTAAGAAGAAAGAACAATGTTAGTTTTGGAACACCCTAACAGACTATCCAAAAGAGATGGTTATTGTCCAAAAGAAACTCTCGATACTGCTAAATCTGCCATTCTTGTGTTCCAAGGGATGATTCCAGAAGGGGACTGCTAAGGAATATGGTTGTCCTACAGGTGACCCATTAATCAACCAAGGATTGCTGACCTAGAGTCCCACAGATGGATTTCAAGAAGTAGCGAACGTTTGAAAATAAATGTAAAATGTTTGCATGCATTTTTCTGCAGCGATGGTCCTAAGTTTTCATATTCTAGAAGAGGTCCATTACATTAAACTATGACCTATTTGAAGGTGGGAGCTGGTCTTATTCATCCATGTATCCACAGCACCTAGCACCTTGCCTAGCAAATTTGCTGAATGAACCACAATGACAAAGAGCTAGTCAGGGGCAGGATGTTAAATTAACCAAGTGGAAAGCTGGATAATAGGGATGTGGATAAAATGGAGATTCTCAGGCACCAAACACAGGAGAAATTTGATGAAGAAACAGTGAGGACAGCAAAAAAGAAACCAGAAACACGGGCCTTCTCACCTTCACAAGCTGGGAGTCACCCAGGCGAGACCCGACAAACACAACACCATTATCAAGGTATGTCAAGCACTCAGCAATAGAGGTCTGAAAAAAGTCAGCAACATGAAAGAAATGAGAATGGACTCCACGTGCAATCCAGACACTACCCACAACTCAGACATCTGCTGAGAAAACTCCCAACTGCAGCTTAATTCAGAACAGTTCTCTGTTTCAAATCCCCAGGTCACAATAAGCAAATGTTTCTATATCTCTGAAGTTTGTGATTCATCTGTTGCATCCCTACACTCAGAAAAATCTGTAATTTGTCTTGCATATTCCTGCTTCAAAACACACTGCCTAAGTATTAATATTAAACTTTTGGGGAACCTCCTCCCAGAACTGAAATCAGCAATAATCTTTTTCTTTTTTTGAGACAATGTCTCACAGTAACCCAGGCTGAAGTGCAGTGGTACAATCATGGCTCACTGACTTCAACTTTGACCTCCCCAGGCTAAGGTGATCCTCCCACCTAAGGCTCCCAAGTACCTGGGACTACAGGCACACACCCCATACCCAGCTAATTTTTCTACTTTTTGTAGAGACAGGGTTTCGTCATATTGCCCAGGCTAATCTTGAACTCCTGGGGCTCAAGCAATCTGCCCACCTTGGCCTCCCAAAGTGCTGGGATTACAGGTTTGAGCCACCGCAACCAGCCAGATTAATCTTTATATATCTTTTTCTGTTTCCCTTTCTTTTCCTCTTCTCACAGGCTGCTGAGGTAGATTCTCACAGGATTCCGTGAGATTCTCCAACATCTAACTCACTCAACAGTCACCTTCCACAGCAAAAATAAGAGTTTGTTGTTAGGTGTTAAGTAACATAATTCCCAGAGTTGAGGTGTGGGACCACACATTTGGGATCTTTAGGAACCTAAGAAAATGTTGCAGAGGAACAGGGAGAAGAAGTTCTACCTCTCCCAGGAGTTCTACACGGAGATCCTTGAGAGTGACAGTGCCATCCATCTGTTCCTCCTTCTCCAAAAGCAGCATGAAAAGTCTGCCTTCCATATCTCCCAGCAGGTATCTTGAGCCATTAGGGTCCACTCGATTGTGGCACACAATAGTGCTTTGCTGCCGATGGGGAGGAAACAGTCATTAGAAAGTCAGCATCTTCCACACCAGAAAGCAAACCCTACTAGACCACTCCCTTTACCAAACCCAGCCATTTTACTGGCAGACAGATCGCTCAGATAACATTACATGAAAATGAGGATAGATCCTATTCCCCGTTAATAGAAAATGGGGAGCTTTTTTTATTTTGAAGATAATTTTCTGAGGAGCTCCATCAATATACCTTACATGTTTCCGGATAGGCTGCCATTCTGCAGGAAGATACAAATACACAGAATAGGAAGCTGCTGCCAAAATTCACTGAACTATGAATGCTACTGCAAATGTTGTTATTTATTCTATCACTGATTACCCCCACCACTGTGGCAATGCTACCACAGATTTTGTTCTTCTTTTTTTTTTTTTTAAGAGACAGGGTCTTGCTATATCACCCAGGCTAAAGTATGGTGGCTATTCACAGGTGTAATCACAGTACACTGCAGCCTTAAACTCCTGGACTGGAGCCATCCTCCCAAGCAGCTAGGGCTACAGGGACTCACTGCTGTAGCCAGCTAGATTTTGTTCTTCATTCTCAAAAAAAAAAAAAAAAAAAGGTGGAATTTGCCAAAATTGTCTCTTCTTTAAGTTGCCCCATGAGGTAGTTCACGCCTGTAATCTTAGCTACGTGCGAGGCTGAGACAAGGGGATCACTTGAGCCCAGGAGTTCGAGGCTGCAGTGAGCTATGATCATGCCATCACACTCTGGCTCTCCAGCGTAAGCAGCAGAGTAAGACCCTATCTCTTTGAAAAAAGAAAGCTGCCCCAGCCAATGAAAAATGCCAGCCTATTTTGATTACATCATTTATCTAAGTTAGCAAGCAAGCTCTCTGTAAGCAAATCCAGGCTAATCTCTCTGTATTCCAATGGCCAATACAATATCTTATATACATAAGTAGTAATTTGTTTAACAGGCATCTGTGAATCTCGTTTTGACAAAGGAGAGAAAAGGAGGAGCAAGGTGAGGATAAAGAAAGAAAAGATGAAAGGAAAAAAAGGGAGAGGACTGCTGCTCACCTTGATGATAGGAGGAGCAATAGCCAGGTATTTGTCACCATTGTGATAGGTGATTGACTCCTGTCCAATGATGATGGCCCCTCCAAAGGGCTCTGGGACTGCAGGAAAGACAGCAAAATTAGAATGCTCAGCACTCTGGGTCTGCCAAATCAGGGGCTGGCAAGAGTACAGGTCCAGTTAGCCCCAAGGCAAACTTTGAGATCATCATTATTTTAAAAAGGACATCAAAGCCCAGGGAACATGAGAGCCTTTACGAGATTCTTAGAAATTGTAGACTGGCAATATTTTTATTGCCACTCTTCTGATTTTGACCATTCCTATGGGTGAGGAGTCTTCTCCGTGTTCTTCCCCATGCATTCTCCCATTTTTTTCTTCTTAACTTCTAATCCTTTCTAAGCAAAGGATTTTACTTTTCTTTCCTGGTCTCCACTCTTGTTCCTTAGCTTAACCTCCCCCCCCCTTATCAGGGCCACCATTTAGAAGAGCCAATTTTCTCTTAAGAGTTTTAAAACTTCTCTCCTGAGTGAGATAAACATAATGCTGGGGCAGTTAGGACAAGGAGTTAAGAAGCCTGGATTCTAGCCCAGACTTTGTCAGTTATACAGGCATGGGCAGGTCCCTCTGGCCCTGTTTCCTCATCTATGAAGAAATCAGATAAGCTCTATTGCTCCCTTTCAGTTTTTTGTTGTTGTTGTTGTTTTTTAAAGGAGATGGGGGTCTCATTATGCTGCCCAGGCTGAACTCGAACTTCTAAGATCAAGTGACCCTCCCACCTCAGCCTCTTGAGTAGCTTGGACTATAGGTTTTGGCTTTCTTTCAGTTTTAAATTTTATACCCAGTAATAAAATAGTAAGACTCATTTCCATATGCCACTGTGCAAATCAATCTCCATGTTTTATAGTCAATCCCTCCACCCAACCAAAAGGAAAGTTATACTTTTGGGGGAAGGAGTGAAAAACAGACAATCTCAAAGACAGAAAAAAACAAAGCAGATTTTAGAGAAAGAAGACATAAAGGAGTGGTAAACACTGCACACCTTCAATAATACTGAGCAACAAACTAAAGGGCAGAGAAGGTGAGGGAGGGAACAAGAACAGGGAACTAGCCTAGCCCCAGGTGGAGACACATTTCCTAAAACCCCCAACCAACCTGCAATCACCATGGAAGCCTCAGCTTCTACATTTTCCTGTTTCCAAGGGCCCTTATTGAACTCCTTCTCTCGGAGAGACACCTCATAGGTTTTCACATGCCGCCCCTGAGGGTCCTAGCAGGAAAAGGTAAAATGGTTAGCCTTTAGGAAGAATGAGCCTTGGGCTAAGAGAGGTGCTGAAAGGGACAAGCCACTACCACCCAGCATCTAACAGTCCTGTCATGTCAGCCCTCTCACCCTTATCCATCACTATACTGATAATCACCAGCTGAGCCTGGGATTAATTCCTAGGTAGACTGCGGCATCTGAGATCTACCACTCTTAACAATTCAACCAACCAAGAAAGATTTAAAAATTAGAAAAATGAACTTGTCACACTGCACTAAGCACTCTAAGAGATACTGTGTGCCGGGCACGGTGGCTCACGCCTATAATCCCAGCACTTTGGGAGGCCGAGGTGGGCGGATCACCTGAGGTGAGGAATTCAAGACCAGCCTGGCCAACATGGCACCTCTACTAAAAATACAAAAATTAGTTGGGTGTGATGATGCACGGCTATAGCCCAGCTACTCAGGAGGCTGAGGTGGGCGAATCACTTGAATCCAGGAGGCGGAGGTTGCAGTGAGCAGAGACGGCGCCCCCGCCACCCCACCCTGGGCCCCAAGGAAAACCCCCGTTCCAGGGAAAAAAAAAAAAAGAAAAAATGGGATACTGTGCCTGTGCCTGTGTGCATTCCTTAGCCTCAAGGAACTTACAAAATAGCTACATAAAAACACACATTGATAAGCTACACCTATGAGATTTTTTTTAATTGATACAATTCAGAAAAGCATTCTGACGGAATAACAGTAGAAAGAACATAACTGATTACTCCTCTAAAGTTGTCAGAACTTTGAGTCCTGCCATTGTCAACACCATCTTCCCCCACCTTTTTCTGAATCATGACTCATGTCAGTGCTGGGACTGCCAAAATCACCTTTAAGTTGCTTGGCCCGGCACGGCAGCTCACGCCTATCCCAGCACTTTGGGAGGCTGAGGCAGGCAGATCACGAGGTCAGGAGATCAATACCATCCTGGCCAACATGGTGAAGCTCCGTCTCTGCTAAAAATACAAAAATTAGCTGGGTGTGGTGGCACGCACTTGTAATCCCAGCTACTTGGGAGGCTGAGGCAAGAGAATCGCTTGAACCCGGGAGGCGGAGATTGCAGTGAGCTGAGATTGCACCACTGCACTCTAGCCTGGTAACAGAGCAAGACTCTGTCTCAAAAAAAAAAGTGCTGAAGAGCAGGGATGGGGAGAAAGCTACACTCAGCCAGTGGAAGATGGCTTCCACAAAGAAGTTATGGAAGGAATTCAGCAATGTGTTTCAGGACAGGGATCACATCTTGGTCACTGTTACAGCTCCTGAAGCATGAATACCTTTCACATAGCACTGTTATAGCTCCTGAAGCATGAATACTTTTCACATAGCACACACTGAATTTTTGGCATAAAACAGGAGATAGTAATTTTTAGCTGATGAAAACATTTTTTCATCAGTGAGTAGAGTTATGACACAACTTCACAAAAACTTCAAGTGTGGATTTAGGCTTCTGAGACACACATGCAGAAATGAAGATCTGATTACGACTGGCAGCCCTGAGGCTGAGAACAATCAGCCTTGAATAATCAACAACAAAGTTTTAATGACCTAATATTTACAAAACTAAAGAACAGAGAGAAGTTCTAAGTTTTTATTTTAACTGATATTTAATAAGATCAAACAAAATCTCTGGATTTCAACCTTATTCAATTGAGCCTTAATCCAATAGCCTCAGAACTGCAGTAACACTAAGAAATATACAAAATTACTTCAGCACTTCCAATACATAACAAGGCTATCAAACTGTTTATGTGCCCATACACTCTGTGTATTTTCTTTCCATCATTTATTCAGCCACATGCAAATGAAACTACCTCATGCTGCATGCTTTGTTAAAGGGCTGAGATTTTACCAAGACACTGGCATGTTAGTCTGGTGTTCTACCACCCCACCCCCACTTAACAGATCTGGACCAGACAACAGCTGTCCAGGATCAGCTCTGCTAAAGTTTTAGGCACAGACTAAAATAGAAGTCAAGAGCCAGCAAGTCACCAGTAAGTGACTGCTGGACAAAACATAAACCTCTTCTTAAAAAACAAATTTAAGGCATCACCAAGACAATTTCTCTTTGCTCAATATAAAGGCAAGATCTAGATAATTTCTCTACAGCTAAGTTTTAATAATCCCCTAGCACTCCAGTAAGAGACTCAAAGTATAAACTGGGTCATCCTATGAAATCTCCAAGGCCCACAACCAGAGTGTAATCTCAGGATTAAAACCTGCTACAAGCCCCAGGGAGCTTGCTGCCTCCCCAACAAGTACTAGTGCACTGAAGAAGCAACAAAACTCTGACCCCTATCAATTGTGTTGTTCAAAACATTTCAGGACAAACACATTAAACACCTCTCTCTACCTACTACCAAACCCAGACATTCCAATGAGCAAAAACAACTCCTACCACATCAACCTCACAGCTTCTCCCCCTCTCCTCCCGACCCAGTACCTGGTAGACAAAGCAAATAGTAGGTGCTTGGCAACCATATAGGAACTTGACATCAATGACATGCAGCTCCTCCAGGCGGATGTTGAAGGCCTTGAGTTCTTTATTATCACGATCTAGTGGAATAACCTTGAAAAGGCCATCATAGAGACGCAGGCCGATCATCCGGCACTCAGGGTCAATGATGCCAATAATGCCAGTCTCTGAGGGACGGCCAATGCGGTCCTGAGAAACAAAATAGGGATTAGGGAGGAACCTCAACAACCACAGAGCAACAGAGGACACTGGACACCACTTCTGCAGAAAAATTTTAGGAGAGATAGTAAAACTAATGAAATCTATTTGATACGCCAAACAGTGGAGCCCAAATGTCAGTGCCTACCTGTTTTGTGAAATACTGAATCTCGATGAATTATTACCCTTTCCCTTGGGCCTTAAGTGAACTACAGGAGTCCTTTCTCGAAAAAGCTCAAACCCATAGTGTCTTTCCCTTGTTTTTCTAATCAAATAAAGGGCTGTTCCCAGCACTTGAATTTTTCTCAATGAATCATGACAGCCCTACTTGGAAAATTCTCATGGGCCTAAAGCAGCCACCTCACCTGAACATTGCCATGTGCTCGCGTGATGATGTCAATGCTTTCGCCACTCTGCTTATACTCCAGGATGCAGGCATTGTACTTTGCTGTCAAGATAAACAGCAGGTCCTTGCTCTCCCCCTGGAAACCAATATTATGCTATCAAAAGAGGTTCTTTTTAAAACAGGAACAACCTGTCCAGTCTTTAAGCAAACCAAGTTCTTTAAGAATTTTCCAAATTCTTCTCTCCCAAAAGAGAAAATACATGGTGAGATTGTAACCCACACTAGGTACACATATACCCTAAGGGCATGTACAAAAAGCCAGAACTGAAGCTGGTAAACATCTAGTCCTCACTTTCATGATTCTCCATCTCTCTGTTCTATATACAAAGTCTTCATCTATTTCAATCTCAAGTGAATCTCAATCATCGCATTCAAATTCTGAAAGATGAATGTAATGCCTCCTCCACTCCTCTCCAAGTGTTTGCAGACGAAAAAAAATGTGGGAATAACAATGGAAGCTAAAATGGATCTACAAAGTCTTATTTAACACAGACCTCCAAAAAATTACTGTTTTGTTCAAAGGGTTATAATTAAAATTTTGAACCCATAGCTTTCTTGCCAGATTCAGTTAAGACATGATAATGCAATGTGGTGGTGATTTGGATGAAAACATTTGCACTAAAATGATAAAAATACTGATGGTAATTTTTTTTTTTTGAGACAGGGTCTCACTCTTGTCACCCAGGCTGGAGTGCAGTGGCGCCATCTCGGCTCACTGCAGCCTCCGCCTCCCGGGTTCAAGTGATTCTCCTGCCTCAGCCTCCCAAGTAGCTGGGATTACAGGTATGTGCCACCACACCCAGCTAATTTTTGTATTTTTAGTAGAGATGGGGTTTCACCATGTTGGCCAGGCTGGTCTCGAACTCCTGACTTCAAGTAATCTACCCCTCTAGGCCTCCCAAAGTGCTGGGGTTACAGGCATGAGCCACCACGCCCAGCCTGGTAATTGTTAACACAACATTAAATGCTTGCTATATGCCCTGTGTTGCTGAATCATATCATCTTCACAATAACCCAGGTGACTGGATCTGAAAGGTGCCTTAAGTGACAGCTAAAGTCAGAATTATAAGGAATGAAGCCAGGACTGCCCCACTCTGTAGCCTATCCTTTGAATCAAACTGCTTTAATTTCTCCCTCCTAAAGAAGTCAACTTCATAAATGCTTCCCTAATGAATCTCTCCTACTACTAGGAAACTTGGTCAAGAATACATATTGAAATTTGCCATCCAATGAGAGAAGAGCGTTTCTCTCCTAAGGCATATTCCATCCATCCCAAGAATTCACAAAACAACATAACATAGCCAAGGCATGGTGGCGCATGCATACGATCCCCCAGCTACTCTACTCCATAGGCTGAAGAGGAGGGATTGCTTGAGCTCAGGAGTTCAAGACATCCTCAACACTGCAAGACCCCAGTCTCAAAGAAAATAAACAAAAATAACGTAAATAACCTACAACCAACAGTTCTCCCTCCACTGTTTGTCCCAACTCAGCACTTACCTTGGGCCTGAAAAGCTCCATGACCGCAATCTTCCCATACATGCCCACCTCTTTGACGGGCCGAAGCCCCTCGGCAGTGACCACATAAATCTCTAATCTCGTGTTTTTGGCAATCAACAGGTTTAAGTCTTCAGCTGAAGTAAAGTGTCCTGAAAGAACAGATCCTCTAACTTTTGAAGCCAGGGAAAGGGACTCCCATCCCTTCAAAATCATTTATGTCTAAATACCTCCAGAATTCTCATTTACTTCACATACTTCTCCAACTCCCTCCAGCTATTCCCCTTCTTGCCAAATCCAGCACCTCAAAGAGCCTCATTTCATGCACTCAACAAAGCTACTTCCCTAATCAGACTAAGAAAACTGGACTGGATCTAAGAGCGTGTGTCCTCCAACTGACGATGACTGACTAATCTCTTCTCATGGCTCTTGTCCCTCGAATTTTACTTTTCCTATTACAGTCACAGTGGCAGGCTTCGATTGAGAATGCTTCCAGTCTTTATGTAAAGTCTCAGAAACTTTTTTCAGACAGACCAAATGAGAAAAGTCCCAGAGTTTTACATGAAAACATTGTTTTGTCCACATCCCCTGCCCTCCTGGCAGTCTACCAACACCCCCATCCACACTCAGCTACCTCCATCTCTGAACAATAGAGTTTTGTTTTGGAATCATGATTAGGGTGTACATAAACATGCAAGCTTGGGGTCTGCATATTCAGCTGAGAATGTGGGTCCCAGATGATCCTTCCCGGGTTCTGGACATTGGTGTCTTTAATAAAAACACATCGTCAAAAAGCAAACCCTCTTCTCCAGCAGGGCCCTCATGTAAACAACAGCCCCAGGCAAAGGGGTTAGCCCGGAAAGAGCTCCTCTCCCTCTGTGGAGAATGCGGGCATTCTTCACATCCCTCCACCTTCTGGGCCCCCCAGACTTCTCCACAAGAAAATCCTGGCACCAAAGTCGTCATTATCACCTTCCCTTTTCCCGGCCACATGAGGCCAATTTCCGGGCCCAAACAACACCGCATAACCAACTCACACTCCTCTCTCTGTCTCACTGGGCCCGCCCTGTCCTCGAGGCCGAGTGAACTCCCCAGGACGAAAAAGGACCTCGAGAAAGGATCCTAGCCCCCCAAAAGCGCATATTGAGACGACTCCTTCGACATAGCTGGCCGGGGGAGGTTTCTTGGCCGCCAGCGCCTCCCATTCGCCGGGCCTGCTCCTGCCCGGCCGCCCCGGGGCTGCAGGCCTCCCTAGGCCGCGGCTCCCCTCAGCTCCCTCCCTCGCCGGGGTCTCCGGCCCCGGCAGCCTCACCGGTCACGCAGCCGTTCACGGCGGTGGGCTTCTGGGCAGTTACCACGTAGTTGTACGACATGTCGAGGCTTGGCGCGGCCCGTCGGGACTCGAGCGCGACACTAGAGAGAGGGACACAAGCGAAGAGACTAGCTGCCCCCACCAGCGCGCAGCGAACTCCACTGCCGCTGCCTCCGCCCCAGATACACGTTGCAGGCCAGAGCGGCCGGGGCGAGGGGCATCACGGGACGGCTTCACCTGGCTCCTTGGAGGACTCCCGAAGCCCGAGGCCGCCAACCAAAGGAGGCCCCGCCCCCGGAGGCGCCGCCTTGCCTCTTTCCGCCAGCGCCCGCGGGACCCGGATGAGAGAGCGGCGTTGGGGGTCCCCGGGAAATTGTGCTGCCTTCGGAGGTGGGGGATGCGGGCGTGAGCCGGCGGGGGAGGTGCGCCAGTGTCCTCGGAGCTCGCCCGCGGACTCCCTTGCCCGTTCCGCGCCCTTCGCCCTTCCCCGCGTCCTGTCCTTCCGTTGCTCCAGGAGCTCTAGGGGCTGTTCCTCCTTTTGGAAAGGGAAGGACTGCGGAGGCCTAAAGAGGGAAGGGAAATGACCGCGATTTGTGCACATCTCAGACGAGAACCTTGCCTACCCCCGCTTCACTCTCTCAGTTCCTCCAGATCCAGCCGGTGCTTTCCCCTGACGTTAAAACGACCACTTGGCATGGGGCACCAGGACGCTCACCTCCTCCTTTTTGCGCGTTGATTCTTCAGACTTTGAAGGGCTCACCGGTCCGCTCACCCAGTTATTGGTGCCCCTATTGCTCTACAAATTCGAACCTCAAACACAAAACCAGCATCTCTCCGTAAGGAACCCTAAGGAGCCAGGAGGGCAGTCAGCCCTGCAGCCTCCAGGGTAGCATCAAACAGGCTCCCTGGGAACTAGAGGAGAACCACGTGGCTTAGCACACTCGGAGAATGCCAGAGAGGAGCCAACCCCCATTTTACAGATGAGGAAGCTGAGACTTAAGGAGGAATTGGTTTACCTAAGACCGCCCTCCCAACTCCAAGTAGGCTGAAGCAGAGCTAGGTGCAGAGCTATGTTGATTCTTCCTACTGTGCACCCACACGTAGGCACAGAGGCCGACACGCCACTGAACCGGGCTGAACTGAGGAAAGCCAGAATATCATTGTGGTTTACAGCTTGCATTTCCCACAGCAGAGACTGTGCCTGGCTTTGTAGGCAGTAGTGAAAACACGCTGTTTGTAGAAAAACAAAAACATAGGTTTAGGTCCTGGGTCTTACCTGTATGACCTTGAATATGTCCGTAGAGCTCTCCTAGTGTGTTTCCCGGAAGTAAAATGGGATCACAAACTGGCTAGCTTCCCCCATCCCCCGCCCTTTTGGTGCCAAGCCCAATGAGAGCAAGCGTGCGAAGAGCTTTGTTAACTTCCTCACTGCATGTGATGCCCGTGTAAAAGATAGAGTTATTCTGAGGGTCACTGTTCTTCGGTGATGAAGTGGGTGGAGGTGCTGTTCCTGGGCATAAAGGCAGCCCTGTGCCTGACATGGATTGATCTGTCTTCCGGCAGCCAAGTGCAGGCGTGAACCTTGATCAGCCCCACACTCTTCTCCATCCATAGCCCACGTACTAGAGTTTGGACTTGGACCGAAGTCTGGGGCAGCTCCCTAATTACTAGGGCGCTGAAGTGTGATTGTGCCAGTCAGCTGCAAGTGCCTTCGGCAGCTTATACATTACCCGCTCCTGCAGGTGCTGCTGCTGCCTCCGCTGTGCTCAGACACAGGTAACACAGGATTGTCCATCCTCCGTCAACTTGGTACAAAGGTGTGAACTCAGCTTGTTTCAGAGCCTCTCCACCATGGTGAGTCATACAGGGCTGGGGCAGAGGAAGGGCAGCATGGTCTCAAAGCGGGATCCCAGCCCTGGGCATTTGGGCATGCTAGAGCTCCTTACACCCTGACCAAGAGATGCTACTGCCTCCTGAGGCTCAGGGGTTAATAGAGAGGGTCATCCTCTCTCCCAGGGCCTGATTCCTGCTTTTCTTTATTCCCGGAGGCCACTAGTCCCAGCCAGGCCTGGGCCTGCAGCCTCTGCATCCCTTTAGAGCCGTTCTGCCCCCTATCTGGGTCTTACATTCAGAGTAGAACAAGAACAGTTACCTGCTCTGTAATAGACACTGCACCAGTCACAGAAGGAACTCTGAAGAATGACCACGTGACTATTCCTAACCCTGGGGCTTATGTCGGCCGGTTTGGAGCTGGGACCTACAGTGTGGGAGCCTGGCCGTGCCCCTGGGCTTTGCTCCAGGCCCACTGATTTGGACCAAAACAAGCCTTGAACATATCTGGATTCAAATTTCAGCTTGCCACTGACCAGCTGCATGACCTTTTACAGAAGATTTAACCTCCTGAGCCTATTTTCTTTATCTGCATTATAAAGCAGATTAACGCTTATCTCTAGTTGTTGTGAAGTGTTGAGGCCTCACGTGATTTCCTTTCCTTTTCCATCCTCTCAGGCCACTGAAACCAGGGATGGCACTGGTCCCCAAACCCTCTCCTGGCTCTGGTGCAGGGATTATTAAAAATCCCAGGCAAGACATTATCAAAATGTGGAGCAGGCCACTTTCTTGGAGGCTGGTGGTACTGGAGGCTGGGCTTGGAGTGAGGCCAACTCACAACTTCATTGTATGTTCCAGTCCCTTGTAGGCTCTGAGGACCACAAGCCCATGCCCTTTCTAGGGCAACCTCTGTCACCCTCCACCTCCCTTCAGCCTCTCAAGAAAGCAGCATGATATGGCCAAAAGGGAAACAGCTTTGGAGCCAGGCAGACCTGGACACCTCCTGGCTGTGTCACCTTGGGCAAAATCGTTTAACTGTGCCTCAGTTTTCTCACTGGGCTCATCTTTCCTCCATCGGGTTGTTGGGAAGATTCAATGAGACATGCTCAAAAACTCTTAGAACTGGGCCTGGCTGTAGTCACCGCTCGGCAAATGGAAGCAGTCTTATTCTTCTTGCTCCCTGTAGACCTAGGCTACTCTGAAGCAGGTGGCTTAGCCCTGGCCCTGGCCAGTTGCAGGACAGGTTGGCAGGTAGGCATCAGAGCCAAATTTTGTACAAAGGAGCTGGTGCTAGTGGGCTCAGGAAGAAGCTACAGCCGGAAGTTCACCTTGCCAGGACCTGGCTCAGCTGCAGGCTCCTGCCAGGCCACCAGGTGGCGGTGGGAGCCCAGCCCTCTGGGTCCATGTTGGGCCCCAGCCTCACTCCGTCTTCAGGACAAAGGCAGGGGCTGCAGCCCTTGTTCAGCAGGCTCCGGCTTTTCACAGCCTGTTTAAAATATGGAGTAGCTCCCTTTGATTGAGTTTCCACTATATCACAGGCATAGACTCTGTTCTAGTAAATCCCTGTTTTACAGAGGAAGAATTATAGCTCACGACAGTGATGTATCTTTCCTGAGTTCCTGCAGCTAATGAGAGACAGAAGTGGGATTTGAACCTAAGTCCCCATGACAGCAGAGCTCAAGCTGCGCTTTATTCTGGCCCCCACACTACTCACTTCTGTCTACACCCTGTATCCACTCAGCCAAGCCTGGCGGTGCTACTCAGCAGCCCTCCTCCAACCTGCCCACAGCCCCTCCTGAGGCTGCCCGTGGCCGGCCTTCTCCTTCCCACCCCTTCCTGCTGGTCACCCATGCTTCCTGGCACCACCACACTATTCACTCCAGGCCTTGGCTTGTTTCCCCCTCTGGCTGGAAGAGCCTCCCTTTTCCTTCCCCGCCATGCCTCCTGCTCCCTTTTACCTATCCAGGTCCTGCTTATCCTTCACAGAGACCTCCAGGCCCCTCAGGAGGCTGCAGCCCCTCCTCTGTGCTCCTGTGGTGCACATACAGTCCTCTCGTAGCAGTACCTGCACATGGCTGACCTCTGCTGTGTTTCACTGAGAGCAGGAACAGTGTTGTTACCTCTTTTTTTATTCCTGAGATGAAGTTACTCTGTCACCCAGGCTAGAGTGCAGTGGCACCATGACAGCCCACTGCAGCCGTGACCTCCCAGGTTCAAGCGATCCTCCCACCTCAACTTTCTGAGTGGTGGAACTATAGGCATACGCCACCATGCCTAGCTCATTTTTCATATTTTTTGTAGAGATGGAGTTTCATGTTGCCCAGGCCAGTCTCAAAGCCTTGGGCTCAAGCGATCTGCCTGCCTCAGCCTCCCAAAGTGCTGGGATTACAGTCATGAGCCACTGCTCTTGGGCTGTTACCTTTACACACAGTGCCTAGGCTGGGCCTGGCACACCAGGAGGCTGGGGAAATGTTTGCCCTGCATTGGAGCAGCAGTGACTGTGGAACCTGCTCAGCTCCTTCCCCTGGCATAGGAGCCTCAGCTTGGGGCTTTTCTTTCTTTGACAGAAGAAGGTGTTGGGCCCCAACTTTATTAAAATATTTTTTGCCGAGGACAATACCTCCCCCATTTTCTTTGTATTGAAGCCATTTTTTAGGATAAATCGAAGGTATGGTACAAGACATTTCATAAATTAGGTACTGAATAGAAAGTCACAAGTTATTGAAAACTCACAGAAATACCCACCTGATAAGATGTTGCCCAACTCAAGGAAGTGCTGTGCTCCTGGAGTTCTTAGGTGGATGCAGGCCTGCACCACAGCAGAGTGGCTAGGCAGGATGGGTGCGTCTGTGCTGACCACACTCTGACCTCCTTCTCACCCCTCACCTGCAGACCTCCAAAAAGCTGGTGAACTCGGTGGCAGGCTGCGCTGATGACGCCCTTGCTGGCCTGGTGGCCTGCAACCCCAACCTGCAGCTCCTGCAGGGCCACCGTGTGGCCCTCCGTTCTGACCTGGACAGCCTCAAGGGCCGGGTGGCACTGTTGTCGGGTGGGGGCTCTGGCCATGAGCCTGCCCATGCTGGTGAGCACCCTAGGGTGGGGCAGGGGGTACTGGTGGAGTGGACGGGGCCTCCTGGAAGATCCTCAGTGCTGCCATGAGGTGCAGGGTGGAACCCAGCCCAGAGTCAGGAACTGGGGCTGCTTCCCACTCTCCCTCTCCTCCGACTGGGATCAGGGGCCTGTCATGGCCTCTCTGAATCTGTTTCTACATCTAAAAAACTATGAAGCTTGGGCCAAACAATCTCTCAAGTCCTTCTAGCCCTGAGAGTTGGTGATTCCATGAGTCTTCTGGACCCTCCAGGCCCAGCAGACCCACCCCTTCTTCCATGACGGCTTCCTGACTCCCGGCCTAGAACAGCATTCCTCTTCTGAATTCTTACCTGACATGTCCCACGCACGGACTGTCCTGGCTTGTTTCCTGTTAGGAGCCAGGGATGCGAACTCTCCTTGAGGGCTCCTGGAGGGCAGGGACTAGGCTGCACGTCATTTGTCCCTTTCCTGTCTTCCTTCAGCAAATCCATTCATTCATGCGGCAAACGCTCATGAGCCCACTGCATACCTGGCACTGTTCTGGGCACAATGAATCAGACAGACAAGGTCTCTGCCCTGGAGGAGCTTATATTCTTCTTAGGAGAGATAGACAATAGTCAGGTATACACAAAAGTAAAAGATCATTTCAGAGGGTGCTACGTGACTTAGTAAAGACAGTAAAATGGGGCAAAAGAATAGTGAGTCCCCGGGGAGGGAGTGGGTGACTGCTTCAGACTGGGAGGTCACAGAAGGCCTCTCTAAGGTGCTTCCTAAGAAGGAGTCAGCCATGTGAAGACCTGGGGGATCTTTGAGCACCAGGCACACAGTAGGGCTCACCAAACCATGACCCCAGGAGCGTGGGAAGCCCCAGTGACTACAGGCACAAGTCCACCCGGCATGCTCACTCCACCCCTTCCACTTCCAGGTTTCATAGGGAAGGGGATGCTGACCGGGGTCATCGCTGGAGCCGTGTTCACCTCCCCGGCAGTGGGCAGCATCCTGGCAGCCATCAGGGCAGTGGCCCAGGCTGGCACAGGTAAACCTGGTGTGTGGGAGGGGCTGCGGCCAGGAGGGCACAGTAAGCGCACTGAGCCCTGCTGGCTGCTTCCTCAGTGGGGACCCTCCTCATCGTGAAGAACTACACTGGGGATCGGCTGAACTTTGGCCTGGCCCGGGAGCAGGCCCAGGCTGAAGGCATCCCAGTGGAGATGGTGGTGATCGGGGACGACAGCGCCTTCACCGTCCTGAAGAAGGCAGGCCGGAGGGGGCTGTGTGGCACAGTGCTTATACACAAGGTGGGCTTCCACCCAGGATGCAGAGGCTGGCCAGCCCCTCTCAGTTTTTCCTTGCCTAGCAGCACCCGGTACCTGGACCTTCCCAGCCCTTCCCCAAGAAGTTACTTCTTCTCCAGTGTTCCCTGATCTGAGAAGGTCCCCCCATCCCCTCAGCTACCTAAGCCCAGATACAGGCATTCTCCCAGACCCGTCCCCTTCTCTTTCCCATACCTAATCAGTTGCCCAGTCCTGGCACTTCTACTCCCAAGTGTACATAACACACATCCTCCTCAGACCCCACCACTCTTGCTCGCCGTGGTTCAGGCGTCATCTGTTCGTGCTTGATGGCTGCAGCCGCCTCCTCACTGGGGTACCCCACCTGCTTCCTGCCTTCTGGCCTTGCCCATCCATTCTCCACCTACTGCCAGAGGTGTCTTCTAAAACATATGTCTGACTAGGTTGTTCATCCACTGAAAGCCTTGTTGAGTGCCTAGAGTCAACACAAGCTCTCACCCCGCTCCCTGACTCCCCACCTTCATCTCCCATCATCCCTACCTTCCTCTTATGGTCCACTCACGCCAGCTCCCGTACCCAAGAGGCTGTGGCTCATCTCTGGCTTTGCTTATGCAGTGTCTGTGGCCCAGAAAATTCTCTCTTGTCCAGGCTCCTTTTGGCCTGGCTAACTCCTACCATTCTGCAGAAGCCCAGCTCTGTCTGATGTCTCCCCACCTGGGAGGCTCTCCATGATCTCCATCTCCCCACTACCCTGAGCTGGCTGGCAGCCCCTCCTAGTGTGGACTCCATCATTGCAGTTACCACCTCACATACATTTTCAGTTTGTTTGTGTCTGCTTCCCTAGCCTCTCCCCAGACTGTGAGTTCTTAAAGGTGGGGACTGTGACTTAGTCGCCTTTTTTCCTTTTCAGCATATACTGGGTGCTTGGTAAAAATAGGGTGGATGGATGGATGGATAGATGCATAAAGTGACCCACAGTAGCAAGGCTATTGGAGCGAGAACTCTGGAACCCTAGAGTTGGAAAACTGGCTACCTACCGGGTGTGTGACATTGGACAAGTTACCTCCCCTCTCTGGGCACATTTCCCCATTTGTAAAGTCTTTTCTGACTCCAGCAAACAGGAATTCTTAAAGATTCCTGGCAGGTAGACTGTGAATGAGGGGAGTTTGCTCTTCTGCCCTAAATGTGATGGGCCAGGTTGAGTGTGGAAATCCTGAGGTTCCCCCTTCCAAACAAGAAATTCATGCCCTGCCTGTCTTCTGCCCCACATGGTACAGTGATGACCCCTGCTCTGGGGCTTTTACCTCTGTGTGGCTGCAGGTGGCAGGTGCTCTGGCTGAGGCAGGTGTGGGGCTGGAGGAGATCACGAAGCAGGTGAACATGGTCGCCAAGGCCATGGGTGAGTGCTGGCCTGGGAGTTGGGGAGGAGAGTGGGGGAGGTTGGAACAGCCCTGGGACGAGGAGCAGGTTCCTGTTGGTTGCCTAGTAGGGCTCCCCAGGTTATTACCCAGAAGCTGAGGGAAGGTATCCCTGGGGGAGCTCTTGGGGACTGGTGGCCTTGGGTACCATAGCTGAGGTGGAGAGTCTGGCAAGCTTTCTCAGAGAAGAGGGTGCCTGTGGGCAGGGCTTGTGAGATGCTGCTGCTGTCCTTCCTGACACCCAGTGCTGACAGCGGACTAGTCATCCCTTCATTCCTCATTTCTCATAGGTACCCTGGGGGTGAGCTTATCCTCCTGCAGTGTCCCTGGTTCCAAACCCACCTTCGAGCTCTCAGCCGACGAGGTGGAGCTGGGCCTGGGTAAGCTTGTGGCCACCTATCTCAGCCCTGCCTGCCCCTCGGCCCAGGACTTTGCCCACCTTGTATACCCTAAGAGCTGTCAGCCTGGTCCTCTCCCCAGGTGGTCTTAGTATTTTCACCTGGGCGTTTGAGGCCCAGCTTGCCTGATTTCTACCTGCTTTGCCGTCCACACTCAGGACTCTGGCCACGTGGGACTCCATGTGCTGTCCACCTCCTTGCCTTTGCTTACCATTCCCAGGTCCTCCTGCCCCTGCCAGAATGCACCTTCTTTCAAGGGCTGTTCAAAGATCACCTGACCGCAAAGCTTTCTGCTTCCTCCCCTGTGCTTCCACCTTGACTACCTCTAGTTAAAGCTATCTCTGCCACCGAGCCATGAGCTCCCATAGAACAGAGACCGTGTTCTTCATTATTCTGTCCATTTCCACCCTCCACCTCCACCCACTTATACAGTGCCTAAGGTGCCTTGCCTAGTGCCCAGCACTGTGCGAGTCCTTGATAAAAATGATGAGCAAATTCCCAGGTCCCGAGTGGGCCAGCACTGACCACATGTATCTGCAGGGATCCACGGGGAAGCTGGTGTGCGCCGGATAAAGGTAGGTGGTCCCCCTGGCACAGGCCACCCTAAGGCCAAGGCCCCCCAGATGCAGCTCATTCTTGGCTCCCTGTGACAGATGGCAACCGCCGATGAGATTGTGAAACTCATGCTCGACCACATGACAGACACCACCAACGCGTCTCATGTGCCTGTGCAGTCTGGTAGGTGGCCTGTTACCCCGTCTCCCAGCCCTTCCTCCACTTCAGGGCAGAGGGTCTCACCTGGGGTGTCATGTCTGTCCACAGGCTCCTCGGTTGTGATGATGGTCAACAACCTGGGTGGCCTGTCATTCCTGGAACTGGGCATCTTAGCCGACGCTGCTGTCCGCTCCCTGGGTGAGCCTCGCACTGGGAAGGGGACCCCGCAGCCCTTTGAGAAGGGCTGAGGGAGGGCCTTGTGATGGCAGAGAACACGGACTGTGCCGTCAGATGAGCCTGAGTTAAATCGTCTCTCTGCCACCTAATTGCTGGATACCTTGAGCCTTTGTTCATTTTCTTGTCTATAAACAGGGTAATAATAATGGTACCTGCCTTATAGGTTGTTTTGAGGATTAAGTGAGATTAAACATATGTAAGACCCTCAATACTGTGCCCAGCACCTAGCATGAACTGAGTAAATGAGACGTATAATTACTCATCTGCCCCGAAGTAGGGGACACCTGCAGTGAATAATGTGGTCATTTGTGGGGTTGAGGGATGCCAGGAGGAAATCAGGCCATCTCCCTACTGACCTCAGGGCCCCAGCTTCCAACATCCTTGCTTTTCAGTTGTTATGTTTCTTTCCCTGATGTCCATTTTCCCCTCTTGGACTGCCACACTCTGGTATTGCAGAGGGCCGTGGGGTGAAGATTGCCCGTGCCCTAGTGGGCACCTTCATGTCAGCACTGGAGATGCCTGGCGTTTCTCTCACCCTCCTGCTGGTGGATGAGCCTCTCCTGAAACTGATAGGTGAGACCTGGAACCTGGGGTCACCCAAGCCAGGGCTATTTGTGGCTGGAAGAAGCCAGGGAGACTTGGAGACCCCATTAGGGATGACTGTCAATCAGAGCTTTGGAGTCTGTGAAGAAGGCCCTTTCTAAGCTTCTCCAGCCTTTTCTAGCTCTCACTGGACTAGGAGGAGTTGGTGTTAGGATCCTCCTCAGATATGCCTGACCCTTTCCCCAGGGACCCTTCCTTCATACCCCTGTAAACAGTAGGCACTCAGTCCATGCTTGAGGTGGACTCCCTTCCTCCAGGGCTGCTGAGAGAGCCAGGCCACCAGGGCCAGGATGAGGGAGTCCAAGCCCTCCTGAATCCCTGGCTGGCCAACTGTGTCTAAAAGAGTTATCTTGCTACCGTTAGATGCTGAAACCACTGCAGCAGCCTGGCCTAACGTGGCCGCAGTCTCTGTTACTGGGCGGAAGCGGAGCCGGGTAGCCCCTGCGGAGCCCCAGGAGGCCCTTGATTCCATTGCTGCAGGAGGTACCAAGCCCCGCTTCTGGGGAAGGGACAGGGGTATGTGGTGGGACGGGCTAGGGCCCTGGTACCCACCGTCCTCCCTTTCTAGGCTCAGCCTCGAAGCGGATGGCGCTTGTGCTGGAACGGGTGTGCAGTACCCTCCTGGGCCTGGAGGAGCACCTGAATGCCCTGGACCGGGCTGCCGGCGACGGTGACTGTGGCACCACCCACAGCCGTGCAGCCAGAGGTTGGTGCCAGGGACTTTGCCAAGTGAGGTCATTCACAAAACCCTAGCTCCCCTTTCACCTTTTTTCCTGAAGACAGGGACCTTCTTTTTTTTTTTTGAGACAGAGTCTCACTGTGTCTCCCAGGCTGGAGTGCAGTAGTGCAATCTCGGCTCACTGCAACCTCCGCCTCCCAGGTTCAAGCACTTCTCCTGCTTTTGTAAACAAGACAAACTAGTAAAACACAGAGGATGTTATCACAAAGGGCTAAGGAGAAAAAACAAGGCCGGGAAGCGGAGTACAGGGTGTCAGGTGGAGGGGCTAGGGGCAGGCCTCACCTCCCGAGGCCCTGTTCAGTTACACAGCCCAGCGGCTCTCCAGACCGCACAATGGATGTGGTAAGGGCTCTTGGGAAGCCTTCATTCTGCCTTCCCCTCAGCCTCTTCCAGTCTTCACTGGTGCTGGCTGGAAGTCAGGGAGATGGAGGGAGCATCTCTGAATTCCTTCCATCTCTTTGTGCCCACAGCGATCCGGGAGTGGCTGAAGGAGGGCCCACCCCCTGCCAGCCCTGCCCAGCTGCTCTCCAAGTTGTCGGTCCTGCTTTTGGAGAAGATGGGAGGCTCATCTGGGGCGGTGGGTGCCCAGGGGCTGAAGGGCTGACAGGGAGGTGGCTGGGCCAGCTGGGGTCCTGGCCAGCACCACATGCTCAGCATTCTCATCTTCCCCAGCTCTATGGCCTGTTTCTGACAGCAGCTGCCCAGCCTCTCAAGGCCAAGACCAGCCTCCCAGCCTGGTCTGCTGCCATGGACGCCGGCTTGGAAGCCATGCAGAAGTGAGCTGGAACCCTGTGCCTCAGACCAGGGTTGGGCTGGGGGAGGTGGTTGGTGACATCTGCTCCCCACCAGGCCCTAGCCCCACCCTTAGAGTGATTCCCTTAGTTTCCTACAGTGAGCCTCTTTCATTTTCTTTCCCTGCCAGGTATGGAAAGGCTGCCCCAGGGGACAGGACTATGGTGTGTACTTGGGCTCTGGCCCCAGACCTTTCTCCTTTTGAGCCTGTAAGCCCTAAAGAGCACCCTCAGTGGCAGGGCCTGCGCTCAGCCCCCTTTCCCTCACCTTGTCCAGCTGGATTCTCTGTGGGCAGCAGGGCAGGAGCTCCAAGCCTGGAAGAGCCCAGTAGCCGATCTGTTCCAAGTCCTGACCAAAGCAGTCAAGGTAAGTGAGGCTTGGCCCCCCCCATGGAGACAGGCTTGGAACCACCAGACTCTTGTTTCCATGTGACCCTGAGCAAGTTCACCTTCCTGGACCGCAGTTTCCTTCTCTGCGCAATGGAGATGGGCACCTATCTCAGAAGGCGATTATGTGTCTAAGGAAATACTTAGAGCCCTGCACAGTGCCTGGGATGTGGCAGGTCCTCAGTGAATGGCGGCCCCTTTCCCTGCTGGAAGTAGAAGAGAGGTGACTTTCCACCTGGTGACAGAGCAGAGGGTGCTGGCAGAGCCAGGGCAAGAGTGTCCAGGGCCAGGCTGCATGGCAGAGACACTCTGCCCATGACAGGGAGGAGGAGGCCTGGGGGCCTGCCCTTGAACCTGCTCCCACACCCTCCCCCAGAGTGCCGAAGCTGCAGCTGAGGCCACCAAGAATATGGAAGCTGGAGCCGGAAGAGCCAGTTATATCAGCTCAGCACGGCTGGAGCAGCCAGACCCTGGGGCTGTGGCAGCTGCTGCCATCCTCCGGGCCATCCTGGAGGTCTTACAGAGCCAGGGTGTGTAACTGCCTCCCTCTGCCTCAGCTCCTCTCACTGCTGTGTTGAGGTGGCCTTTGTCACTTCCTTCTGCCTTCCTATCGTCACCTTCCCCCAGCCTGGACCCCTTGGCCCGCCCTCTAAGTTGAGCAGGAAATGCTTCACCAAGATTCCAGAGCTACAGACAACACCCAGAGCGAGCCAGAGTGGGTCCCCATGCCTCTCCAGTATGCCCTCTCGCTTTGCAGGAGGGTGGAGTCCCTGGGTCACACCGCCCTCCCCTGCCAGCTCTGGACTTCAGAGATAAGGCATTTTCCTTGTGCAGCCTTTACCTGGCAATCCTAATTTGGTTTTAAGACTCCTTGTGAAATGCCTTCTGCACCTTAACCCCAGTGAGTGGGAAAAGAAAGTTAATAAACTATAATACATGGAAGCAAGAAAGCCACTGCCTCCTCTGAGGGACCTTCCCCAAAGCATGTGAACCAGGGGCCCACAGCCCTGGCTGCAAGCATCATGAACCATCTCCTACCAGGCAGATCTCTATTACTGAGCCCCTAACACAGGGTCTCCTCAGCTGGGCTGCTTCCAAGGTCCCCCACCCATCCCCCTTCCAGTACACACACCTGATGCGTGTAAGAATGCTAGAAAGGCTTTCCTCGGCATTGAATTAACAATTCAGTGGCTCCTCAGGAGTCAAATGGGCATTTGGAACACCAGAAGGAAAAGAAATCATCATGGTCTAAGGTTCAATTATGGATCAGAAAATGCAGCCAGGCTGGGCGTGGTGGCTCACACCTGCAATCCCAGCACTTTGGAAGGCCGAGGCAGCAGATCTCTTACACTCAGGAGCTCAAGACCAGCCTGGGCAACATGGTGAAACCCTGTCTCTACCAAAAAAATACAAAATTAGCCAGGCATGATGGTGTGTGCCAGTAGTCCTAACTTGTTGGAAGGATGGCTTGGGCCCAGGAGATCGAGGCTGCAGTGAGCTGTGATCATGCCACTACATTCTAGCCTGGGCAACACAGCAAGACCCTGTCTCAAAAAAAAAGGAAACTGCAGTCAAGCCAGCACCCAGGTCTCTTTCTAGAGCAATCGCTGATGGCAGGGTGAGCAGGGGTACTCTGTGCATGTGGAGACAAACAGCACATGCCTGGCATGCATGTAGGGCAGGGAGTGGTTAAAGGCACTATCTGTCAACTCATACACATGACCTGAAATCTGCTTCTGCTTTAACCTGGCTACGTGAGCTAAGGCCTATTTTTTAGCTCCTTTCGGTCTGTAAAATCAGAATGGTACCCACCTCAGAGACATGAAAGCATTCAAATGAGATGATGAAGATGAAGCCCAGCACAGTCCAAGTGCTCACTCACTAGAGTTATGGTTATCACGGGAAAGAGCCTCCTGCCCCCCAAACCCCTGTTACCTACTTAGCCCAAATTTGGCTGTAGGCTCCCCCAGTGGCTGGGCTTCTCTACCCAGGGTCCTGTCTGTCAGCCGTACCATACATCCCTGACCACAAGGTATCCAAGTGCACAGGAGTATGTGCCCATCAGCTGGGAAGGAGGCTGGCCTCAGATGGTGGCCTATAGATCCCAGCTCTGCCATTTCCTGGCTGGGTGACCTCAAGCCAGTAGTCACTTACCGTTTTTAAGTCTTGTTTTCCCAGATTATGAAATAGGAAAAATTTCCTTCCTCGTAATAAGCATATGCCATTAGCTATCAAGGACATTGGCACATAAATGAACTGCATGTGAATCCACACATGTGACTCCATTAAGACAGAGGATCACCTTGATCTCTGGTGCCTTCCGGTTGGCCCCTTCTTAGGTCTGTGAGGGTCAGACCTGTCCTGAGGCTTTTACAAATTGGCCAGAACTCATTTAACCACAGCATCGTTTTATCAGAGGGCTGTATTAGAGACTGAACATTTGTGCCCCTCCACCCCCAGATTCCTGTGTTGAAATGCTCACCCCACTATGATAATGTTAGGATGTGGGGCCTCTGGGAGGTGACTGGGTTATAAGGGTGGGGCCCCAGAGCTCTCACACCCTTTCCACCATGTGAGGTTATGGTGAGAAGACGGTCTCTGAGGAAGCTGGCACTTGCCTCACACCAAATTTGCCAGCGCCTTGATCTTAGATGTCTATAGCCTCCAGCACCATGAGAAATAAATGCTTGTTGTTTGAGCCACCCAGCCTATTTTATTTTTGTTATAGCAGCCTGAACAGACAAAGACAGCTTTGATTCTTAACATATTTAATGAAATTTGAGCTTCAAAAATCAGTGAAATGCCTACCCCTATGGAGACAGGGAGCTGGTCATGGGACCCAGCTGCGTGGAGGACATCCCAGTGGCTTTGAAGGCTCCAGCCAATCAAGACATTCAGTATTAGCCCTTCCGCCAACATCTGGCGGTATGAAGCTGGGGTGGACAGTTAGCCTGATGTCGCCAGGAGTAGGATGCTGATGCTGCTAGAGAGTAGGTGGGCTCCAGACCCCAGGCTTCTCACTTGCCAACTAAGCACAGCAGTCTAGAGCCTGGGACCTGGCAGGGCTTCTTTGGAGAAGGCAAAAAAGCCACAGCAGCAACACTTAGAAGAGAAGCAAGACCCTTCCCTCTTCCCACCCCGTTTCCTCCTCTGAAGAAGAGCAACAGCTCCAGCTCCAGCATGGCACAGAACTCTGGTTGAGCCAGGCAAGCAGCCATGGTGGGGGCAGGTGAAGCAATGTGGGTCTCAGCAAGGAACCCCTCTGAAGGCAAGCAGTGGCTTCCAGGGCTCTGTTGCACACAGGACCCCACAACTTTGGCATCAGTTGCATGATGTGCTACAGAGTGATCAGAGGGGCTAGGGCCCTGCCCAGCAGGAGGCAGGAAGGCCCTGATCCAACAAGGGGAAGTAAAGGAAATCCACAGCCATCTCTGTTACTCATTACTATTGAGACATCTGGGGACAGGCTCTGTTCTTGGGAGAGCAAGTTACCAGGATTCACAGGGCTGCCTGCTGGCGACAGGCATGTAAGTCACAGGGAAAGGCCAGGATCCAGGCCTCAGCTGTAGCAGCAGCTGGAAGAGGTAGAGCCGCATGGTCACAATACACGCAGACTCAGGGTAGCAATACAAATAGAACAGCTCAGAACAGTCAGCTCCTCAGCGGAAGCTGCGTGGGCCGCCACTCCCTGCTTCTGCAATCACTCCATGATGTCTCCACCCCACCACACCTCCAGATGGGGCTGGATGGCAGAGCAGATGAAGCCTGCTCCATGGCGGGGCGGCCTAACTGAAATGCATGCCTTTGTGGGGGAAGCAGACAGATACCTCACCTCCCTCGTGGTTCATGTCGTGGAATGCATGTGAGCCCCAGCTCTTCACCACGCCCCCAGGAGTCTTAAGCGGAAATCAGTCTGATTTCTTCAGGCAGGAGCAGCAGGAGTGGCCAGGGCAAGGAGGACCTCATGTGAACAGTGGACCTGAGAAGCTGATGCCAAGTAGTGCAGAAGCCAAAGCCACCAAGAAAAGCAGACAGGCAGCAAGTGGCTGGAGAAGGCAGGCTCAGCACCCAGGTGAGAAGTCTGGGCCCAGACTTAGAAGAAAGTCATCTGCTGAAGCCAGCTGGGAGCCTGGGAAGGGCAGAGCTTCTGAGGAGCACAGGCTGCAGCACCAGGAGCTCCTGGGAACCCCTTCCTGCTGCTTCACTCCCCATCGTGCAGCAGGGGCTGGAAAGACAGGCAGATGCCCAGGAGTTAATGACAGGATGCAGGAGTCACCCCAGGCCCAAGCCGTTCAAACAGACCCCCAACCTGCAGGGTGGTCCCCACACAAGCCACCAAATCTCTCAGGGAAGCCCCAAAGTCCCTGAGCCTGGTACATACCCCATCTCCCTCCATCCCTTCAACACCTGCTCCAAGCACTCAGCTTGTCACCAAGCACCCACCCACTAGACCAGCCCCAAGGCTGGGAAAGGAGAAATCACACACCCTTGGCATAGTCAAGCCCTTCCTTGGGGAAGAAGATAAGGCCACACTTCACCTCATAGAACCACAGCAATTTGGGAGGGAAATTCTGTCTCTCAATGGACAGACCCTAGGAAGCCCCAGAGAGTTTCGCTGGGATAGGCTGTTTTGGGACCAGTGCTCCCCATCGGCCACCCTAACTCCACCCTCAAGCTACTTGGTTTCCCACTGTGCCACTGGGTTAGTCTTCTTGAGCCTTTCCTGGGAGATCCTTCTCTAGATCTGGCCCTGTCCCATCCTGGAATGTGGGACCAGAACCCATACCTGTCTGTCGGTCAGGATCCCTGGCTCTGGGCGCTTCCAAGATGAAGCCAGAAGGATGTAGAGCACCAGCAGCCCGAAGGCCACCACCAGCATCCCGGTGCTGTTGGCAAAGACGGCCTCGCTGGGCAGGCTGGAGTATGGCCTGGTGCCGTTTTTCCTGAAGATGAGAAAATAGTGTGAGCTCTCAAGAGATTTTTCCACCTATTTCTGTCTAGTGGGAGACTCGATGTCACTAAGAGAGGGTGAGAAAACCTTGCCGGGGCCCACACGTGATCTGCAATTTTAACACCCTTTCTAAGTCCCTGCAAATATTTGTAAAATGGGCTGGGTACAGTGGCTCACTCTTGTAATCCCAGCACTTTGGGAGGCCAAGGCATGAGGACTGCTTCATCCCATGAGTTCGAGACCAGCCTATGCAACATAGTGAGATCCTGTCTCTACAAAAATAAAACAGCTGGGTAAGGAGGGATATGCCTGTAGTCCTAGATTACTTGGGAGGCTAAAACGGGAAGATCACTTGAGTTCAGGAGTTTGATGCTGCAGTGAGCTATGGTCACACCATTGCGCTCCAACCTAGGCAGCAGAGTGAGATGTAGTCTCTTGTGGTGGGGGGTGGGGGTGGGGGTGAGGAGATAGAGAGGGTCTTGCTATGTTGCCCTGGCTTAACTCAAACTCCTGGGCTCATATAATCCTTCCACCTCAGCCTCCCAAGTAGCTGAGACTACAGATGCCTGCCACTGCACCCAGCTGTAATAATCCTTTTTACCCATGAGGAAACTGAAGCTCAAAGGAATGAAATCTACTTACCCAAAGTTGCATAACTAGTAAATGGCAAAGCGAAGATTGAAACTGAGGTCTGACCTCAAGTCCTAGTTGCTTTTCACTACACCCCATCGCCTCAGAATGGACAGCGGTGGCCAGGCGTGCAGGCTCTAGAGTCACACTGCCTAACCTGAGTCCCAGCTCTGCCACTTACTGGCTGTGTGCCCTTGGGTAAGTTACATAACTCCTCTGTTCCCTCATTTTTTTCCCCCTGAACAGTCCTATTGCAGAATCTGTTCCCTCAATTGAAAATGGCAATGACAACAATACCAATGAGGTAGGGTGGTTGAGAGGATTAAATGTAAGGTGCTTAGGACAGTTCACACAGTAGGTGCTAAATCAAACTGATGCTCCATACATATCTGCTGACTTACCCATTTCAACCTAAAGAAAGATCAATTCTGTTACCTTCAAGATCAGGAATGGGCCCAACCCCGAAAGCTCTCCTCCCTTGGGTGAGTCCTATGATGATAGGGTGTGTCTTTTGAAGACCCTATTCCCTCCTCTTCACCTTAGAGTTGGGGACCCCGCTGCACTCACAAACTGATGAAGAAAAGCTTCTCATTGATGCCAGAAATGACAGATGCAATGGACAGAGAGAGGATGGCGGCTCCAAAAAAGACGTGGATAGGTTTTAGGAGGCTGCGCAGCCACAGGGATGCCCAGGGCAGGAGGAAGACAGCAAAGCCCAGGAACCACTGTGGACAAAAGGGAGGACACACCCGATGGTGCTATGTGTGACCACAGCACATCCGGTTACCCCTCCCCACCAGCGCCGCCTCCCCATCTCCTTGGCTCTTCTTTCACAACTCACACCCTCCCACCAGGCATTGCCCACTGCCAGGCATTGCCCACTGCCAGGCATTGCCCACCGCCATGCTAGCTTCCTCATATGGCCTATTACCCACAAAACAAGAACAGTAAATGACATGCTTAGCTACCATCCTACTCCCAGCAAACCCAACTGCCTTGTTTGTCTCTGCTGCTTTCCAGTCCTTGCTCATAAAACTCCACACTTGCACAGGCCTGAGATCAGAATACGGAAACCACTTCTAGAATTCTTTTGGTTCACAGAGAGGTGGGAGTGGGGAAAGTGGGAGTGAGATGGCTGATTGAGTCAGCATGGCATGTGCCATGACAAAGTTAGCAGAGGGGGCTCTGGGAGGAGAGACAGGCAGTGGGAAGGATAAAAGGACAGGGTAAGTTCAGGCCACTGACCTCCCACAGCCCTTGAATAAACTACCGATTCGGCAGGATACAACCTGCAAGGCTCTCTCCAGGCAATAAGCAGAAGGAATATTTGGTGCTCATGCAAGTGAAGCCCCGCCCAGAGCTCATGGCTCTGGGAACCCTGAGGAGGAGGGGAGAGAGAACCCACCTGGCAGGCGAAGAGGAAGACGGTGGTGATGCCCAGCCAGCTGTGCAGAGTGTAGAGGTTGGCAATCCTTCCATGGTTGTGAAACGTAAAGACAGCAACCAGCCCCACAACAGTGAGGACGAAGGCCATCAGGTGCAGTGCTGCATGGAGGAGTTTCCAGGGCAGCTTAGGCCCCACCCACGACTGGGGCAGACGGTACACCAGCGATGCTGCAGGAGAGAGTGGTCCCAGGGCTCAGCCTCTCCCCTCGTGCCCATCCAGACATCAGGGAGTAACCCTGATAGGATCCTACACAGCTTCCCAGAAAGGGAACAGGAAATGCTAGGGCACTGGTATCAACTCCTTGGCGTCTTCTCTCCTCCAACGATTTGTGGAGCCAGCAACCCCAAGTATGTGCTGAGGAACTACATCGCGCAGAACGCCATCGAGGCTGCCGAGAGCGGGGACTTCTCAGAGGTTCGGCGGGTACTGAAGCTACTGGAGACCCCTTACCACTGCGAGGCAGGGGCCGCCACAGAGCCCGAGGCCACAGAGGCCAGAGGGGCGACTGGCGGGCAGCATTCCTATAGCAGCAAGCCTCTGCTCTGGGCAGCAGAACTGTGTGTGACGTGATCATCGTAATCAGCCTCTCCCCTTATGCCCATCCAGACATCAGGGAGTAACCCTCATCAGCCATGCAGGGAGGAGGGGCTGGGCATGGTGGCTCATGCCTGTAATTCCAGCAAATTTTGGGAAGCCAAAGTGGGAGGACTGCTTGAGGCCAGGAGTTTGAGGTTACAGTGAGTTATGATCATGCCACTGCAATCCAGCCTGGGCCACAGAGAGAAATGAATAAATAAATAAATAGATTCAAATTAATAAGGAAGGAGGGCTGGGCATGGTGGCTCATGCCCGCACTTTAGGAGGAGTTCAAGACCAGCCTGGGCAACGTAGCAAGATCCTATCTCTACAAAAAATAAAAATAAAAAAATAAATTACCCAGGCATGGTGGCACATGCCTGTACTCTCAGGAACTCAGGAGGCTGAGGTGGGAGGCTCACTTGAGCCCAAGAGTTCAAGGCTGCAGCAAGCTATAGTCATGGCACTGCACTCTAGCCTGAGAAAGAGGGAAACCCTGTCTCTTTAATTCTTTTTTTTTTAAGATGGGGTTTCACCATGTTGGTCAGGCTGGTCTTGAACTCCTGACCTCAGGTGATCCACCCGCCTTGGCCTCCAAAGTGCTTGGATTACAGGCATGAGCCACCATGCCCGGCCAACCCTGTCTCTTTTAAAAAAAAAAAAAAAAAGGGCCGGGTGCGGGGGCTCACGCCTGTAATCCCAGCACTTTGGGAGGCCGAGGCGGGTGGATCACGAGGTCAAGAGATCGAGACCATCCTGGTCAACAAGGTGAAATCTTGTCTCTACTAAAAATACAAAAATTAGCTGGGCATGATGGCGCATGCCTGTAGTCCCAGCTACTCGGGAGGCTGAGGCAGGAGAATTGCTTGAACCCAGGAGGCAGAGGTTGCGGTGAGCCGAGATCGTGCCATTGCACTCCAGTCTGGGCAACAACAGCG
>NW_022436954.1:9941496-9952440 GCF_009761245.1 Sapajus apella | reverse complement strand
GGCACAGTGGCTCACGCCTGTAATCCCAGCACTTTGGGAGGCCAAGGTGAGAGGATCACCTGAGGTCAGGAATTCGAGACCAGCCTGGCCAACATGGTGAAACCCCATTTCTACTAAAAATACAAAAAATTAGCTGGGCATGGTGGCGAGCAACTGTAATCTCAGCTACTCAGGAGGCTGAGGCAGGAGAATGGCCTGAACCCAGGAGGTGGAGGTTTGCAGTGAGCTGAGATCACGTCATTGTACTCCAGCCTGGGCAACAAGAATGAAATTCTCTCTCAAAAAAGAAAAAAAAAAGATGGATCCCAGAAGAGCAAGCAAGTCCATGAAAGGGTTCAATCTCCTGTTTTCTAGAGATGGAGTTATAAAACTGCAGCTGAAAGGCCAAATCCAGCTCACTACCTATGTTTGCAAATAAAGCTTTATTGGAACATATAAGCCACACTCATGTGTTTATGTGTTGTCTAGGGCTGTTCTCACAATACAGTGGCAGAGCTGAGTAGCTGCTACACAGATTACATGTCTGGCAAAACTCCAATATTTATCATCTGACCCTCTACAGAAAGTTTGCCAACTCCTGCCCTAGAGTATCTGTGAAGCCACCCTTCTGAGATGCCCCCAGTCTTAACCACTTCCTCCTCAAAATGACAGCTGAGTCTAGTGACAGCTCAACCCACCCTACCACCATGGCTGCAAACCTAATATTGACAAAGGCCAGCCTTGGAGAGGGAAAGTGCAGGTTGGCCCAGCCTGAGCCCTATCCCGCCTCCCTTGCTGACCTCTTACTCACCACCTCCGTAGAATACCACCATGCCAGCTACCATAAGCACTGGATGCCAGTTGAACATGTAGATGCTGCCATTCCAGGCAAAGCCGCCACGCCAGTACTGCATCCAGTAGACCGTGAAGAGGATGCACATGGAGCCCAGGGACCCCAGCACCAGGCAGGACAGGTAGAACCATCCTGATGCCATTCTGATGATGCACTCCTAGAAGGAGGAGAAGTCACAAGTCTCCACTGGCTCAGGTGCGCCCAGTACTCTGGCTAAAGGAAGTGACACTGATTCCGCTCTTGGCCTGTGGGATGGAATCTTTTTGCTTCAGTTCCCCTGCACCAGCCTAGGCACCGCCCCCTTGAGGCCTCAATGCCTGAGTGGGCCCGATCTTTAGTTACCATGACTGAGGCCACGCCCCAGCACCTGGCAGTGCTCAGACAGAGAAGCAAGCTCAAGGCTGTGGCTGGCCCTGGAGAGGCCCAGATGCCACGGCCCAGAGTCCTGGAATTAGTCTCCCCTCACAGGATCAGAGGGTAAAGAATTACCTCCCCATATCCCCCAGGAAAAAAGGGACAGGAATCAAAGTCCAGGCTAAATCACCAAAATGCCCAGGCTCTGGGTTCTAACATGAGGAGGCAAAAATTACAATCTGAAAGGAGGAAATCCCCCACATTACACTAGACAGGAAGGAGTCCCATGGGCTTCCACTTGCACAGAAAAGTTCTTCCCCAGAGAGTGAGCTCTATGGGGCTAGTCCTCATTGGAGAGGTAACCAGGCCTTCACTCCACTGCCCACATTCCACACCTTGAACCAGGTGATGCCTCTCAGCTGTCTCTAGGCCTGAGACTTCTGCTTTCTCTTCCTCTGGGGAAAGTCCAGAGAAGAAAAGAGGAAGCAACAACTCATGGTCTAGAAAGCAAGAGGTTTATTTTGAGATTTCCGCAAGTCCTTGATAAATCCAGAAACCAACCCTGGTTTCGGGAATGACAAATAAAGCCCTGAGCAGTTGTTCGTAAACACTATGCAAGTGGGCAAAGCTGCAGGACTGGCCCTGCTGTCAGCTAATATGTAAGCAGCTCGGGCCCAGGGTTCAAGGGAGTCACCCTGTCCCATGGACTCACACCAAGAAGGCAAGAATGTGGCTTCCTGCTTTGAGGCCCCTCATGCTGAACCAGCTAACAGAGAAGAAATAGCCAATAGCCCCCATGGAGGTAAAACACTTGACGGCTCACCTTTAGCCCTAATGATAGACTCAGAGAACTGGCCTGGGCTCCAGTTCCTGCAAAATGGGCACCTTGAGCAAATCACTTAACATTTGCAGGACTCACCTGCAAGAAAAGCATGGCAAAAAGAATAATTGAACAATAAGAATATCGAACACCACCAGGTGTGGTGGCTCACGCGTATAATCCCAGCACTTTGGGAGGCCAAAGAGGGCAGATCACCTGAGGTCAGGAGTTTGAGACCAGCCTATTATGATGAAACCCCATCTCTACTAAAAATACAAAAAAAAAAAAAAATTAGCCAGGTGTGGTGGCAGGCACCTATAATCCCAGCTAGTCGGGAGGCTGAGACAGGTGAACTGCTTGAACTTGGGAGGTGGAGGTTGCAGGGAGCCGAGATCATGCCACTGCAATCCAGCCTGGACAACAAGAGCAAGACTCTGTCTCAAAAAAAAAATAATAATAATATTGAAGACACAAGATCCCATTTACTCCTCTTAACCCTGGGAGGCATATTTTCCATGAGAAAACTAAGGCTCATAGAGATTAAGTAATCAGCATTAGGACCCAGTGAGTGGGTAGAGAATTTCAAACCTTTCTATGTTTAGCCTCAAGGCCCATGCTTCTTCCTTGACCACAGGTTGTTAGATCAAGTGAGTAAATGTATGTAGCACATTGTAGAAGTCAAGTATTAGAATTCTTGGCTGGGCACAGTGGCTCACGCCTTTAATCCAGCACTCTGGGAGGCCAAGACAGGTGGATCACCTGAGGTCAGGAGATGGAGACCAGCCTGATCAACATGGTGAAACCCCATCTCTACTAAAAATACAAAATTAGCCTGGTATGGTGGTACATGCCTGTTATCTCAGCTACTTGGGAGGCTGAGACAGAAGAATCACTTGAACAGGGGAAGCAGAGGTTGCAATGAGCTGAGATTGTGCCATTGCACTCCAGCCTGGACAATGAGAGTGAAACTCTGTCTTAAAAAAATTTTTAGTCATTACCATCATAGCACTTGATTCTAACTGCTAACAAAACCTGTGGCTCATGTTTCTCTTGCCTGCCCAGGCCTCAGTGGCCCTCAGCCATGCCATGCCATGCCAGCTCTCCCCATGCTAGGGGTCCACCTAATCAGGAAAAGACGCCAGACTTTCACAAAGTGACCAAAGTTGGCACTAATCTCTGAGAAAGGAAGGTCTGGTGAGGTCAGGATTGCTCATACCTGCAATACCAGCATGTTGGGAGGCCATGGCAGGTGGATCACCTGATCACCTGAGGTTGGGTGTTCAAGACGAACCTGGCCAACGTGGTGAAACCCCCATCTCTACTAAAAATACAAAAATGGCCGGGCATGATGGCTCACGCCTGTAATCCCACCACTTTGGGAGGCCATGGTGAGTGGATCACCTGAGGTCAGGAGTTCGAGACCAGCCTGGCCAACATAAAAAATTGAGTAAAAAATTTTTAGTAGTGAAACCCAGTCTCTACTAAAAATACAAAAATGGCTGGGCGTGGTGGCTCACAAGTATACTCCCAGCATTTTGGGAGGCTGAGGTGGGCAGATGAAGAGGTCAGGAGTTTGAGACCAGCCTGACCAACATGGTGAAACCCCATCTCTGCTAAAAATACAAAAATTAGCTGGGCATAGTAGCACATGCCTGTAGTCCCAGCTACTCAGGAGGCTGAGGCAGGAGAATCACTTGAACCCAGGAGGCGGAGGTTACAGTGAGCTGAGATCGAGCCATTACACTGTAGCCTGGGCGACAGAGTGAGACTCTGTCTCAAAAAAAAAACAAAAACAAAAATTAGGTGGGTGTGGTGGCGCGTGCCTGTAATCCCAACTACTAGGGAGACTGAGGCAGGAGAATTGCTTCTTGAACCTGGGAGGCAGAGGTTGCAGTGAGCCAAGATTGTGCCATTGCACTCCAGCCTGGGCGAGAGAGGAAGACTGTCTCAAAAAGAAAGAAAAAGAAAAAGAAAAAAAGAAAGGAAGGTCCAAGGGCTGGAGGGAAAAGTTTCCTTGAAGCTGGCAGGAGAAAATCATGCCACCAGCTTCCTAGAAGCTTTATGACTCAACTGTGTAACTCAGAGATTTGCTACCCAGCCTCAGAACTGCCCCCTCAATTCCTCCAAGGACAGAGGACGTTTCAGGTCACCAGATGTTCACCTAAAACACTCTCCATCCCTCACTGAAATATAAGAGATCTTGATCATCAGGCCCACTCATTTGACAGTATCTACTTCCACAACTGTTTTTTTTTTTCTTTGCAAAAGGAAAATTAAATGCAGTCCAAAAGGATCTGTAGCCACATTCTAGAAAAGGTCCTGGTTTACTGCTCTGTGACAGACTTAGCGTAGACCCTGAGCACACTTTCCTGACAGAGAGCTGGAAAGTTATAAAATTCTCTGCTCACAATACACAGATAAGCCCTCCTACTTCCTGAAATAGAGCAAAGCAGGAGAAAAGGAAGAATGCAGTGAAGGGCCAGCAAGTGATCCATGCCTGTAAACCCAGCACTTTTTGGGGAAGCTAAAGCAAGAGGATTACTTAAACCCAGGAGTTCCAGGCAGGGTACAGTGGCTCACACCTGTAATCCCCGCACTTTGGGAGACCTTGGCAGGTGGATTACCTCAAGTAAGGAGTTCGAGACCAGCCTGACCAACATGGTGAAACCCTGTCTCAACTAAAAATACAAAAATTAGTCGGGCACGGTGGAATGCACCTGTAGTCCCAGCTACTTGGGAGACTGAGGCACGAGAATTGCTTGAACCCAGGAGGCAGAGGTTGTAGTGAGCCAAGATCGCGCCACTGCACTGCAGCCTGGGCGACAGAGATAGACTCTAAAAATAAATAAATACATAAATACCCAGGAGTTCCAGGCCAGCCTGGGCAACAGTGAGCCCTCATCTCTACAAAAAAAAAAAAGAAAAAAAAAATTAGCTAGGTGTGGTGGTGTGCAACTGTAGTCTCAGCTACTCAGGAGGCTGAGGTGGGAGGATGGCTTGAGCCTAGGAGGAGAAGGCTGAAGTGAGCTGAGATCCAATTACCACACTCTAGCCTGTGTGACAGGGCTAGACTCTGTCTCAAAAACAAACAAAAAGCAGTGAAAACTTCAATGCAAATGCTTGAAAATATCCTCTCATCTGTTCTAAGAGGTCAGTTTGGGCTGTGATCCCAGGGTGTGCTCACCAAGCTTTGGCCTCCTGTTGTGCCCTCACTTTGCAGAGCCCCAGGAGGCTCTGTTCTAAGGCAGGAGTCAGCAAGCTCTTCTGTAAAGGTCCAGGTAGTCAGTATTCTAGGCTTTGTAGAGCACATGGTCTCTGTCACAACTATGTCATCAATTCTGCCTGTGAAAGAGCAGCCATATACATATCTTAACAACTGAGCACGGCTGTGTTCCAGTAATATTTATTTATGGACACTGAAGCCTGAGTTTCAGATAATCTTCACATCACAAAATATTATTAATTCCTTGACAAAATGGATTCTCCCGGCTGAGCTAAAACAGGTCAGGTACAGGGGTAAGAAATGCTAGTTCCCATCCCCTTAGTCTTAGAAAAAGGCTCTACAGCATTACTTTTATAATTTAGAACTACAAATAAACAAAAGGGCAGAAAATCGTTGTTGCTCACCTCCCCAATGGACTGGGGGACTTTAAGAATCTTCAGGACCAGACTTAGAATACTTAAGTCCTAAACTCTCATCTTACAAATCAAAAACACTGTGACACTAGGGCCCAAAACAAGAACATGACTTGGCCAAGGAAAGTGGCAGAGCTGGTACAGGAATTCGGGTCCACTCCCTCTCAGCTCTGAGGATTCCTTATCCTCAAAGGTAGCTTCTGTTAAAGTCGGAACTCAGGAGTGAGGAGTTCAATATTCCAGCCAAGGAGGTAGGTAAACAAGGTTGCCCTTAGCGCTGGAATAATTATAGACCCAGACTTCAGCCTGTGCTCAGGTCCGGCTCAGGCGTCCAAAGAACCGTTCCAGGCACTCGAGGGGTGATCCCTGGCCCCTCTGCGGGCTGCTTGTCCCAGCTAACAATGGGTGAAAATTGGGGCGAGAAGCTCCGTCTTTCTGCGCCCTCTGAAGAGCTTTCGTGCCTTTATAACCACTGCCTTGGAAGAAAGAGCGCGGAGAAAGGTGCCCACTTCCTAAAAGAGAAACTTGAGGCCGAGCAAGGGTGTCGCGACAGTGCGAAGCGAGATAGCAGCGGAGCCAGCATTCGAACCCCGGTCCCTGAACTCACAGCCCGGACTCTTTCTCACCCCTAACCACAGAGGGACGAAGTGGGGTCGGGATCTCTGGAACCCGCCTCTCGCCAGCAGGCGCCGGAGCTACAGCTCCCGAGGCTCCTAGGAGATGCAGAAGACACCTGCCCGAACAACTGGCTGGCAATGCCACCCTAAAGCGGAGGGGAGGGCGTAGCCTCGCCTTCTTATAGGCTCGCAGCATGTCCGGTGGCGCGCGAGGCCTCCTGGGAAGTGAAGTCCGGAACCCGGGGTGGCCCGCTCCCAATACGCCAAGGTGCTGGCACCCTAACTCCCGTTCCTCCAGGGCGTTTCTTCTCCAAATCCAAAGTCAGGGTCCAGGACTGCTGCGATGCATCAGCCCCGCCCGTCATACTCCATCCTGAGGTGGCGGAAATGTTCAGGTGAACGCCAAGCCTCCCACCACGAGCCTGCCCTCAGCAAGGTCGCGCGCAGCATGGGAGCCCTAAGTCAGCTAGTGGCTACGCTGTGAGGGCCCGGAGCAGGCCGGGCCCAGGACAGCAGAAGCTCCAACATGGCGGCCGGGCTGGCCATAGAGCGGAGAGAGAAAGACTGCGCCCGCGTCCGCCATCTACTTCCGGAATTTAAAGCCGGCTTCCGGAAGCCGGGAGGGTGTCCCCATGACAACCGACGTTGGGGTTTGGAGGTGAGAGTGGTTGACGAAGAGTGGGTTAAGTGACCAGAAGTCAGAATTTTTGGTGCTGTTGTTTTGGGCTTGGGTTTTATGCTTTGTGGTTGTTGTTTGCCAAGGAAGCCCCGTTTTTAAGTGGATTGGGAGGCGTGAGGAATACTTCTCTGGGTACAAAGGGAAGGCGGCAGGTAGCGGTAGACGAATTAAAGAGCTTCATGAGCTTGCGAATCCCCACTGCCCTAAACGGGAGAGGATCGTTGTACGTAGAGAGAGCCTTGGGTGTCTCTGCATAACGGATCCTCAAAACAGCCCTAGTGAGTAGTGGTTAAGAGCACGGGTCTGGCGTCACACTTAGTTATGAAGCCCGGTTCTGCTGACCTCAGACCTGGAGGAATGCCTTGAATTTTGACTCCTGTGTCCGTTCCTGTAGAATGGTAATAATTCTCACCTTGCAGTTGTAGGGAGGATTGAAGGAAATGATCTTGGTTGACAAGATTATCGTGGTGTGGGTACCTATTATTTAATGCAGCCGGGCGCGGTGGCTCACACCTGTAATCCCAGCACTTTGGGAGGCCGAGGTGGGCGGATCATGAGGTCAGGAGATCCAGACCATCCTGGCTAACACGGTGAAACCCCATCTCTACTAAAAATACAAAAAATTAGCCAGCCGTGGTGGCACGTGCCTATAGTCCCAGCTACTCGGGAGGCTGAGGCAGGAGAATCGCATGAACCCGGGAGGCGGAGGTTGCAGTGAGCCAACATCGCGCCACTGTACCCCAGCCTGGCAACAGATCAAGACTCCATCTCAAAAATACTTGTATATATATTATTTAATGAATGTGGGAACCAGTTACATACATCTAGTGGGTGGGACTTCACCAGCTGAGGTGGAGGAGGTGCCTTAACCTTCCAGAGCCTCTGTGTAAAATGGGGATTATATGCATTATAATGGCTTCTTAAGATGGTTGTAGGATTAAGTAAGGTTAGAAATATGAAAAGAGCTTATAAATTGCAAAGCATTTTACAGATGCTAATTTAATCACTAACGGTCCAAAGCATTTTGAAATCTCTTTATAGATCTGGCACAGCAGGAGGGTCATAGGACACCCCCAGAGCAACCTGTGGGTCTTGGAATAGATGAAAAGAAAGACAGCTGCCACTGTGTTGCTACCTTAAACATAAAGCTTTCCAGGAGAGCCCTGTTTCCTCTCTGCTTTTTCTGCCTGTAGGCACTTCACACTTTTGTGCCAGCATGTTTCCTGCCTAAATATCGGTATATCAGTTAAGAAAGAGACAGTTTAGTCCGGTAGTTAAGAGCACAGACTCTGGACCCAGGCTGCCTGCATCTGAATACCAGCTCTGCCACTTACTAACGATGTGACCTTGGACAAATTATTTTACCTCTCTCGGCCTCAATTTTCTTATCTGTAAAATGGGGAAAGTAATAACATATTATTTCATCTACCTCCTGAGGTTTAAATAATGTTTGTGCTTGTAGAACACTCCCTGGCACACTGTAACAGTGTATAAGGATTTGTTGCCATTTTTATTACCAATGCTACTACATGACCAGGCAGTCTTTCTTCTGAGTAATACAACTGGATTCCTTTGGTTAGAGACAGCTCTGCATTTAGAAGGGTCCAGGCATGAAGAAAGGTTGCTGAAGGTCCTAGAAGAAATGACTTCTTGGGGTTTTTTTGGTTGCTGGTTTTGTTCACTAAAGTATCCCATGCAACTGGAATGGTGCCTGGCACACAGTAGGTCCTTAGTGTTTGTGGTATTAGTACATTTCTTTTTTTTCTTTTCTTTTCTTTTGTTTTTGAGATGAAGTCTCACTCTGTTGTCCAAGCTGGAGTGCAGTGGCACAATCTTGGCTCACTGCAACCTCCACCTCCTAAGTTCAAGTGATTCTCCTGCCTTGGCCTCCCAAGTAGCTGGGACTACAGGCATAAGCCACCACGCCCAGCTAATTTTTGTATTTTTAGTAGAGACGGGGTTTCCCTATGTTGGCCAGGCTGGTCTCAAACTCCTGACCGTAGGTGATCTGCCTGCCTTGGCCTCCCAAAGTGCTGGGATTACAGGCGTGAGCCACTGTGCCCAGCCCAGTCTTAATACATTTCTAACCTTGCTTATCTTTTTGCCCCAACAGGTCCTTGCCTTAAAGCAAGGGAAACAGCTCTGATTCAAAGGAACTAGAAGCCTCTCCCTCAGCAGTGGGGAGATAACCAGGAGCTGTTTTCTGGGGAACTGTGGGATGTGCCCTTGGGGGCCCAAGAAAACAGAAGGAAGATGCTCCAGACCAGTAACTACAGCCTTGTGCTCTCTCTGCAATTCCTGCTGCTGTCCTATGACCTCTTTGTCAATTCCTTCTCAGAACTGCTCCGAAAGGCTCCTGTCGTCCAGCTCGTACTCTTCATGTGAGTGCAGTAGGGCATTCTGGAAAGCTGAACCCAAGCAATTCAAAGGCCCTGACAGTCGTGATTTAGTGTCTTAAAGTTATTAATAGGCTGAGTGTGGTGGCTCACGCTCTTAATCCCAGAACTTTGGGAGGCCAAGGCAGGAGGATCTTTTGAGGCCAGGAGTTTGAGGACCTGCTTGGGCAACATAGCAAGACCCTGTCGCTACCTAATACAATTTTTTAAAATTAGCTAAGCATGGTGCCACACACCTGTAATCTCAGTGATTGAGGATGCTGAGGTGGAAGGATTGCTTAAGCTCAGGAGTTCAAGGCTACAGTGAGCCATGATCATGCCACGGTACTCTAACCGGGTGACAGAGAAAGACCCTAACTCAAAAAAAAAAACAAAAACAGAAACTGGTTGTTACTAGATCAGGGAAGATAAAACTTAACATTGTCCTGGGTTTCCCCATGGTATATAGATAGGGTCACAGGTCCTGTTTACATATACTTTTTTTTTTTTTTGAGACAGAGTATGCTCTGTTGCCTAGGTTGGAGTGCAGTGGCGTGATCATGAGTCACGGTGACCTCAGCTTCCTGGCCTCAGGTGATTCTCCCACTTCAGCCTCTCTAGTAGCTGGGACCATAAACTTGCACCACCATGCCTAGCTAATTTTCTGTAGTGGTTTCGCCGTGTTGCCCAGGCTGGTCTTGAACTACTGGGCTCAAGTGATCTGCCCACCTCAGCCTCCCAGAGTGCTGGGATTACAGGTGTGAGCCATTACACCCAACCTTTATATACTTTCTAACGAGGGTTGGAGATAAGGGGAGCAGTTTACATAGGAAATGAGAGTCAGACTGCTGACCCTGTCATTTTCTCCATTTGTGAGTAGAAATATTGTCTACCACAAAAGAGGATTACAAAATGGCAGGACAAGCCAGGCACGGTGGCTCACGCCTGTAATCCTAGCACTTTGGGAGGCTGGGGTGGGTGGATCACCTGAGGTCAGGAGTTCAAGACCAGCCTGGCCAATGTGGTGAAACCCCATCTTTAAATAAGAAATTTTAAAAATGATATTAAAAGAAAAAAAAATGGCAGGACAACCATATTACTATATATGCAAATCCCGTAGGATGGAAACTGTTAGCATTAATTCTCCACAATTTATAGACTCCATGAGGCAATCTCTAAGCTGAAAACCATAGTCTTAGACATGATCTTTCTTCATTCTACAAATATTCATGGGCCTAAACCCATGACAAGTGAACCTGACAAGTTCCTGCTCTTGTGGGGTTTCCATCCTAGTGGAGAAAGACAATGAATACACAGAGAGAAATAAGATCATTTCAGATAGTGATATCATACAGTCGATGTGGAGTCATTGGGGTAAGGAGAGGAGGGTTACTTTTGGTAGTGGGGTTAAAGGAATGTCTTTCAGAACAGGGGACATTTGAACTGCAACTTGAATGGCACAAAGGTACTAGCCATGCAAAGATCAGGGAAGTACATTCTTATCTTGCTAGATGAGATTGTCTGACAGGACCAGGTTATGTAACAGACAGGGCTGGCATTTTTTTTTTTTTCTTGTTTTGAGACAGAGTCCTGCTGTGTTGCCCAGGGCTGGAGTGCAGTGGTGCGACTCA